>NW_009260080.1:3058186-3087627 GCF_000687185.1 Egretta garzetta
CTTTCCCTATCATCTACCTACAAATAACCCCATAGATGTTCAGATATCAAAGGACTGAGTCATTGCATTAGCCATGTGTGTTGGTCAGGAGATGAACAATACACGGGGTAAGAGACCTTCCCCCAAATATTTGTCAGTTAAATCTATTGTTTATGCAAAATGCTGAACTGGCTGCCCTCCAAGGTAGCTCTTTTTATCCAGAGAGCAGAAGCAGAATGAGAAAATGAAAATTTCCCCCATCATTAATGTGCTTTTATTGTGCTCTGAAGGACAGCAGCGGCAGCACAAGGGTCTCATTCTGGCCGGCTCAGCACAGGACCCCTCTTTTCCTAGGACTTAGTGGGACTCGCGCACGTGCTCAGGGCAGCTTTGCAGAACAAGACAACTGGCCAGACGCTTTGCCGAGCCTGGGCTAGGCTGGAAAGCAAAGCTCCTTCTCTGCTTTTTTGTCCCTCTTCTCTGAATGGATGCTGCCAAAACAGCGCTGTGTCAAAACGGGAAGCAGCCACTGTACAGGCGGCAACGCCATCATCCTCATCCCTTTTCCCCACCACTGCAGTGGACACCAGCCTTGGTGTCGCTCAGGGAGATTCCACAAGCAGTGCCCACCAAATAGTGCCTTCTCAGTGTCAGCACCTTTTCCCATTTCTCTGTCCTTCCTACCATAGGATGCTGGCTGGTGCTGGGACAGTCCCTTTTTGCACCACCTTCTACCCATCAGGCACCGCTTGCTTTTGTGCCCTTTATTCTTTGTTATTTTTCTCCTCCCTTGTTTTTTTGGTCTGGCCCCTCCATCCAATTCATCTTGTAGCTACTTATACCCTGAAGTCAAAACCCACCATGGCTGACACACAATTTTCATTGCCCCCTACAGCCACCTGGGTCTTCTTTTGGGATGGGAAAACAGGGGTGTCTCAAGGAACAACTATTGTATCCAGAAGCCATGGACTCTAGCTCTGCCTCCGAATAATACAGCAGACTTCAGCAAATCATACCGCCTTCCTGCCTTGATTCCCCAGGGTGTATAAAAATGGGGGTTTACCTCACAGCAGCATTGTGAGAATTAATTAATGTTTATGAAATGCTTTTAATACATAAGGGATGCCCTGATCATGCTTATAATATGATTTCCAATAATGTAATTCCATTGACATCCAAATCCTTTTTTACACTAGGATGAACATGTTCAGAATGAGGCACAGAAATATCTCTAAAGAAAAGGCAGGTTCCTTGCAAAGAATTTAAATTAAATAATCATTATTACCTTGTAATATATGATCTGAACACAATCCCCTAGTTTGGTAAATAAAGCTCAGACGATTCCTTGTGATGTGCATATTGCTAAAATTCAAACATTGCTGAACATATGTTGGTTTTCTGTTTAGCTGCTTTTTTGTCTCCTTCAATCAAATACACAAGTTTTTTTTCTTAAGGAGGTGTCAAATCTTGAAAACAACACTGATATCTTACAAGTTTTCATCTGGACAAAGATATCACTGGCTAATTTTTTTTACTCACCTTAGGAGCTGGTCAGAGGCGTAGTACTGTTAGCTGAACTCAGTTCGATTTCTTATGCTTGCGTTATTAATTTTGCATCGTGATAACATATTTACTCAAAGAGGCAGCTAGTTCTTTCCTTTAAAAATGATGTTATTTGCAGGAATGACCACACTTTTTTTTTCCCCCAAATGAAGTTATGCAAATCTGATCGACTAAAGTAAATGTTTCATAAAACCAATGACTGTTTAAATTGCGGGACTAAATTGTTTGTATATAAATATTACCTTTTATATTCCATTTGAGTTTTATGTAGATGAACACATTACTTTAATGACCTGCATTTACAGAGGGAGACAGGGAGAGTCTGACTCTGAAATCCTCAGCAGCCAGATGGCTGCCTTTTCTTGCATGAGATTAAAAGATGTTTCTCATTCACAGCCCTGCTTCGGAGGCAAATTAATATAGCCAGCTAAATTGCTTGTGTTTTTGGAATAAAATTTAAAGAGAACTTTTTAAAGCAATTGGTGTCACAGGTTCCTAGAGCAGATTGCTCTCCAGGTACAGCATGCTGGTTTTAAACATTCAGTAATTAATGGAAAGTATTCCGTGTTAATTGACTGCTTCAGGAAAGGGAAATATAATGACTCCTTATTAATCATGAAAAGAGACATACAGCACGGAGGCACTGCAATAATTGCGCTAACGGTTGAGAAATGTTAATTAATGAAAAGAACAATGATGTAAGAAATTAGCTACATAATGCTTGCTGCTGATGGAGATTGTGCTTTAAACACATTATTTAGCATGGCAGCCACTGGATGTTGCCTTAAATAGCAGGCACCTCTTACCCTTTCCTTCAGTCAGCTGCAGAGCTCCAAATGTTGCCGGTGTTTTGGGTTTTAATGAGCCAAAAGACTCTCTCCAAAACTACATTTTCTGAAGCGTTTTCAGGTTGAACTCCTGAACTCAAAACTATTCAGATTGACAGCGTTCGACTCATGTAAAAATATTATCCAGGTGGAAGAGAGCATGTTAGTGTTTGTGTGGTGGGGAACAACTTCTTGTTAGGTGGGCTGAGCCAAGGTTTGCCAAGAAGATAACTGCATCATGACTTCTTTCCCCTTTTTAATTTTTCCATTTTTTAACCAATTACCTGTCCCCCGAAGAAATCAGAACGAGCATCCTGTCATATTTGTGCCTAGCGTGATGTAAACAGTCATAGAATATGAAAATGCAGAACAGTTCTGGCAACTAATCCAACAGCAGTAGTCTGGAGCTCAAAGTCATTAACAGATTGACAGCCCCAAGGTTTCCACCATCACTCTCTTGCACCTTTAAGACAGCAACAGGGTGAGACATATCAATCACTCTGAACACTTTAGAGTAGGTCAAACCATTGGTTGCAAATAAATTGCCTAAAAGTGTAGCTTTTCAGGACCAGGATTTTATTCTTATGGATGTCTTCACACCTGCATGATCAGGTGTCATTTGTGCAAGGAAATATCAGCCTGTGAGGCTTTTGAAAATTATTCACAACCATTTTGTGGGAATTTTGGCCACCCAAGTCATATGTTATCTTGGCTGTATAGCTAGGGAATGGTAGTAATGTACGACAAAGGGTATATAAAGGTAGAATAACAAAAGCACTCATTTTACCTCTACCATTGCAAGCGTAAAATTATAGATGCGGGAAAAAATTGAAATTCTGCTGAAGACAAGTTAAATGAATGTTCTTCAAACACAAAATGCTTTTAATAAAGAATAGCTCTCAACAGGAGGCCTCTGATTGCAATAAAACAAGACAGAAATATGTCCCTTAAGTCAGTGGGGATCTAAACCATCATAAAGGGGGAGTCAGTCTGCAGGTATTTAATAACCCACCAGTGCAGTGCTTCGTGCATCACAGGACAGGGACAGGAACAGCCTCATCCCTCATCCCTCCAACCCACATGCTGGCCTTTGCTGATTTTCCCAGGGCAGCTCTCTTGTGGCCATTCCTCCACCCACGTGTTTCACTGCTCCTGAATTTCTTTTCCAGATGGAACATCCTTGGGCTCCAAGGTGCTCTCCTCAGCTCCTTCATCGAACCCATGTACTTGCACAGCATCATTGTGGGAAGCCTCTATCACACTGGTCACCTTTCCCGGGTAATGAGCCATAGAATAGAAGACGTTGGTCAGCTGCCAGCTTCATACCGGCGCAATCAGCTGCTTCTCAGTGGTAAGCAGACACCTGCCTGCAAGACAAATGATCCCCTCTCCCACCACTAATTGTGCTGGTCACCAACAGGAAAGTTTACTTGTTTGTAAGTAAGTCGTTAGCTCATGCCTTCTTTTTCTCCTGCAGAGTATGAATTTGTAGAATGAAGAAACTGATGCATTTAAATCCAGTTCCTTTTTCATATGCAATGACCACAAAAAGGATCGGTAGTGGATACAAGCTGACTAGGAAAACAACCCCTGTACAAAAACCACTTAAAGTGGAAAAAAGCCTATGGCTAAGTAAAAAATTTTTAAAAAGCAGGGAGGAAGTTTTCAGGAAATTTTAGGTTTAACTGTCTCCTGTCCCGCTCTTCTTCACCCAGCAAACACAGGAACGTGTGGAGTCAGGAGAACCAACCCTCGCATATCTTGCATTGTGCATGCAGCCTCGCCACCCGTGCCCCTTACTCAGAGCCCATGCTCCTTTACCGCCGGCTAGCCATCGTGTCTGGAGCAGCTAGCCATAAGAAAAGGGCTGTTCGTTCATGCAGGAGACCCTGCCTTCTCAGCAGACCTCAGAGAGGCATTGCTGCTGTCTGATGAGGCTGCTGCCTGTCATGTGAGCATCTCCCCGGTTTGCAGCGATCTTTTGGGCTACTCTCACCACCGCTACTTCTCCTTCCCAGCCCTGGTCCCTCCCCCAGGTCTCTGGTCCTTTCTTCTCCATCCCCTTGACACCCACTTCCTTACCCCCCAGCCAGGCAGCAGTTGGCTGGCCTCATCCCAGAAAAATCCCACGGTCTTGAATGCCTTCAGATCCTTATGAGGCATGTGAGTGCTAAGGGCCACCAGTTCTGCACAGGATTAGTGCCTTATTTTGCTCTTGGTAATTGTTCTTCAGGAGGAGTCCCTGAGACACTGATACGATGTCAGGGGTACAGAGGTGGGAGCTCAGGATGCTTTAGTGGAGTACAGCATTGCCTTTCAAAGTCCTCTAGGTTCCTCAGCCGGGAGAGTGCTGTTTCATCCCTTATCTATTTTAATATTCTTATTTATTTATTTATTTTGATGTGTCCTTGTGACAAAATTAGTTTGGCTGAGGCAGAAGTGATAGTTTAGCCACTGGGGAAATTCTCAGGTTCTGTGTGATTTAGTCCAGCTGGCAAGTGTAATGTGCTTGTACGTGTTATGGGGTGAGGAGGTCAAAAGGCTTAGCCTTATTTGAACAGGTTATCTCCATTTTTTAACTCTTCAGTGCAACTAGCCAAAGACTGTGCAATGCCAGTATGCAGGAAACTGTGCTCCACGCTCCTCCTCTGCCCTGTGTCCCCTCCTGTCCCTCCTGCCCTGGTCCAGCATGGCAACAACTCAGCCCCCTCTTCCTTCCCACGCCACATTGTGGGAGGGAGGAAAGGACTTGCAGCTCATCAGAAAAATGTCCCAGTTTCCCAAACCTGGCTGTTGTTTTGCCAACACACCCCTGCCTGCCAGAAGCCTCTGCATCTCCCACTGGGGAAGTTGATCTCACCCTGTGCCAGCCCTAACTCATCATAAGTCCACCCATACATTAAGATCAAAATCACACCCACTTTCACTGTATCTGCAGGATGTACAGGGAAACCCACTTGAACTGTTGAAAGACTGAAAATGCAGTAAGGGATTTAATAAGAGATTTAACCACAGAACAGCTATTGCTTTGCTGGGTTGGGCCTGCAGAGTACAAGTAATGGCTCATACTTGGCCCAAGTGTGTATTTATGTCCAAGAGCAATTGCCAGGGATTCCAAGGGAGTTAGAAATGCATCAGAGGGGCCCTTCTGTCACTTTAAATATCTGCATGTTTCAGGGTTGGCTTCCTCCTTCCTGGAGACTTCTGTTTGGAAAAGATTTCACTTTGCTTTTCGTTGTGTTTGTGGGTTTTCTTCAGCCCAGGAGAAGCAGTGGGAGGAATCTGCCTCTCGCTCTCTACATTGTTTTTGTCTTTAAAGACATTATTTGTAATCTTCCCTCCTTCACAAATCCCAGGGAGCCAAAACTGCTTAAACCTTACATTGCTGAGGCTTGTGCTGCATTTCGCTTACCTGGAAAACTGTGCCGAGAATGTACCAGTGCCTAAGGAGATGGGCACCTAACAAAAGCCATACCAAATGCATTAGAGACCAAACCTCAGCAATCTCAGCCAGGCAACTCCACCTCCCACACTTGTCTTCGAGATCAGGCCAGCCAGGGATTTCAAACTGCAGGAGCTACAAAGGATGCCAATTATTTTGCCACTTGATCATAGCAGTACAAACGTTTCAATGGAGAGGAGAGTCGTGGTGTGGGATAAGACATCCTGAGGTAACTCCTTGGCCCCACAGAAAAATAATCAGAGAGGTTTTCCACTCACACCAGTCCCAGCCAGACGGAAATCCACTCAGTCGCTGGGATTACTCTTGGATGTATTTTTTAGAAGAAAGAAAAACCCTGTGTCATTTTTATTTCCCGTTCTCTTAAGACTGAGGCCATTCTGAAGGGTATCCTGTAAGCCACAAGGTTTTGCGAGGAGAGAGGGGAGAATGAGGGCAGATTTCAGTTCATATCTCACAATACTCAAGTTCATATTATGTGTACAAAGACTTCTCTCTTCCTTCCAGTTTTTATGGTCTCCTATTGTACTCTTTGTTGTGTCGGCTTTATGGAGGATGTTTTACATAAAGGAGAGAAAATGATCTAGATTATTTGGGTGTTACCTTTCAAATAAAATCAGAATAATTATTTGTCAAAAGAAAAACATGAAAAAAGTGTTAAAAAAGGATCAAAACCAACAATCAGAGAATATATCTAGGCTCTGTGTTTGCATCTGTCAAGAATCTCGCGGGCTTTTTTCTTTAAAGCCTCTTCTCTTGCATTCAGGAAATGGTCTGAAAATATCTTCTACTTACCTAAATACATGTACTTATATATGATAGCTGGGAAGAGAAAGCATGAAAGCCAAACCAGCACGGAGGGTTTTCCAGGCACCAGGGCGCACTCCCGGCTCTCACAGTGGTCTACCAAGAGCAGAGGGAGTTCAAGGCTGGGCAGGGGTGTACAGCCCCCATCTGATGGGCACCCACAGCCTGCTCTTTCCTCCGTGCAGCCTTTCCTTCTTTTCCTCTTGCCAGTGTTTTCACAACATTTTTATTTATTAGTGGCCTGTGGCAAGGTTGCACGGCAGGGTGTTGGCTGGTGTGGTTTTTGGCACCGAAGTCCTCTAAGTGTTTGGGTGCTATCTCGACCGAGAGTGGTGCATAGTGTCAAACACCTGATGTTGATCTGTTTGTGTCTTATTCTGTATAGAGGCATTTGAATAGCACCAGAGCGCTATCTGATTCTCAAGCTCTCAGTTTATATCCTGTTGCCTAGGTGAACTGAAGTTTTAGATGCAGACTGATCTGTTATCTCGGGGCGGGGGAGGGGGGGGCAGAAAATTGAAAGAGGTATTAATATGACATGAATGTGTTTACAAATCCTGGGTGAGGTTATGACTTAGCTGTAATTCTCTTCTGTACACGGTGGCGACTTCAATCCTGGTGACTGAGATGATTTCTGCAATTCCAGCTTTGCCACCAATACAAAGTGGCAGTACCGTATAATTTTTTCCCTTCAATGGCCACTTTTCTCTCTCTCTGTGTGCTCAGTCCCATCTGGCTCTTGTGGCTCCCTCCCAGGGCAGAGGGGACCACACTGAAGGAACATCTCCCTCACCAACATTGTTTCCCATGAAGCGGAGAGGCCCCAGGCAGGAGGCAGGAGTACAAGCACTCCACCTCTCCCCAGTAGCATTCAGGGGCTTACCCAGCTCAGCATGTTTAAATTCAGCAATGGATACCAGGTTCCCACCAGCTCCCATCTCCTCCCGTTCTGCCTGAGATGAGCAGATGCTTATGGTGTGCAAGAAGGGGCACTTTGGAAAGGACAGGCTTTGATCTCTCTTCTTTAATCTCCTCCTTTCTGAACAGCTCATATCAGTACTTCTCCCTCTCTGCAAAATTTCTTTGAAACCCTTCAGCAGAAAATGCAAAGGACCTTTCTCTGTTGCCATCCACCCAGGAGCAATGAAAGCAGGTCCCCATCAAGCTGTGCAAACCATGACCTGTAGCTGGAGCTGCTGCAGGCAGGGGTTCTGGCAGGATCTGCCGTTTGGGAGCAGAGATGCAGCCCTGGAACTGGCCTGTGCTGGGGTGGCCATGCCAGGCAGCCCCTGCCCACCAGCACAGTCCCCACCTGCATGCTCACCACAGCGGCTTTTGTTGTCCAGGTTTGCAGGCTAGTGGCCCACACAGCAAATTAGTAGAGAGGGACTCAACAGCCAGATCCAGACACATCATCCAATGCCCATGTTTTCCAAAATATTCAAATTGCTTCAGGTCACTCTGTCTTTTCCAGCCTTGGAAGCTCCCAGTGTTGATTCTTTGCTCCCAAAAACACTAATGAACAGGGCAAGGCAGAGCTTGCTTGGTTGCATTTATCCTGTGCTGGAAAAAAACCCAACCACTTTCTTTTTTCCTTTTGTTTCCTTGCAAAGACTAATCCTTCCCTGGTTTCAGGCACAAGAAATGAGAAAGTGAGTCATAGAAAGGTTGAACAACACTAATTGGTTAAGAAGACACAGGAATTTACCTAATTCAAAATATTTCTCTCTCATGTACATACCCACACCTGACCTTGCAGCCCTGATCTGCATTTAGAGCTAAGGGAGATCTCACACATAGGATCATGGAATCATAGAATCATAGAATGCTTTGGGTTGGAAGGGACCTTTAAGAGGTCATCTAGCCCAATCCCCCTGCAGTGAGCAGGGGCATCTTCAACCAGATCAGGTTGCTCACAGCCCCGTCCGGCCTGGCCTTGAATGTTTCCAGGGAAGGAGCATCTGCCACCTCTCTGGGCAACCCATGCCAGCATTTCGCCACCCTAGTTGTAAAAAATTTCTTCCTTCTATCTAGTCTAAATCTACCCTCTTTTAGTTTAAAACCACTACCCCTTGTCCTACCATGACAGGCCCTGCTAAGAATTTTGTCTGCATCTTTCTTATAAGCCCCCTTAAGCACTGAAAGGCTGCAATCAGGTCTCCCTGGAGCTTTTTCTTCTCCAGGCTGAACAACCCCAGCTCTCTCAGCCTTTCTTCATAGGAGAGGTGCTCCATCCCTCTGATAATTTTTGTGGCCCTCCTCTGGACCCACTCCAACAGGTTCATGTCTTTCCATGTAGCCAATGGACTCCAGTATGTGATTCAGATATCCAAAACTGGCCATGTGAATGACATGGCATCGTGCAGTCACACCAGGTGACCAAAAACATCTTCACTGTAGCTGTCTAAAATTAAATAAGACCCATTTGACTTAAAGATATCCAAAATGTTGCCATTAGGACACTAACTAGCTCTTGAAGAGATTGTTGCACCCATACAGGGCAGGAATCTTGAAGGCAGACGCAAGATTTTTCTGTGTAGCTCTGTGATGTCTACACGATCATTATTAACTTGGATCTAATAAACTCTCTGTGATGATGAAATACATGTTCTGTATTTTCTTATTCCCCATTTGTACCCACTACTATCCAGAGTACCCATCAGAGCAAAGGCCCCAGCCGTTAATTGCAAATAAATTCACTCGACCATGGAAAGTTCCCCTGGAGGAACTCATGGCAAAAGCACTTTGATACTTAGTTCCTTTTAAAGACCAGTTATCCCATTAAAGCCTTTCTGAAAGATTTCACTCAGCAACAATAACACTGCTGTCAATACCACACGCTGCAATCTAATGGCTTTCCTTAGGCTAACAAAAAGTTTGCCTGCAAGGTGGAAAAAGATCTATGGGAATTGCTAAATTATGTCTCCCTGAGGTACTTGGGCCAGTAACATTTAACTGATGGTGACAACAGCATGTGCATTGCACATCAGCATGTTCGCTCAAGGAGGTGTGCCACAATGACCCACCACACGTTAGCAGCCGCTGAAGGTTTTGAGCACTGGATGTTACTGGTGTCCTTCTCTCCTGCCAGGGGTTAGTCATGCTGATGCTCGGCAGCCCGGAAAATCTCCCAGCTTCAGTGTGAACTGGATTGTGGGGAACATGGACCTGGAGGTTATCAATGCCACAACGGGGAAGAGGACCTGTGGGAGTCCCTCGCGGCTCTGCAAGCACATGTTCTTCACTCGGTGGGCAAAGCTTCATGGCAAGGTAGGTCTGGTGCACTGACAGGACACTGCTGCCTGCCCTAGGAGGGCTAGTCCTTACCCCAGAGTCAACCCTGTTTTAGCAATCTCATGATGAATCTGCAGCCTCCACATGTGCCCTGTGTCCCTCCTGGTAAGGCCTGGGAGACGATCAGGAGCCAAGAGCCTGAGGGGTCAGCTATGGGAACTGAGAGTCCAGAGAAAGCCAAAGGCAGAAACCCAGGCAGGTTTGGAGGGGAGATGAGTGTTCTGTCTGTCCTTGGCTATGGAGCCATGCTCAGATGAACAGTCAAAAGAGTGTTAAGTGTCCATACAAGCACCACTGGGTAATTTTTTATGCATCTCACCCCAAGTATCCCTTGGGGTTATTCAACTCATGAAGTCTTGGAGGCCTGAGGGAAGTGTTTCTCATCACCATGGAGGCATCTACCTGACTTCATTGTTTCACAGGGGTTTAGACTCCCAACATAACCACTCCCAACCTCACCCATGTTAGCTAACTAAGGCAGGTGCTATGGACTGCCCGCTCCCCTCCTTTTCCCCACTCTCCCAGATGTGCTGATAAATCCATACAACAACACAGCTGCTCCTCACAGGCAGAGTGGCCAGGTGCTGAACGCTCTCTAATTTAATTACACTCAGCAGCAGTACAATTTGATGGCATTAAAACTACAGGTTGTACTTAATTAAAATGGCCACTGCCCCTCGACAACCCTGCTTTCTCTAGGGAAGATGGCCATGGACTCCCCTTATGTGAAATTACACCAAAATCAACCTGCCCTTGCACTTCATTTCCCACAGACAAGAGACAGTGACATGAGAGATGCATGGCCAAAAAAATAGAGGGTGGAACCTAGGGATGTAAGACATATAGGAAGAAGCTTGATGTGGAATAAGGAAATCTTCCTCTCATTATTCCTGGTTCTGGAGTCACCATTTCTCCTCTTGCCTGACCCTTAAAGGAGGTGTTGGGGGAGAGAAGGACACAGATATCAAGGTGGTGAGCCTGACCCCACCACTTCCAGGAGGAGCAGCAAGGAAAATGCAATGTGTCTTTTCAGCCCACCTACTTTCACTGCTAGAATATTAATTTGCTATAAGGAGACTTGTCAAGAATTGTCTTGCAGTCCATGTGGAGTGGGAGAAGATGAGGACAAGAAAAAATCATTTTACTAAGTGCCAAAACCTTTTTACTATTGGGAAACAAGTGGAAAAGAACAAGGCAGAATGATGGCAGGGAAATCTGGAGCCACTTCCACTGACAAAGTCCTCTTTAGAAGGCAAAGAGACAGGCAGGGTGGGGACGTATGAAGACAAGCCCAGAGGGGTTGTTCTGTTCTGCAGGACACCTCAGGGAAGGAGGCTGGTGGGACTCATCCCAGCCCAGGTAGTGACATGACCTGTCCTAGCAGGGACCCTGAGCGTGCAGGGAGCAAAGGGCCCAGCCTGGGCTTTTTGCCCAGGGCTCAGTCACAGTTTGGCGGCACAGGTCGCAACCTGTTTCTTGCACAGCAGGTGGCATGGGAAGGAGGGTCGAGAAGCACTCCTACTGCCCCAAAAAGGAGGCATCCTCATTGATCCTCATGGGAAACAAACGTGGGACAAGTTGGGCCCCGGGGCAGGCTATGGCCAGGGCTATGGCCGGGAGAGCTGGACTGCCCCTGGCTGGCAGCAGGGATGGGGCTGGGGTGAGCAGGAGGGAGTAACTCACAGCTGAGCAAGGCACTTAGCTTTTGACATACCAAAGTGTTTGATAATGTGTTTGGTGTCCACCTCTGGGTAGCAAAGGGGCAGCTGGAGGGGAGCCACTGCTGGCCCATTGATGCCGAGGCTGGCAGCATCACCTTCCCTTGCTGGCTGGACCAATGCACCCCGAGGTGTGCCCGCACCACCCAGACCGGCACAGCTCATTTCAGGCTGTGCATTCACCTTCTACTTCAGTCTGTCTTTCAGCATCGCTCCTTTTTAGAGAGAAGGAAAACAGTGTTGTTTGCTCTCCAAGGCCATATTTTGAGGGTGTTTTTTCCTACAGGATGCTATTTCCCTGACTAGTGAGTGTTGGGCTTTCACCTGTCTGCTTGCTCTAAGGCATTTCCCAGACTTCAGTTCCTTTCAGATTATGTCAAAACCTCACTGCTGGTTCGGCACTGTTGAGACTCGGGCAGGTCAGAGGAGGTCATTTATTTAGTCCTTATGCACAGCAAAGGGTGCTTGCTCCCACGTGTGTGCTCTGGGTGATGAGGGGCAGTGGACACATGGTTGGTATTCCTGCTCCAGCACAAACCTTGACTCCCGATTTCTGTCCTGTCCTGGAGCAGGTTTCACAGCATCTCTTACATGAGCACATTAAAGTGGGAAAAGGGGATAGTGTGGGAGGGGACCCTCCTTCTTGTGTCTCTGGGCATGCTTGGAAGCACTGAGCTGCTCTGCTTCCCAGGCTAAACAGAGCACATTCTTTAAAGACCCAGAAAGGATTTTTTTTTCCCCTTTTTTTTTCCTAAAAATCATCTTAACTGAGAAGTAGGGTTTTGTCTTTGTAAAACACACCAAGATTTGCTGCTGCCTATGCGCACTCCAAGGCAAAGCTGTTTACCCCGTTCCTCTTCGCCATGGCTTGAAACCACGTCACAGGCATTTATTGCTTCCCTGTTTTTCTGTTGTTAAACCAAAAGCAAACACACAAAGCACAGTGATAGTTTGTTTGTTGCTTATGAAATGTAGACAGGAAGATTATGCAGCTACTGAAGCCTCCTGTTTCTTTTGGCTCGTCGGCTGATTTTTTTATTATTATTATTTTATTTTTTTCCCCTTCTCTGATTTTTGTTCTGCAGCTGAGCACACGAATACCCAGCCATGGAGACATGCCATCAGTGTACAGCGAGGCAAAGCTGGTGGCTCAGACGTACCAGTCTGTCAAGCAGCAGCTGTTTAAAGCGTTTCAGAAAGCCGGTCTGGGCACCTGGGTGAAGAAACCCCCAGAGCAAGATCAGTTCCTACTAACTGTATAAATCACTTGACACCTTTGCTACATGACCGGATCAAATCAGCTGGAGAGAAGGCTAGGCAGGATGCGTGAGCCGAGAGAATCAAAGCAGTTTGAGATTTAATAGCAACCTCCATGGGAATATTTGCTTTTAATTCTGTATTGGAAATAAGTAAATAGAAATGTGTCTGATGCACTGAACTCAACTTTAGAAAACTGCTTTTTCATGATCCCTTCCCAAGAATGTACCTGCCCAAATTATAATGCCACCCCCACAAAGATTCTGCTTCTCATTGTTTATTGCTGTTGGTTATTACTGATTTGAGGCATTAGCAGGCCACCCGTCTGATCCAAAATAGAGTTTGTTTTCCCTCACACAATCAGTGCAAGAGTCATCACTGAATGATGGAAAATAGTGAGCAAAGTACCCCAGGCACGCGGCATGACAGCAGATCTCAGAGCATCCATAATCATCCATGTCTAACCTCTATGCAAAAAAACATCCTGTTAGCTGCCTAAATTGGTGAGAAAGAATTTGGACCTCAAAGATACGCAGCATTTTTAAACTCCGTTTTCCACTCTTGGCTCTGAGCACAAAGCCGGGCATCAGGATTCCCTTGGTTCCTACACTTGCTCCCTCTGACACCTTGGACAAACCACTTGCCAACGAATCTTCAAATCTGGCCACAAGTTTTGCATGCTGCAAATTTTAATTATCCAGGCCCAGTTCATCACACATGCCCTTTGATACCAGCCGGGGTGTCTTCAAGAGGGCGATTAACCCTGTGCTGCCTGCGGAGGTGCACAGCTCTGCAGGGGCTGCCGGGGAAGTCCGGTGTGATGATGGAGGCAGCTCTGGAGCTTCAGGTAGCTGCCTAGAATCAGGCAGGCTGGAGCCAGGACCCAGAGCCTCAGATTTCAAAGGCTGTGAGGATCCACAGCTCTAAATTAAGTGGGTGTGAGCTCAGGATGCTGCATACATCTGAAAAAATCTCTGTGTTGGATAGCCACAACTAAGACATCCCAACCTAGAAAGCACATTTGATACTTGGCTCTTTCCTGCCTCAGTTTCTCCCTCTGCCAAATGGGGACAATAATATTTACCTACTCCACATCTAAGGAACTCGGCAGGAGCAAAGTGCTCTGGTCATACGCGACAGCGTAAGCTGGATTCTGTCACTCTTGCCATGAGTTTTACTTCCCCACACAGGCCAACTGAGGCAAGTGCAGCAGATGCAGCTACAGGCTTGGGTGAGGTCCTACTCGGTGCAAGAGCCTGCAGATTCTGGCTCTGTGTAAATGCCAAGTATTGTTGTTGCTATTATTTATGTCCATCTGCAGTTTGAAAAGCAGGCGGGGTTTTGCAGTTAGGAGGCGAGTAGCACCCAAAGGTTAAATATTTTCTTCATAACTGTGGCCGAGTCTGGTATAATCTCGTCTTTGAACCATCCCAAACTCCATCAGAATGCAGAAGATACAGTCATGGGAGAACTGAGCTTTGACAGTCCCATTGCAGAACCAACTTTCAAATGCCCTGTATATTTCTTTCGGTTCTGGGGTTTTTAAATGACAGGATTTGTGGGTATATAACTACTGTTTTCTTTTTATTCCTGTGATTCTCTTTAAATCTGTATATAACATGCTGCTACTGATTTGTGATAATTGTCTTGGTATTTTCTCAGAGCTGTCAAGCTGAGTTACTTCTCAAACAACACAAGGCTCATATTTTTCCATGTAATTTCCTTTTCACAGGAAACTGTTCCTATCAATAAAGATAGATGCTCTTTGTATAGGGTTTATCATGTTTGGAGAGCCATATACAGTAAATACATTGTTTATTGATGCCCACAATAGAATAGCTACAGTATTTTGATGAGATTTTATTTTTAGATTATAAACTACAAGATGTATCTATAGTGTCTTGTATAAAAACAATTGTGATAAACTAGAATTTTTAAATTAGATAAAACAAAGCTCTCCCCTTCCAGAAACCTTTTCAGCAAAATAATACATTCCATATTAACTACCAAAAATATTTTAAAAAAATCCTTAGAGTAGAAATAGTAAAAAAAGAAAAAAAAAAAAAGAAAAACCTGAGATGTTTCAGTAATGGAAACATTTTGTGGTAGCCACTTTGTCAATACTTCAACCACTTTGTCAGCTCTACTGATTAACATTCAGAATACTTTTGGCACCTTCTGGAGCTTCCTGGTACCTCCACACGGTCCCGTCCTCTAGCAGAGCTGTCGCTGGTACAGACCTCCAGTGTCATCGGGGCAGCAAAGGGGCCCAGAGGGGCAGGGGGCAGGTGGGGGGGCAGCCCCACAACTGGATGTACGGGAGAAGCTGTGAGTGGCACTGGCAGTGGTGGTCCCAGGGGCTCTCGCTGCTCCCACCAAGGGAGAGAAACCGCAGGGCAAACAGAGAGGAGGACAAGGTTTCTCATGCAGAGATCCACAGGGCAGGGGGAAGCAGCGTTTTCTACCTTTCCTCTCCAGGTTAGTCTTTATCTAGCACACAAGAGACCTCAAGGCTCCTCTTTCTTTACATCTCCCTGCCCTCATCCTCCAGCCCTGGCATGGCGTCAGCTCAACTAATGCATATAGCTCCACAGGCCGGTGTTCCAGCTACGAGAAAACACTGTGCCCGGTTATTTTTAAGGACAAAAAGAAAAGTGTGGAGGGATTGAATTATCCTTTGTTGCAAGAAATACGTAAATGCAATCCTGGATTCAGCTGCCAGAATGAATTTAGTGTTGGGGACCAAACCGAGTCCCCACTGCAAGTGGACAGCAGCTGATCCCATTGAAGGCAATGGAGTTGCGCCTGCTTGCACTGGGGTTGAATATGACCTTAAGTGTCTACTTCTTCTCATCACGTGCAGCAATAAAGCGTGATGGGCCCACACCCCAGAAGCACACATGACCTACACACAGCATTTCCTGAAGCAAAGGAGAACTTGCTCAGTAGTAATTCTCTAGTGAAGATTCTGTACATAACACGCATGAGTGAATGGCAATACTGTACTAATGGATGTACATTTGTAATATTTGTAAAAAAAAGAAACAAAAAAGACAACAAAAGAAAATAAATCTGAATTTACATATGTGAATTTGCTGCTAAGTTCTGTAAATTGCACTTCAGTGATACCTGATAAGTGAATGTTTCTGTTAAGTGAATAAAATGCCAAGTAAAATTGTTCTTTCACTGTTTGTTGACCATTTTTCGCTGTGGCTTAGCAATCAATTTGAATGTGCTCCAAAATGCTAGCATATAGTTTTACACACGCCTATTACAGGCCTACAGACAACATATTACAGACGTCATCTATCTGGACTTCTGCAAGGCCTTTGACACGGTCCCCCACAACATCCTTCTCTCTAAATTGGAAAGCTATGGATTTGATGGGTGGACTGTTCGGTGGATAAGGAACTGGCTGGATGGTCGTGTCCAGAGGGTAGTGGTCAACGGCACAATGTCCGGATGGAGACCGGTGACAAGTGGTGTCCCTCAGGGGTCCGTACTAGGACCGGTGCTGTTCAACATCTTCATCAATGACTTGGACAGTGAGATAGAGTGCACCCTCAGCAAGTTTGCAGATGACACCAAGCTGAGTGGTGCGGTTGACACACCAGAAGGCCGGGATGTCATCCAGAGGGACCTGGACAGGCTGGAGAGGTGGGCCTGTGTGAACCTCATGAGGTTCAACAAGGCCAAGTGCAAGGTCCTGCACCTGGGATGGGGTAACCCCCAGTATCAATACAGCCTGGGGGGAGAAAGGATTGAGAGCAGCCCTGCCGAGAGGGACTTGGGGGTGCTGGTGGATAAAAAGCTGGACATGAGCCGGCTACACACGCCTATTACAGGCCTACAGACAACATATTCTTACTCAGTTTGGATTTGATGCACCGTAGGAATCACACACTTGTATTGAGAGATGGATGTGCCCACTCAGGTAGTAGAAGCCAGACAGGGACACAGTCTTATCCTGGAAGAAGAGAAGTGGGTCCATCTCTAATTTGACCCTTCCATGTTACTCTCAAATATCTTTCTTAATAAAAATTAAGTATGTTTTTGCAAACTCATTGCATGGGACTTGCTGTATAAAGCTGCTTAAGAAAACTAAAGTGATGAACAAAAGGTCAGTACATCTCTCCAGATTTCTTCTTCATTGGTGGAGTGGCCTTGGTTTAGTCTTGCTTTAAACTATCAGTATTCAGCTACAGCAGCCTGCAGTCACTCTGGGCCCAAATGACACCATCCACACAAAGGTTTAATGTGCACTATTGTATGGGCATCACCCAGTGCCTTGAGATGACTTCCCGCAGCCAGCCCTCACAGAGATCACTGGTGTTACCAAAGCCTCCAAAGCCTTTCAGAAGCTCCCACTGTCAAAGCATAAATACGTTAACAGTGAAAATTGCCTAGAAAGAGATTTCCCTGTCCCCCTCCCTGTGAGGATTCGGTTCCAAGATGAAATTGAGCCCAACAGCTCACAAAGAGCCCCACCAGCTTGCTGGCCCTGCAGCTCTTGCTCGCTCATGTTGAAGAAGTCAGTGCTGGACCCACCTCAAATGTCCCACGTGCTTCATTCCCCAGCACAGCAGGGCAGAGGCTATGCATAGCTTTATTTTCAAGCTGAGACTTTGCTGCAGTTGCATTTCCTTAGCTTGGATCTATGTCATTAGGTATGTAGGCAGGCTAAGGAGGAGATGGGAGAAGAAAGCATTGGCAGGGTGAAGTTGTCTGTGTGGAAAAAAGTCACTGTGAGCTGACCCAACTCCACCACCCACGGCAGATTTTTGTCTTGAGTAATAAAAGAAATAGATTCACAGTATTTGTAAATCTCAAAATGTATTTGCACGCATACATTTTACAGTGTGCAGCAAAAGCAAACCCCATAGGTAAAGCAAAGCCCGTAATCTCACCCCCACCACAGCCTCAGACACAGCAGTAACTTCCCTATCAGTAAACACGGCTGTGGCAGCGTAATGCTGTCCTAAACAGAAAGGAGAGACGTTACACCAGGAGAAAGGCACTTTGTGCTGCTATCCACCCTCCAGGTGACGAGCCTATCGTTTTGGTGTCAAAAAATGTAAACACCCAAATTCTTAACTTGGCAAAAGCTGTGCGTAACGTTGGCCTTTCTCGCAGAAGGGCTCCGGAGGGGACGTGCTGAGACCAGCCCCAGTGCAGATGCAGGGAACAGGCACAGATTTGGGCACAAAGGGCAAAGGGAAGAGGTGAGGAAGGCCCTGCAGAGGCTTCCCCGCAACCTGGCCACCCCTCAGCCCGCTCCGGGGCAGTTTGGCCGCAGCTGAGTTCACAGCCGGCAGCATCCAGCCCATCCTCTCCTCTAACAGTGGCTGCTACAGCCCCACCACGGCAGACACCGTAACACGATTTGGCTGCCGAAAACAACTACAAAGCAGTCGTTAGGGTAAATTGTATGGATGGATTCTGTGTTTAATCTCGTTAAGTTTAAAGGCTAAATACCAGAACTGCATTTAAAACTTTACAGGCATACACGCCAGTGTCATTGGGCACAGTTGTTTCTTTTCCAACTGTATATTGGAAAAACAACAACATAAAACATGAACAAGCTGATATATCGACTAATAGAGGGCTTCAGAGAAGTGCCTGTTTCTCAAATAAAACAAATAAGTCCTTCTGCTGCAGTTAAACCTCGATAGCCGTGCTTGTGTGTTGAAGAATGAAATAGCAATTTAAGAGCTTTTTAAGCCTTTTGATTCATTACCGTTGTTCTTACTTTCCAGCTCAGAGACCTGATTACTCTGGCTGGTTTCAGCTTGATCATGTGGATACACCAGTTTAGCTGGAAACCTGAGTGAAGTCAGAGAAAATCTGAGACTTTTTTAAGGGTACTGACAGTCTGTTTGGACTTAAAAAAAAAAAAATCCCAAACCCCAAATGACTCAAAGACATACAAGCACATGGATAGACATGTGTGATTTCTTAGTACTCCAAGGCCTCCTGAATAAATAATGTGGCCTTGGAGAAAGGGGATTAATAATCATTGCTTTTTCAGCAATGAAATAGTTCTGCTCAAATGCTTCATTCAGTCTGGCTTTCCTGGTAATTAAATCCTCTATTAGAGAAGTTTATGTTCTATTTTATCAACTTCCTTTGCAATACAGAATTATTTCCACTAGACCATTAAAGTCTTGTTCTGCCATGGTGAGGAAAAGGTCCCATTCGCTCTCCTCTGGCCCAGAACAGATGCCTTCACAGCCTATACTGCCACGAAATGATCCAAGCCAAGAGGAGAGGGCTCCTTCCTTTACACCCGATGTTACTAAAACAACCGCCCCCAAAGAAAAACAAAGATCTGAAGAATGGTACATATTGTTGGGTCTGACCAGTTCCTCTGATAGACTAACTGGTGCCTACCTCTCCTTCTTCTGGGACCTCCAGGTCATGCTCAGGTGTTAGCACAGGTTGTACTTCACATACGGACCAAGGGGGTGGCTTAGCTGCAGTACCCTTCCTTCCCAGTGTCACCAGCCTAACTACAGCCAGCCCTGCCTCCTACAGCATACTCTTTGCTACAGATTACTCTTATTATTTAATTTGATTTTAACAAGTAAATTAAGGTGTTTACTCATTTAAGTGTGTTAACTCTTAAATCTATCATAAGATATGGTTTTACTGTGGATTCCAAAGTAAATTGTTTTTTTCTAATGCAAATTGCGTGTTCACATCCTGGTTTCAGTGGTAAAAGGAAGCATTTCCAGAAGTAAAAACAGGTGCCAGCATCCCCTTCTCACCACAGGCTCCTAAAATCCTGTCCATCACACAGAACAGTGGGACTTGGGCTCCTAAATCTCAGGTTTCAGTGGGAGACAAGGTGATATTCAAAGGTTCTTATTAACCTATCTGTCATTGTCAACAACTAAACATTGTTGAGTACCAAATCCCTGCTCAGCCTCCAGCATTAAATAACCTCTAGAGCCTACACATCTTCTTCTGCCTTGTCTTGGCTGCCTGGTCTGTAGCCTGGTGTGGATCCCCACCATGTTTTGACCTGTCCAGCTTCATGAACTACGCCTACACATCCTACTTGTGGTCCTCTCAAAGCCTCTACAAGACCACATCCCGGCAAAACAGGAGGGCCCTTTCTCATTGAGTAACTCAACAGCAACTCCTTGTGCTGCTGTCTAAAGGGACAAGCAAGTATCGTAATCACCACAAAGTCAGGCACTCAGGAAGAAAGTTATTGAGAGGCTGTGTCTCACATTTATATCATTTCATACTATATGGAAGAAGCTAAATTATTTGTTATTTTAATTTAATAACCTTTTGATGTGAGAGAGAACAAAAAAGACAATACAATATAGCTTGTTTGGAAATACTTACCCAGGAAAGGAGCAGACCTGAGTTTTTGTCTGGGTTTACCTTCTCAAGTGAGGAAGAGATGAGCAAGTGAAGCCCCCCAAACCAAGCTCAGAATAGGGGAGCTCCTGGCCATCAGTCAACTAGTTCCCAACAGATGAAAAACCTTTGTTCAAGGCCCATCTTCACCTTAACCACTTCATCCACACAGCGGTTAGGTGTCTGGTTTGAATACATTTTTCTAAGCTTCCTGGACAGAGAGAAGTGGCTCCGTAAGATGATTCACCCCACTCAGCACAGTGTCTAAAAGATGTGGAGAACTTGCCCTTTTAAGGGTCCAGCCTATATGCACTGAGATATCTCCTAGGAGATCCTAGGAGAGCAAGTCTGGACTCCTGCATTCAGAGGACCGTGCATGGGGAGGTGACTCCCAGCCAAAGAATCTGCAAGCTACAGGACCTTCTGCTTCTCCATTTTAAAATCCAGTGGCTATTCCTTGTTACAGGGAGCTGGCTTTTGAGTGTTAATACTGTTAGGCTGTAAGAAAATAATACCGTACATATATATGTGAAACAGATCAATCTGCTTTTAATGTCAAGTGTGAACCTCTTCAAAGTCTGGAAAGAAGGCATTCCAGACATAAGTTTTGGTGGCTGACTAAATCAACATTTACCGTACATATTTAGAAGTTTAATGAGGGAGTTTATTCTTACCATAACTTTGCTGCCATTGAAATCATTGAAAGGGTCACTACTGGCAGCAAGCAACAGGATTAGGTCAATACCAAATTCATGTTTCAACTTATGAGCTAGAAGAACTGATTCCATATGAACCTTTTTTTTGTGCCAAAACTTAGGTCCTAGCCCTGACACAACTGTACTCACTGGAAAACCAAAACCATCCATCATTGCCATCTGAGACTTTGCAGTAGAATTTCCTTGTGGTGGCTCAGCACTTTGCAGATCTATTTTTTTCATATCTGATCCAGTAACTCTTTGACCCTCTAACAAGTGGAAATACATTTGAAGAACCTTTCCTATTATTTTAAACATTTGCTGTACAAGTTCAGCTCTGTTTTCTGTGTGTGTGGCTTTCCTAAAATACCCTTTTTTGGTTACTTAAGGGGTGAGGCACAGATCAGAAGGAGATAATCTGCCCATCTATTTGTTTCATTGCCTACTGGTCTGTCCTGAAGAACTGTGGCAGAAGTGAAGACTCGGTAAGTTTGAAAATAACACTCAATGTGTGATGCGGAGACCACTGTATCCCTAAAGTGTCAGTGAAATGTACAAAAAAATTAAAAATTGGCTCACTACACTATGGGATTGTCCAGCTAAGCTAAAACATTTCCACCTTAATGCAAATCTGTTGAGTTCAAAGGACTCGGACTGAGCAGAATACAGTTTATGAAGGGAACTGGGGGGTTAAGGTCGCATGAAATAGGTACATGAAAACACTTCATCATTCCCTCTCCTTGTACTTTTGTGGTGCGACTCAATGATTTGCACCACTGAGCAGCAAAGCAGGCTGCCAGTGTCTCCAGACAAGGCTGGCTGAAGATTACCCTGTGAAATGACATTAAACTGGTGAAGCATTTTAGTGCTTATGGGATCAGCCAGGGAGTGCCATACTTTACTCCTGCTGCTAATTTCTCTCCTCTATTGTCATCCTTCCTCCAGTTTTCATGGGGGAAAAGCTCTATCAGCCATTGCAGGTACGATTAGACAGACCTTCATGGGAAGATGGGAAGGACACTTTAGCGTGCTCCCCCACATATCACGGCAGTTCAGTATCTCTGTCCCAGGAGCAGGTCCATAATGTCATTTTAAGTTGTAGCTTTTTTTTTTTCCATGAACATGCTCGGTTTCTGCTCCTGTGTCTTTCTCCTTGCCGACTCTTACTACAAATTTCCCTGGCAGAAAGCTACACGGTCCTGTCCCAAACCAGCTGTTTTCAGTGTCATAGTGCCACTGAGGTCAGGCACTTTTGGGTTCCCCTGCTGGCACTGCCAAGCACCTGCTGCTCATACAGATAAACATGACACGTGGAGAAAGAGTAAACCAAACTAAAAATACATCTTAAATGAAGCGGTGCTCTCTGTCTTTTACAGGGAGCTTTGCAATAGCTCCTGACTTCACTGTTATTGTTATTATTATTACTGGCTGAATAGTTTGATGGTCTTTCCACCCTCTAAGCTGTCTTTTTGATTGCTAGATGGGCCCTAAGTTGCATGGGGACAAGTTGAAGTTGCTGCAGAGGTGCTGGGTGTGGAAATTACGTGGGTTGGCCCACACTCGTTGTCTTGTGCCTGCAGCAGCTGGAGAGCTGCACGTGGTCCCTCGCCTTCACCCAGCCCTGCATGCCTGTCCCCCCACCTGCAACGGGGCTGTAGGAGCCTCCGCCAGAGGTGATTAATGTATTATTGCCACCGATGATAAGATAGATCATGCTTATGAGTCATAGTGGCCTTTAATATCTGCAAGCCAGAGCAAAGAAAACTGCATTAATTTATATTCATTAAAATAAATTAACAGACTAGAGCCCTTCAGTCCTTCGCATCCTTCTCCCCGAGCACTGGCAGCAGCAGCCTGCACTGAAGAAATGGCAGGAGCTGCGCAGGAAAAGCGAGCAAACCTGCTGCCTCTGGATCCCTGGGGCTGGCCTTTGGTTTGGTTTCCAAAGGTAAAAACCCCTCAGTATATCCAAAGAGCTGCTGTGGCCCACGGGCTGGTAGTTTTGGTGTATGTACATGTATGTATATATATATACATATTTATATATATGTGCTTAAGGACTCCATGCTACATGCTGAACCAGGACATTAGTGCTCAATGGCCCATCAGCTGGCCAGAGCCTCCCTTGCTAGAAAAGTGGGGGTACAGGGCTATATGTCCTGCTGTTTAAGCAGTAATTTTACCAGCATTTAAGCCAAGGACTGCCTCTGGGAAAAGCATTGCTCCCCGTGCTGTTCGCCACCTCGTTTCCCTCCCCCTGCACTACACCAGCACTGGTGGCCAGGCAGGTGCCCAGCGATGCAGAGCAGGAAAGCTGATTCTGCTGAAAACCTGGTCACTTTTTCTTTCCCTTTTTTGACCTGGGATATTATTTCAGAATAGGTCCAAGCGCTCAGGCCGGCTCACCGCAGCACCGCACGTGCAGCTGCACGGACACGGTGCAGAGGGCAAAAAGGAAGAAAGGCAAAGGGAGGGCTGTGCACAGTGACAGCGGTGCTGCAAATGTAGGCCCCCTTACACCCTTATATCGACACTCAGACCATCAACCCTCACCTCCCTGGGAACGCTCGTAACTGAAAAGAGCTTACAAATAACATCGGAGAAACGCATGCGAGGTGGCTGCATTTCTCAGAGCGCCTCACTGGCGAAACTGCTGTTCTCCTTGTGTCGTTGCTTCCCTCCCTTGGAAAAAGCTCTTTCTATGTCTAAATACTTTGTGCGACGGGAGCACCATTTGCAGAATAAGAGGTGCTAACGTGTTGGGAGAAGCTGGAAAACCTGCACATCGCCGCCCATTGGCAGCCTGTAAAGCGTTCACCTAGAGCGTGGGGCAGGGGGTTACTCGTGTTGGTACGTGGACGGGGACTTCTGGCTGCCTACGCTCACTGAAATACAGCAGAGTGGTTCTTCAGGCAGGCACCATGATATAAGCACATGCATTTAATACATTTCTGTCACATGGAGAACTGTGTTTATTCATGGATGTGGCTATTTCATGTATTTTGGTTCGAGATTTCCCACCTCTCAGCACCCTGCTGCCTCCTGCTGCCTTTCACAAGGCTGGAGCAGGCAGACACTGCGAGGAAGGAAGACGGGTGGGTTATAACGCAGGAAAAGGCAGGAGGCACAGCAAGGCTTAGACCCACGAGCTTCTTTCCAGGCCTCAGGAAAGCCACATGAATCTCCCTTTTCCTCCATGTGGACACTAAACACTGAGCTGTTGTTGAAGTCTCTTTACGAACGCACTAGGGCTAGAATTGTAAGGGTTGGACCAGCAAACAGCAAACCTTTTTTTTTCCCCACACCTGAAGTCGAATCAATACCTGCTGTTAATCAATCAAATCAAATAAAAAATCAAGCCAGAGTTCTCTATCTCTGTTTACATTCCTGAAGGTCATAGACACACAATACAGGTTCAGCCAACCTCACTGCTCGCTGCCCCAGAAAGGGGAGATCCCCTTTCCTGCCTCCCCCCACCTGCCTGCACCTTTCCTGCTCCTGCCTGCACCTCCTGCCCTCCCCCTGCCATACTCCCAAACTGCTTCGAATCACTAAACAGGCAGAAAACTGACACAGCAAAAAATAAGATAAATGTCTCTTAGGCTGGGGAGCTGAAGTTGTTTTCCATGGGGTCGGGAGACAGCAGAGCTGTGAGAAGCTGGGAGCCGAGCAGGGGTGGGATGGGGGTGGGAGCACGAAGGGGGGATTTTCCTTCTCCATGGCAAAAAGCTGTTAGGTCTGCAGCCTCATCCTTAAGCACCAGTGGTTTCTGCCTTTTTTCTCCCCATCTTGCAATATGACACTTCTTCTGTCTTTCCTCGGCACTTCCAAATGCGCCAAAGATGTCCTGGGGCATCTCCAGCCCATGGAGGAACCACAACCTCGTACAAGTGCTCGGTCAGCACAGCGATGCCTCTGCCCTGACAGCAGTGCCAGGTTCCAGGGAAAGGGGTCAAGTCAGACGAAATACCAGGAATTCCCAGCCCCAACAATAAATGACCAACAGTGGCATTTGCAGGGATGCTGGTGAGACAAGGCCAGGCTTTTGGAAATGCTGATCTCTGCATACAAGACAGTGTGTGAAACGCAAGTGAGGGGGACCAACCTCACAGCCCTTCCTGCCCCTTCCAGCTCCATTCCCCTCACCTCCATTGAGCGTTGAAGATTTTATCCTGAAAAATAGATTTGTATACATAGGAGAGATGTTTATTGCTCCCAGTAGACCCCGTCTAATCCATCCCCTGCCCTTACCAGAGTAGTGAATGGCACATAATTTTTATGCTGATCCCTTACTAATGGGAAACTGAGGCACAGAGTGCCACAGTGGCCATGGCAAAGTCCTGCAGGTGAGAAGTGCCTCTGCCAGCCCTGCAGCCTTTGGGCAAACACCTTGCTCCTCCGCCAGCCTTCCTGCCCCCAGCATGGAGCCCCGAGGGGGAAAGGCTCTGCCCAGTGAGCCAGAGATGGCGTGCAGTGCTCCTCTGCAGAGGGAGCACCTTAATTTCTTTAATTGCCCTCAGGAATCGATTGCCTGGGAAGGCCAGGGAGTCTTGTTCTTGCAGGACTTTCAGCGTAACCTAGACAAAAACCTGTGAGGACCACAATTTGTGTTTGGCTTGGCCCGGTGGCGAGACCGCCCTGAATCATTTGCACTGGTACCCTAAGTCACCTGAGCCAGAGCACCAAAATGTTTCCTTTCAATACAAACCTGTCTGTGGAAGAAAAAAGGGATGGCAGCTAGCCGGAAAGGGTTTAAAATAAAACACATTAAAATACATTATGGAATAGTTAAATGTAAAATCTGTTAATATATTATATCGTGTTATGGTGAGTAAGTGATAGCCATAGCACGTTAGTAATGTAATCTATCAACATATGTACACATATACACACACATATTTTATAATAGGCACAATTAATATACCATGATGCACCACCTGATGTAGCCCATATTTTTGGCACACCACAAAAATAGGACTAAAAACCCACAAAGATAAAATTCCATGGAGTTTCTTAGCACTACATAACTCTCTCTATATATATTTATTTATAGATACATAAGAACAAAAGTTGACTAAGAAATGTCCCAGTTTCCTCCCAGTGGCAGTCCAGCACTTCTGTCACCCTCGCACAGGCGAGCTGCGGGGAAGCGTCCGAGGTGATGGTCCATCCAAGGCAGGAGGGCCTGACTCTCTTGGGAATGATTTAAAATTAGGCTTCCAGGTGTATCCCTCTCCCTGCCTGCCAGTAGCTATCTGGCACCCTCCGTGTTTCATTCCTGGTATATTTAGGTGCAACATGTATTTTTTCATAACTTTCTATCCATCACCCATAATGTATAGCTGAAGTGTTTGGCTCCAGTACATTTACATGGTAATCAAATCATTAGCCCGGGGGAGGCATAACACATTAATGACTTTAGAAATGTTGGTTAAACTCCAGACCTGATCAAAGAGACCAAAATTTATTGTCATTCCTCTAATAGCCTTGTGGTAACCAAAATGAAATAAATTTGATGAAGGTAATTAGGTTCCCATCTCCATCACCACACACTTATTACCATTAGGTGGAATGAGCTTCCCCTGCTAGCAACAGGCTGGCTTAGCACAGGCTAAAACACTTCAACAGCACCATCCAGGAAACACTTACTGAAACAACTATTTTTCAATTTAGAAACTGCTGGTTCATCAGAAACCGAATACTCCCAGGAGTCTCCATACCACAGGTAGAGGTCCTGGGCAGACCTCACAGGTAGGCGCTAGCAGAGGACTTCCCTAGAGCAGCATCATTTTAGGACCTTTCCTGGACTGTTGGACATACACAGTGGGGTCCTGGATCTCCCCCAGGAGCCTCCTCCTGCTCCTGTGGGGCTGTGGAGATGATGCCCACCCACGGGCACTGCTGGTCCCTCCCTGCTGAGCCATGACCAGCTGTCTCAGTGAGCAGAGTCTGTGGCTTTTTGGTGACCTTGCTCTCTGTGTCTGAGTCGGGTGCAGGAGGATGCTGAGGCAAAGCTCTGCAGGGAGGCTTGGGGGCAGGAAGGTGCTGCTTCGAGCAGGGATGAGGCTGGGGAGCTGGATCCTCTCCAGGCATTGGCCTCTCCAACCAGCTGGGATGTTTGCAGACTCTACACCCCGCGTCTCTATATGCCAAGCCCTAAGCACAATTATTTTTCTCGCTAAGAGACCTTTTTATCAGCTTGTTGCTGAGCAGGAAAAGCAAATTCAATCTTTGCAGAACACGAAAACCTTCTTCCAGTTCTGAGCTGACTGAGCTCAGCGTTCCTCTTTGCATCAGCTTCATAGGCAGAATATATTAGGGCCCATGCTAATCAGTAATGGGAAACCTGATTTGTTAACATACTCATTAACAAACGGTCAAAGTGCATTTCCAGTTTTCTGAAAAATAAAATATTCCATTTGTGAATATTCAGCTGATACTAATTTAATTTATTCCAAATGTTTGAAAACTTCAATAATTATATGGATTTTAGCAGAAGTGACCCATATCTTTCCAGTGCAGACCTTCAGCTACGCAATAACTGGTGCCAGCACTTTGAGACAGACGTAAAGATTAAGTGACTTAGGAACCCAAGACTGATCTTTGGTCAAAGCTTTTGAAAACTGCTCTCAAAGTTTCATTCCCTATCTTTTAATAAACAAGATATTTTGTCCCTGACATTATCCTGCCACTTGGAAATAAAAGTCTTTGTGTTTCCTCAGATTTTAAAATCCTACACAGTGTCCATGTCTTCAAAGACAACTTTCCAACAGAAAACTATTTATTACAACATTTCTATGCAATTTCTCCCTTCAGATTTTCAAAAAGACCCTTTACATAGGACATTTGACACAGGTTTTTCCAACAGCATCCATTGACATCATAGCAAGAAGGATTTTATAGATGTAGGAAAGACAGGCCCAGAGAAGCTATTTACGTAATATTAAAGCTATTTTATGTCCTTTTCTCTTCCAGGTGTGTCCCCCTTTTTTGCACTCAGAGTCCTCTTTAGGCACATTTTAGACAAATACAATGTATGTCTCCGTATCTGAAATTTCCAGTAGAGCAGGTCTGGCTTTTGCAGAGAGATTCTGAGGTCAAGCTAATGGAAACTGGTTGGAGAGGAAGATGAGGAGAAAGGAAAACAGCAGCACGGGGGCAGACAGGGCAGCGATCCACACCAATCCCACCCAGTGACAGTGGTGGAAATGGACCCCACGTCTCCCAGTCTGTAGGTAGGGACTGTAGGCAGAAGATCATATTGCTCCTTATAGAACTGAACCTCCCAGATCCCTCTCATGTCCTTGCAAAGGACTATGGATTACTCCTCTCATGATGCATATAATGAAGAATTTAATATCATAAAAATCCATCTAAAGCTATGAAATATGAAGACATCATATGTGACTCAGGAAGGGCCTGCTGCTGGACGCTGGGACAGTATTCTTGAGCAATATCACTGTCTGCTTGTCCTGTTCTTACACTCTTCTCTAAGGGCATCCATTACCTGTTGTCAAAAACAAACAGTGGGGTAATTGGAGGGGTGCTGGCCCAATAAGGCCATTCTGTAATGCTTTTACATTAATCTTATGGATCAGGACCAAAGCAGGTACCCCCTTGGGCTTATTCTGACTTGTTTTGTGGTTCTCATAATATTTTATTAGACCTTGCTAGATTTTGAAGCTGCTGCTTTGAAGTTTTTTCCAGGTGGAGCTACTGGTCTGTGGTGCAAGCAAAAAATAACCTCAACCAGAAGCTGAAGAGCACAGTTTATGTGCAAGGCATTATGCATATCTGCCATAAGTACATCAGGAATGAAGGCTGTAAAACAATTAGACCCCAAAAAGGTGATAGAAATCTCAAAGAAGAAACTACATGAATTATTCCTGTGCTTAATCACAGTCTCTGGTATTCTCAGAGGAAATACTGTGATGAATAAGCAGAGCAAATGATCAAAATTCTTGTGTAATGAGCCCTGTGTTAATTGCCCCACTGTCCATTTAAACACAAAAGATACTAATGAAGCACGCAGTCTCATCATCCCCAGACTGACTTTCGTTAGGCCCTTGTCTAAAAGTTATGTATCCAGGAGAAAATGTCGGATACAGGGAACTCCAGTAAAGGGACTCATCTCTCACCTGGAAATGAAATGTCCTTCTCTGGGACTTGACTCAAAATGAGCTGTATCTGCTAAACCAAACTACTAGAACGCTGTTGGCCAACAGCCAGAAGTATGAAATAATCCTCAATTCCCTCCACCATTAAATTGTCTAAAAGTTATGTATCCAGGAGAAAATGTCGGATACAGGGAACTCCAGTAAAGGGACTCATCTCTCACCTGGAAATGAAATGTCCTTCTCTGGGACTTGACTCAAAATGAGCTGTATCTGCTAAACCAAACTACTAGAACGCTGTTGGCCAACAGCCAGAAGTATGAAATAATCCTCAATTCCCTCCACCATTAAAAGAT
>NW_009260080.1:3087725-3147893 GCF_000687185.1 Egretta garzetta
CCACCACTCCCTCACCACCTTATAAGCCACCGATGTTCAAGATTTCACAGCAGCAGGAGGGATAAAGGCTGGATTTTTACTCTGTTTCAGTGGGATGCGTCATTATCACTGGAGCTCTGGGAGAGTTTTTGCTGGCTGCCAGACTATGGGATTTAGGCAATTCCCATCCTACTGAGTAAATTAGCTGTAAGGCACACACACACACACACCCACACACCCCACCATGTGAAGCTCACCATGGTTACCACAATCAAAGACCAAGACGGGTGAGGAGCATGTGCCTTCAGAGCAAAGGTTGGGCAACAGAGTCCTTCTGGCAATGCTGAGCGTTTGCTATTTATTCACAGTGCAGTGGAGGGGAAGGGGGCATCTGGAGTGTCTCTGGACCCATGTGAAGGTTACATTGATCATCTGAACTGGAGCTTGCTCTGACTGAGATTTCTTTTATAAACCAACTGTTATTTTGACACGGCACCTCTGGTTCTCCAGCCACATGCCCCCAAACCCAGAACAAAACCTTTGTACTTTTCCCACGTCGCAGATTCAAGCTGCAGTGAGATCTCGCAGTGGGGAGGAGGATGCTGAAGGCAGATGTGGCCATCCTGTGCATACAACAGGTCGTGGGATGGACATACCAAACCCATCCCTGCACTGTGCTGGACCTGGGTCTGGAAGTGCTGCCTGGGAAGACCCAGCCATCTGCTGTCAGATAGCAACAGACAGTAACAAGTTATCCTTCCCCCTTCCTCTAAAGTCTCTTCTAGATGAAAAGGTACTTCAAGTGCAAAGTATTTTTGCTTATAAGGTATTTAAGGCACATCAGTCCGACTCACAGAACTCATTTCAAACAAATGAACAACCTTTGAAAACATTTTATGGACATTATTTCCTCTCCAGCTGAACTTCATCTCTTGAATTTAGTCTTGTGTTATGGTCTGATTATTCTCAGAAAGAATTAAATTGGAGGAGGGAAGAAATGAAGGTATTCCCTGGAAATCCTTTCATTTTATTAAAGCCGCTGTTATTGCCTGTGTTGTGTTTGTCCAAACCACTTGTCAAGATTTCATTACCCCAATTTAAAACAGCAGCACTATGTCTAAATGTGGTTACGACTGAAAATGAAGGTACTCTGCAATATTCCCAGAGAGAGTAGAGCACGCTGCTTTTCTGGGCTGAGCTTCGAGAAAATAGGTTATAGATAACATACACGTTCATCCATCAAATATCACGCTACAAAACGATACTAATGTGCTAAAAGAGAATTTACAGCCCCAAAACATTAGTGAGTCAGATAGAAGTTACTCTTTTTAAGTCAGGAATGACCAACACTAATCAGTACAGAATTGATCAAACACTGTTGATCATTAAGGGCCAAGAGTGAGCCTGGCCTTCTACAAGATTAATTAGCAGCAGCAGCTTCTCCAAAAGAGCTTGCAAAGAAAGACTCTGTAAGAAATCAGCTCCAAAATGCACCGGGCCAGCAAGTCACACCACCCACCAGTCAACATTGTTGGGCTCAGTCCATGTATAAGAAGGCTTGGGCTTCAAGGGGCTGAGAAGAAGGGTACAGCCCAGCTCACTACAAGGCAGGAGTGGAGCATGCACAAAACCTGAAATATTTAGGAACAGATGACAAGCTGTCTGCCCAGAGAGGGCTTTCAGGAGCAGTGGTCTGCACCTCTCCCCTACGTGACCACTTGCTTGAGATCCACGACAGGGAGACTCGAGCAAAGCCTGTCACCTTGGGGTGCTGGCCATGGGCTGGGCAGAGCTGTGGCGCCCTGCACCAGCTCCTGGACAACGCACATGGAAATACCACTCCATGAACTTCATCATGGTCTAGCTCTGTGCTCTCAGAGGGTCTCATGCCATTGTTGTTATCACTGTATGAGACGCTGAGCAAGAAGTTTTGGAACTCAAAAGCTGGGAAAAGAACATTTCAGAGAAATGTTTTGAAAAGCCCCATTAGTTTAGCTATAGCAGGTGTCCAGTCTGAAATAAAAAGATTGCTGCACATCTTTCAAAATATACTAGATATTCATACTTGATCTCTGCAGGTTTATATTCCTTTAATAATCGCATGCTTCAAGACAAATATTTAACTTAGATTTGACACACAGGTACACAAAGTTAAACCTCTGCTTGGGATGATGCATATTTCAGCGTTATTATGCATCTCCAGCAACTATGTGTGCTTGGTATCAATCAAAAGCAAAAGTTATGACTACAATTCGACTGTGCCCATGCAGTTCGTCAAGTTTAATTCCAACTCCCCATAATTACTGAACTTGTTATCGTTCTTTCACTGTAGGAACATATCATCTGTATTAACCACTTACTAGAACTGTATATATAATTATTCCAGTTATTTGAAATATACTGAAAATATGTGCCAGCACAAAGGTAACTACTGTGAAATTCTGAACAATATACAATATCCAGAGCACAGTCAAGTGTTTCATTCCCACCTAGTGACTTAAATATCCATACTTCTACATTTTGTTATAGCTTTTGTTATTGAAATTAGCTGGAGTCTGGTGTTGGTTTCAACAGGAAACATTCAAATCCCAAATCACCTGAATTCAGCACCATCCTACAACAGTAGCTTTGGCCCCAATTCAGAGAGTTCAACATGTGGTTAAATTGATGCTGGAATGGTGGTCAATGAAATTGAATAGTTTATGGATTTCTGGTGGCAAAATCATGGGATTTAGATAAAACTAAGAAACAAAACTCTTGGGGAGCAATGAGGGACAGCTACACCACAAGGGAAGGAGAACCCTGAGCCATGACTGCAGGTGAGGATGGCAGGCAGCAATGCTACTGATAAGGGCATAGTCCCACCATCCCTGAGCAAGGAGACTCAAGCAGCTCTGGTGATGGAAACCAGGGACAGCCATAGCACAGCAATTGCTGGGCAAGTCCGTGGTAACGAGAGAGGTCATGGGTCAAATCAGGAAGACAAGATTTTGGGTCAGGTCACATAAGGATCAAGGGCAAGGGACTGAGCTTAATGCACCTCCTGACCCAATGGGAACATCGCTTATGGATGTGATACTTCCCATGGCTCTTTCTCACACAGCTCTCTCTCACAACTCAGCCATTTTCATAGACACGCCATCTAAAGTCACCCCAGCACCAGACCCCAGCCATCCCTGAGCAGGAAGACCCTGGGCTGCAGGAAGAGGCTGCCCAGCTATTACACAACCACTGGACTGTGCTCCAGTGGTCGTGATCACTGCAGCTGTAAACACAGCTGGGGGGTGGAAGACCTACACCCACTCTTTTTTATAATAGACTAATGTTCAGAAATGAGTATTTAGAGATAGGCATCCAGTGAAGAACATGTACCATGTGCCTCTGGCCACCCTCCCCAAGCCCTGCCAGCCCACTCTGATTCCCACCTCCCTACAGCCGGCTGCACAGTTGGGTGGTTTCAAACAGCATTATCCTTATAAAATGAAAGGTGAAAATATTGCTTACCATCAGCGCGAAGTATTACCCATCCTCTTCTCTGCCTGGAATCAGGAAGGGGAACGGCTCAGCCCTGTCCAGCGCTGGCATTTCTAGCACAGACAAACTGTGTCACCATTTAAACCCTTGTCCACTTGGTGTCCAGGTCAGGCAGGAATAGAAGCTTCATCCTGGAAGGCAACAGAGGTTCACAGAGCCCATCTGGGAACCAGCCATGGCCCCATCTATTGGACTTTAAAAGCATGACTTTCTGAGGGCCAAAAAGGTATTTACAAGCAACTGCTTATGATCTACTAGCTTACATTTTTCTCTTTCTAGGAGCTTTGCATGATTCGCCAGTTAGAGGAGCACAAAATAGGCCTAATTACTCTATTCCAAGTTTTCTAAGGCAGTTCTGAAGTCTGTAATCTATAAAGAATATACAATGGCTTAGGTTAATAGCGTAGGGTGGCTGCCACTTAGCCTGGGCCTGGTTGTGATAAACACAGACCCAGCTCACAGAGAAGAAAATAAGCATATGAAGGGTGGAAAAAAGGAAATAACTATAGGTAGATAATTTGCTTTTTTAACCACCCTCCTTATGCTAGGAAAACTGTGATAGCTTCCTATACTTCAAACTGCCATTTAGCTGAATATATATATTTTGCAATAATGGAAAGAGATGTAAAAAATAGAAGAGGCTTTTGAATTTAACTTTGTGATTTCGAAAATGTTTCATATAGCCCTCCCGGTTACTCCTCACTCACTGGGAACAACATGCCAACATAAAACTTCACATATATACTTATGGAGTGTATGTGGGAATTAATCTCCCATGACATTTGCCTTCCACAAGCCACACACACATGGTAGAAGCTGGGCGTAGGTACCTGTCGCCATCACGATGCCTCCTTTTTGGAGGGAGGGAGCCGAGATGAACTCCCTCCTGGCTAACACAGCTCTGGCACAGCCCCTCGCCAGCATGCGCCATCAACCCAGGCAAGGGCCCAGGTACCCAGTGCCAGACCAGAAGCATCCCGATGCTGGGGGTGGTCTGGGGCACACAGCAAATGCCCAGCAGAAAGGCACAGGCAGCAAGGCCGGCTGTTTCCCTGATTACTCCATTGATTATAATGATTGTTTAAAGCAGGGATCGAAGCAGGCTGCAGGCATGGCAGCCAGCGAGGCAGTGGGACTGCTGGTTACGCTCAGCTGCTGCTCCTCTTGCTGCTGGCTGAATGTTTAGGAGTTTATCCTGCTTAGGGAATTACAGAGCAGGAACTTGGCAGAGTAGACAGCATGAGACAAAATTGGTCCATAAGTTTACAGGGCAAGGTTTAATGAACTCTTAGAGTCCGCAGAGGGTATCAGTGCCTTAGGTGCTAAACATGTTTGTTTATTGCTCCACCAGTTCTCTGTTAGTTAGAGTTTATACATGTTTTGGCCAACGAAAACAAGGTTTTTGAGGACTTTTTGTTGTTGTTGTAATTCAGGAGAAGGTTTTTTTTATTGGGAGATTGATTGAGTACCAAAGGCAGCATTGGAAATATTACTTTATCCGTATTAAAGGTATCTCCTCATAAAGTGCACGATGCTGTCCACCTACACAGTGCTTTTACAAGTGCAGTTTGGACTACCCGAATGTATCTAAGTGTCAGGTTATTTTCTTCCTAAAGGGAAAAATAACACATCTTTGGCTAGACTGAAAAAGATGTTTTGGTTGACTTCAAACTCCCCATTTCATTTGGGGATCTTTTTGCTGCTTAGCTAAAAGAATCAAAGACTGCTTACTTACTTTGAAAAACCATGTGACTTCAAAGCAACGCAACTTTTCAGGGGTAGAAATTACTTGACGGATTTGCAAACTATGTCAGTCAACCATAACCACAACGTGTAGTTTTGGGCGACAAAGTATTTCTCAAAGAAATATTACTTAAAAAGACAGCAAAGACAAAGACTTCACGCCGCCCTTGAAATAAATCCTAACTTAGTCACAACAAACACCTTGGAGCTGCTTTTACCCATGGGCTTGTGCCAGTAACCTCCCACCTGACAACTAAAAATCAAAACCCTGAAAAAAATGAAGTCATGTGCTGCTGTGTAATTTGTGTAACCACCATGCCTAGGTAGAGGCTACACGCAGGCTGTTTTACCTGTCTGCGCATCTATAACTGTAATAGTTCCTGGGGTAAAGTGCTCAATTCAAGCCCATACCAGCCATAAACTCATCAGAGGTGCTGGAGCTTTGGGGTTGTCCCAGCTGTCTCCAGCTCACCCCAAGTGTCCACCTAAGCAAGGCTTTCCTGGTGGAGGGATCTCACCTCACTCCATTATGAACACATACAGATAATATGTCTTTGAATGAGGCTCTTCCCGTACAAGTCAAGATGTTTTTAGCCAACTGTTTTTTGCCTAGAGCCCAGAAGCCAGGGGTGCATGGCAGGGGGAGAGCTACTATATATTTCTATACAGTAAGGAGCCTTCTCTACACTGGGACCTTGTCGAAAACACGTCCCTTGAGAGAATTTTAATTTTTAACATGATCCGTTCTCCCTGAACAGAGGATTGCCTTTAGGAAAGCCCTGTGCTAAATAGGACCCCTCTTAGTGAGCCTGGTCCATCCAGGCGGGGGGAGGCAGCGGTGGGGCCAGCACTGCCCCTGGCCACCACCTGGCAGGTTAAGGCTCCCAGCATCTTCACATCTCAGACCACCTGCAGGCACCACCTGTACATTTCCAGAGGGAACGAGGAGCTCTCCAGAAGGTACTACTGGCCATTTTGCTGGGCAGAACTGGCACTGCCACCATGGCCCAGCATCACTGAGCAGTGACTGAGCTGGGAGCTCTGAGTCTGACCCTTCCTCAGATCGGCAGCGTGGCCCCGAGCAATGCAGTGCCTGCTCCAGGCCAACGTTAGCTTGATGCAAGTAAGGCCCAAGCCCCCCTGTATCCACTTGCCAAAATAAAACCTCATTCTAGTGACTCTGAGGAGAGTTGTCTTCATGATCTATGAGAAACTAAAGGGTTTAGGAGAGTTGGATTAAACACTTTGTGTGATCAGCTAAAACACTTTAGTATCTTTAAATATTCAAAAAACAAGCTTAGATTCCTCTTTGCTACATGCTACAGGTTTTCCATTCTGCTCTTTGCCTGCAGTAAGCTTCAGCTCCCTTGCGCCTGGGTTGATCTGGGCCAGGGAGTCCCCTTAGCACCTCATTTCACCAGCCCCTGTCCAGTCACCACTTCATCCCACCACCACCTTGTCCCACCAGCCGCAGTGGAGGTGCAGCACAAGGCAAGCACCACCCTGAAGACCCTGTCCCATGGACACAGAGAGCAAGGGACACCCTGAGCTTGATGGCTTTCCACGGGGGTTTTGGGCAGACCCATCCATTGCATGGTGTAAAATTACAACCACTTAATTGATAGATGTCATTAATATTTCTGGTAGGAAGCAGTTGTATATTGGTGCTAGCTAGCATATACCATCAGCCAGACATCTAGGGGATGTTTTATTCTCCAAGAAGATTCACATTTGGGCATCCAACGTGCATGATCCCATCCAGACTAGCACATCAAGCTGGAAAATATCTCATGCCACAAACCTACACAGTGCAAATCCAGCTCTGAAGAGCAACAGAAGCTCGTGTATAATTTAATAAAATTATATGACAATGAGAGATACAATTATTAAAAAGCAAAAAGCTTCTGTGCCTTTAAAACAGCAAAACTCTCTGCTTATACTATTACCTTTTTTTAGCTATTGTACAGAAAGGTTAATGGAAGAGGACCAGGTGAGCCAGGGGAAGGGAGGCTCTTTTCTTCCCATCAGCACATCTAAAACCATGCTACATTCATAGTTGTTTTAAGATATTTTGTTGACAGCATTTTTCAAAGCAAATTACCACCACTGCCCTGACAGACCAATTATATTCCCTTACAATGTCCTACAGGCACATGAATTATGAACCAAAAGAGTTTTGCCTAACTCCTCAGATGAACCTGAACATAGGTAATTTTATTTTTTCCCGTATGCATATCTTGGCGTGCCCTCTGCTGGCATTTTCTCCTAACGACACATCGCCATGTGCTCAAACCTCCCTCGCTGGGAAACACCCGGGGCCAGCAGCTCTGCCCACCCAGGGAGAGGTTTTGATAAATGCAGGTGATATGAAATTTCTGGGAAAAGAAGAAAAATAAGGCAGGTGCATTAGCAACAGAGCAGAACTCCAGCAGAGCTGTGAGATGAGGGCGCGTCTCGTGCAGGTGCTGAAATTGGTGGAGGCTCCAGGGAGGGCAGGTGGGGTGGCTGGAGGTGGTGGTCCCAAGTGTGCCCACCCAATGGCTCCTCAACAAGTCTTTGACACGGGTAGGAGAGATGGTTTGGTGGCCACCAGGCACTGACAAACACCATCTTCTGGCACAAATCAGTCACGTATCTGTTGTCCTGCCACAGCCAGAACTTTTCTTTCATTCTTCCCTGAAGTTTTTGCATAGCTTGATGCTGGTTTACCCTTTGAAAATTAGTTAAATTGAAAAAATTGAAAGATAAATACCAAAAATTAAGAATTCAGCCTTGCATATTATTTATTAAATTATGCAGCTCTAGGGGCAGTGTCAGAGATTTCCTCATTTAACTTCATTTAAGTGTATGTAGATTCCTGAAGAGCTGCTCATTTTTAAAACAATGAGATCTTTCCATTGAAAGGACCAGGGAACGTATGGGCAGGAAACTCCCTGCAGAGCCATTCCTAATAAAGAAGAAAAGACTTGATTTCTTCCCAAATAAGGAAAGGATCTGTCTCTGCTTCCTGATACCCCATGTAAAGCTGATATTGCTACATCAGTATAAAATCAGCATCACAGAGAAGAGGTGGGTTCTCTTACGGGGAAAAACGGTGCGGTCCAACAGCAGCGCTCCTGGCATGCAGCACATTTTCTATCTAAAGCCCTTGGACAGGAGTTATTCTCAAGACATCTGAAAAGGGCCGATCACTTGGCAAGCATGACACAGTTTTCTGATGGCCAGAGCTCACCTGCAGGTCTGGCAATCCACTGGTATCTCAGGGACCCAAGAAACAAAGGACAAGCCCCATCACTTCAAATCCCCCTGGCCCAGGTAGTCAGATCCCCTGGGGCATGGAGCTTCCTCTCGCAACACTTGGGCACTATAAACCCATGCTCTTATACCTCTTCTAACTGCCTCTCCACAGGTCCCCTGAGAAGGATCTCAACCAGGTCTTCATGCTCCATCGCCACCAGTCCCACCTCCCCAAACCAGGGCTGACCCACATTTGCACCAACTGCTGGAGGTCACCCCAAGGCCAATCCCTTTCTTTGCTGAGCCACGGGAAGCCGGGATACCCACAGCCCTGCTCCCCAGAGGCATAGAGCCTGTGTTGGAGGCTTCAGCTCACCAGCCACCATCCAAACACACAGTAAGGGGTTGTCCCTGCCCAGGAGCTTACGCTGTAAAAGAAGAAAACTAAAAACATGAAGGAACAGAGGCAGGAGGCAAGCACAGTCGTCAGCAGCAGCAGCACCTTTGCCGTCCTTGGGCTGATGCTATGCTGCCTCTAACCTCAGCTGGGGGAACAACCTACCCCCTGTACTTGCAGAGAAATCCCTCCACGATACTCGCCAAATATTTTGTGTAAATTACCTAGTTTACTGGCAGTTTCTTCAAGTCGAAAATTGTGCATTTGATGGAACTAAAGGACTGAAAATCTATGCCTCAATGGGGCTCCACTGAGCTCAGCTGGACTTGCACAATGGTTTGACTCACAGGATCAAAGTCTGCATCTGCATTTTTGACATTGTTTATTTCCAGCAAGAGCTCTGTAACTTGTTGGCAAGACTGCCAGTGTTTAGAGGTCATTTGTTCTGTTGCATCTGGAGAAGAGGAGATAACTTTAAATACTTGTAATCAGCTTATTAACAAAGTGGATCGGAAGCTAGATACCATTTATCCTATGATTTCATACTTGTAAACTTTAGGAAAACAGGTTAGAGGAAAAAATCAAAAAGGATATTAACTAAAGATCAAGATCAAATTAAGCTGGATTAAAATAGCTCTACATGTTACTGAGTATAACACAAGGCTTTGTTGCAAGGTGGAGTGGACGTCCAGATAAATTAATCTTTGGCCTTCAGTATGGGAAAATAAATATAAAGGCTATTGACAGAGCAGCTTGGTTGCAGCATCACAGAAGCTGCTTAGGCAAAAGCATGACGTGGACTTGTTCACGTGTTTGGTTTCACCTTTCTCTGCCCCAAGTCACTTTGAGACAGGGAGACACTGAAGGGGGAAAAAAAAAAAAAAAAAGTCCCTTTTTCAGTGAGGGAGACAGGAGCATGGAAGGGGACATCTCAGTGGTTGTGGCTTTCTAGTGGGAGAGCAGAAATATGTTGTCTTTCGAAGGCAGTTCTAGGTGGTTCAAGGTAAAATCTCAAACAAGCAGATGAGACCCTTCGCAAACCCTTGACTGCTGAAGGCTCATTGAGGCCAACAGCACTGCATGGAGGGAGGGGGGTGGAAGAACCAGAGCGTGTTTGGATACTTAAGAGCCCAACAAATAAGATACTTATATAACATTAAGCACAATGTTTCTAGAGCACTCGGGGCGATGCACAGCACACTGCAAACACAGTTAATACCCTGTTGGGGGAGGCCTCATCCCCAGCAAGGTTACTTGAAGGCATGCCTCACCCTTTTGGCAAAGCCTCTTGTAATCAGTAACAGAAAGCATGGTCGCTTTGGTAAGGAGAACATTATCCCAAACTTTCTTAAATTACTGTTATAAAATCCCTTCTAGGAGTTTGGGGAAGTGGGTCTTTTTTTCAGCTCAACCTGATTTCTCAACCTGTGAAAACACCAGTCAGGATCTGCCTGAACTGAGACTCGCGCCCACAGCCTCAGCTGAGTCCTCCGCAAGTGCTCGGGTGCTCCTGCCCCCGGGTATCGCTGCGCTGAATCACACCAGCTCCTGCAAAAGAAAATTGGCAAAAATACGATGTCACCCTCCCTGTCCCACAGCCCGTTCCACCTCCTCTCTCACAGATGCTGACTTTATTCAGTTTCTTCATCTTCTAACTCCTTCGCTCACCTTAGTGACTCGAGACCATCACCTTCACACCCTCTGACCCTCTCCTGTGCTTTTCATGCCGGGGCCGATGTGCCTTTCCTTGGGGTCCTCGTCCCAGTCCCCTGGGCAGCCACCAGCCCCAGCCCTGCCACTCCTGCAGAGCTCCTGGGGGACGTCGGACACCGGCCTCCTGCAGCACCGCAGGGCCACATCATCGGTCTCCTGCTGGGCAATTTTGTTTGCAAACACCAGCTGAGCTCATATACCGATGGCTCACAAACCCATCTCTCTCCAGACCATTTCCTTCTACCCAAATTTTGGTTGTCCTAATTTCTCCTACAGATAAACACTCAGCTGATGCTGAAGTAGGGCAGAGCTGCTTCTCTCTAAGCTCTGCCTTGCTCCTTATCCTTACCTTCAGTTCAGAGCCCTCTCTGGGCATTCCTATTCAGGCCTAAAATTTTGGGGGGTTTTTGTTTGTTTGGGGTTTGTTTTGGTTCTCTTTTTTTTTTTTTTTACACCATCTGTGAAGGCTGAACCTTTCCCTGTTCAGCCAAACTAAAATGCTTGGCCTGACCAGTCCCTGGCAACTACAGGCACTCACTGCATTTCCAAGCAAGCACTTTTGCAGGGTGCCTCATGCTGCCGATACCCTTTGCAAATCCCTCGTTATTTTCCTCCGCCTTCTCCTGTCCCCACAGCTCCCACACAGCCTGGTGCAGCGTGAAGAGCTGGTGTGCAGAGGTGGAAGGGGAAAGAGGGAACTTGCTGAGACTTGAGGAGCATGAAAAACACGAAGGAGCAGCCTCTGCCATCCGTGCGCATGGGTGAGGACCTGCTCGCTGCCTGTGGCTTCAGCTGCGGAGCCGGCGCAGCCCTTGCCGTGCTACGCTTGCAGGACCTTTCAGCCAGTATTCCCTTACTGGCTTTATGCATGGTTAAGGCTTCTATATATTATGATAACTATTATGATATTGGGCTAAATAACCCTAATTTTCCGCTCATCATTCTTCAGAATTACTTCTACCTACTCGCTTCTAATCCCAGCAGAGCAAAATTTAAGGGCTTTGGATGGTCTTGCCTGGTGATATTCTTATCTTTCTCGTGAGTGCTGGCTTTAAGTGGACCATGGCTAATCTCTGCAGAGATATGGCTCTAATTAGTCCTTGGTCTTAAACTTTCCTTTAATGCACTGTTCATGGTTGATCTGTTTATAGCTGCTTCTTTTCAGACCTTGCCAGTATGTTTTTCAAAATAAAATACTTGTTTGACAAAATAAATCAAATTATTAAAAATAGTACTGCAAACACACACCTGCATGAACGGAAGGGAGACGCTGCAGTGGAGCGAGAAAAGGAGAAGAAAAAAATTCAGGGTTTAAAAAGTAGATATAGGGGTCCCTTCCAGCCCAGTTATTCTCTAACTGCAAAATCAGACTTTGCTGCAAGGGCTGCCATGAAGCCCTAAGCACTAGGCACACAGCAAATAGTGCCCAAGTATTGAGAGCTGGACTCCATAATCCTTACGGGTCCCATCCAACTCAAGATGTTCCATGATTGAATAGGAAAGAGAATGTGTAAATCCTTGAAGGCATTCTTAAAAATGCCTCTCCCCAAGAAGAGGGACTCCTGGTCAACAGAAGTCCTGGGGAGGGATGGCGCACCACCAGCTCTGCAGATGGCTTCCCAGAGCCCCATTTCTTCCATGAGGCTGGTGTAAAAACAGGCTCTTTCCCCCTGATTTCTGGCACCTGGCTCTACTTGGCCTGAGCTGGTGTTGAAGGCAGAGCCCTTCATTTTATCTCTGTGTGGCTCCGTCTCTCGCTGGCACAAAAAGTTACGACCAAGTTTCTCTTTATGCCATTTCAGATACAATAATTGACATCCAAGGCCAAGCCCCCATGCCTGCATGTAAGGTGAATAAATGCTGTGCACTTGCTCACTTGAAGGAAGTTATATTTTCTGGTCAAAAACCATTTGGAGACAGAAGTCTGTACCTCCTCTCTATCACTGCCTGCTTTTACGCTTGGTTTTAGACACAGAAAAAAAAAACATTTGGAGACAGAAGTCTGTACCCCCTCTGCCTGCTTTTACGCTTGGTTTTAGACACAGAAGATCCCCCGTGGTAGCTCATCTGCAGATGGGCATCCAGTAGTGTCCTCAGGTTAAGCACAGGAGAGATCTAACCATAAAACCGCGGTTTCACAGAAATATAGCACCAGTTTGAATGGTCAGAGCCATATGAACACATACATTCAGGTTTGATTTCCTCAGTTTTGCTCAGAATGACAGATCTGTGGGGGATTTTGTTATATATATATATCTCTATAAAAATGTATCTTCAGCTAAACCTCCAGTTTCTTTTGCTGTGGAAAACTTGTGCTATGACTTCTGCATGGGTAAAAAGATTTTTGCTAGAGGAGAAATGAGCATCTGAAAGAAAGTGTTTATTCACTGGTCAGTAAGTAGTTCTATCTGGAACTGACACAATGCAGCTCCAGTTTTCCAACTGGAAGCTCCAAGTAGCCTTATATAATTTGGGAGGGAAAGTCATCTCTCTGACTTTCTTATATTTCAGTATTCTTATATTTCAGTTCTGTGTCCAAGAACTTTTCAGTACATTAATTCAGCAACAACATAAAATATATACAAACTTAGGGTATAGTTTTCAAAACCAGGCACCTAAAATGGAATTTCTAGATCCATACTTAGGCCCATGAATCTGATTTTCCAACCTGCTACCACCCACCAGACTGCGCAGAACACTGAGGGGAGCTCAGTGCTTCTGAGGGTTGCGCAACTCAAAAACAGCATCCAACTTTTTGACAGCCGCCTTGGTGGAGACAGTTTTTGCAAGCTTCATAAAACTTGAAAGGCCAAAACAACAAGTCCTGCAATTATCCACGCTGAAAACCAATCTTAATTACTAACGATATCATTGCTACTCCCCCTACCCTTAAACTGCCACTAAAAAGTTTTGCTTTTCCTTCATTTCTCTCTCTTTTCCCTGACACTTTAATCCTGTACTGCATGCTTTTATCACACTATCAACCTGATTTCAGCAGTGTTTGTTGTGTATTGTGTCAGATCTTACTCTTTCTCATTGTAAGGATCGCTTACCTTACTCTACGCTCAGCACTTACAGCCTCAGAGGACTCACACTGTGCCACCAAAATACTCAGGTTCAGTTCTGCATCTGTGCAAGGCTCATCTCGGTGACATAGAAAAGATTTAGAGAAGGTTTAAAAAACAAACAGGAAAAGTGAAATCAGACTTCTGCCTTTACCCAAATTAAGCACTTAAAGAGAGGAAAAAACGTTAATTAAAAGTATTAAATGCTAAACCAACAGAAGTTTAGAACATTAACTTGGTGAAGTTGGCCAGTTATTTCTTCTCCTTTCCATCAGGTGATGGTTTGGATGAAGGCACAAATTGCCACCTTTGCGTAAGACTGATAGCGTCTGTATTCTTAGGTGTGTGTTTTGACCAGAAGTCACTGGGGCCAACTGGAGTCAGGAGTTTGGTCACTGAAGCCAAAAATAATCTTTTTACTTACTTGGATTTGTGAGGAAGGGTGTCAATTTTTGACATCTCAACAAAGTGAAAATGTGAAGGAAAGGCCAGTTTCGCCTTTCCCAGAACTAAGACCTTACTGAAAACACAGCAGCATCTCCCTGATGTAATCTATACATTCGGGTGCCTCTATTTTGGCTTAGCTAAAGAGATTCCGTAATCAATTCAGACTAAATTGAATTAGACAGAATTAAGGCAAGCATTCAGAGCATTTTGCTCTGAAGTCATGCTCAAGCTTAAAATGCTGAACCTTTCTTTCTAGGCTGCCCACATATTCTTGAAGAGGTCGTGTAAAACAGCATCTCCTCCTTCCAAATTAATTGTTCACTCAAGAGATTTCCAGTCCGGGAGTGATTCCTAATAAGCCAGATGCCCTGCTGTCACACCTGGAGTTCATAGGATGGAGCTTGGTTGTACGCAACATTTGTAATCCCCTACTAAGATTACAAATCCTAGGAGTGAATGCATCAGCTACTTGAGTGATCTCCACACCATCACAACACTTGAATAGAGAATTGAATATATATCATTAAAATTGTGTCTATATAAGCAAACAAATTTTTCCTCAAACCAAGGGTATTGAAACCAACAGCCTATTCTTTAAAAAATGCAAAGGAGATGTTGAACTTCCAGCAGTTTCCACACCAGGCTCTGGATGCAAGCACATCCTGATATCCGCCTTTCCCAGTGAGCTCAGTCCCTGTGGCTCCTCCCTCCACGGGCTGTCCCTGCCCTATTTGCCTTTCCCAGTGAGCTCAGTCCCTGGGGCTCCTCCCTCCACGGGCTGTCCCTGCCCTATTCCCAGCTCTCCTTTCCCGTATCCTCACCAAGTCAGGGGTAGCTGCTGGACTCCGGCTTCCCAGCACAGCTTATCCCCAGGTGACCAATAAGTTTCACCTTTTGGACATGCACCTCCTCCTAACCACTCCGTGCTCTTGTTCTACCTTGGCTCCCTAAGCTGCCCCATTTTTATTCCAGTTTTTCGTTCCCCTTCATTTTTCTTCCTTTGTGTTCCTCATCTGCAGTCCAAGCACTCTCATCACAAATTTGCTTCTCTAGGTTTTTCTCATATAATCTTTATTCCTTCTCCGATCAGATCTCCAACGCTGGATCACCATTCACCACAGTCTCCTTACCCTTAGTTTGGACCCCTTCTCCATAACTCTTCTAGCATTTGAAATCATTTTCTACTCCTTTCTGATGTCTCAAGTCACCTACAGCATCACTGCAAATCTCATTTCTCTCATCGGCTGAGGTGCAGAGACTTGATTCAGCCCTCAGTAACCCCAGACCATCAACGCATAAAGCCTTCAGGAGACTTCGTTATTAAATATCTGCATCTGACCAACTAAAACAAACCAAAAAAAATGACAATGACAAAATGCACATTCACAGCAAAGTCAGCTCCAAACATCACGCCCCCGTTCCCAGCATGGGACTACTAGACGGTCTCATTTCATAGCTGCACGCAAGGGTTTCTGCTCATTGGCGTTGTGCTCTGGAATAAACACATAACTAAATTTGTTCTACCCTGGGGAAAGGCAAAAGATGACAAATACAAGTGGGAGAGGGGAACCACACAAAATTAGCATTAAACTCTAAAGCAAATACCAAGTACGGCAAGTTCTGGTGAAAGCAGGTGCAACCGTGCAGTTATCAGCAGTGGGAAACGGGGCCCCAGGTAGCATCAGGCAACATGGTTCATTAGCAGTACTGCCATGCCAGTGCACAGCAGGCACCAGCCAGGCAAAAAACCAGTTGCCCTTTTTAAAAATAGTTCAAGCCAGAACTTTTTTTCTACTTTTTAGCTCTGCTTCCGCTGTACATGTGATCACAGACACTTTGCACCATTTCCATTTAGCAGAAGGTCTGAATGATTAAATTCTACACTGAGCACTGAACCACCCTTCAGAAACTCCCCAAAATTATACAAGGAGCTTAAGCTGCTAATTCAGGCACTTGGGTTAGATACTGCAAATGCTCACCAGCCTCCCCTCTTCACTCTGGGAAACGGCAGGTCCTGGTACCAATGGATGTTCCCACTTGGAGGACACTGGTGAGCAGCATCCACAGCACATCTGCAAAAACTGCACTTCTCCAGCGTGACGCCTCTCCACTCACTGGTGCGTTTTGACCAAGATTTACAGTCTGAATTAAATGGGATTTCCTCTGTAAGCTCCTGCAAATTACTTATGTTCTGGAAACTATGACCTGTGGGAATTAGAAAAGGTAACACCACTACTTAAAAATAAAATATCACAAGGCTGAGTAATTTTTCAGTGACATATTTTGGTCTCAATGGAGCATTAAATAAAATTTCTACACCAGTCTGAAGAGCACACCGTGATGCATGACCAAGTGGTTCTGCAGCTCTTCTTCAGGTTAGAACACAGACATCCCACTGAAACCACTTATTTGTGCGTGCTACTTACAGGTTTCAAAAAAAAAAAAAAATAAATCTAAGCTTCAGCACATACTCATCTTCAAATTTTCTCCCCCCAAAATATGAACAGAAATGGCCGTTGTAAAGGGCATGTAACTTAGGTTGTTAGAAGATTTAAGGAGGTTACACGCATCACAAGTTTAAATCAGTTGCAGTAAGCCCTGACTGGATTTAAATCCCTCAATTAAAATAAACTAAAAACTAGGGTTTGTCATTCCATCTCAATCCAGCCCTCACATCGGTTGTGCCACCTTGTAACTTTGGTCTTTTATTTCTGATCCATATCACCAGCGACACTGATCAGTAATAGTTTTCCAGAGCACTGGCTCTTGTGGATTGGAAATGTGGCGACAGGGGAAGGAAAACACAGTACGCGCAAAGCAACGCTCTGCTCTCGGGTACTGGCGAGGCAGCACGCTGCCCGGGCATCCAAAACCCAATGGCGTATGACACCGAGCTTTTGGGGGTTTTACTTCAACATTGCAAAGCTTTAGCTTGTGACTACTATGGGTGCAACAAGCAAACAACCCTTATTTTAACCTACAGGAAAAGTGATGGTGGGGTTCCCCCACCAGGGAACTTCCACAATACTTTCGCTGTAATTCTAAACATAGAAAATTTGGTTTAAACTTCATTTAAAATACCAATTTATAGAGCACTGTGAAAAGTCACATGGAGACGTCTGCATAACGCGCGTAACAAAATGTAATTACAGAATTTTTCATGCAAAGAAGACAGTACAAATGCAGCTCTGAGCATCTTTTCTATGTTACTGGCAGCATGACCGACTGCACTACAGAAGTCCCACTTTCAGGGACCGGCTTGGTCTTCTTCCAGAAGAACTGTGCCCATCGCTGCCTTGGAAACAAACTTTGAATAGAAAAAGAGTGGAATGTGGCTAGGAAGATCCTTTGACTACTAACAAAGTGAAATGCTAAAATTAATGGCAACCTTAATGCAACACAGAAGAACAGCAACTTGCAAAAAAAGAATTGTTGAATGTTTTAATGCATTTTGAATCATAATGAAGAAAACCATTTTACATCTAAAAACAAATTAGCAGAATAAGAAAAAGTGGTTCCATGTAACTTATAAATTCTTTTTCCAAAAAGGTGGTTTTCACAGATTTAGGCAACAAATAAGATGTTTCGTTCCAGATCTTTCTGACTGTAAAGGATACACAAACTTTGTGAAAACTGATGTGCATTGCTCGAGCAAAAGACAGAAAAGCTTGATTTTGCCCAGTGATGAGTTCTCTGTGAAATTCTGCACAATACTGAAATTGCAACTCTCCTCCATTTTATGAAATGCTGGACATTGTTCAGTGCTGAAAAACACTCTTCAGAACGTTCAAAGCCTTGAAATGTTTTCCACGTATTTAGTCACTGTAGTATTATTCGCTACCACTGCTCACCTCTGATTCCCTTCAAGGGGAGCGGCAGCCTCAGCCTCACCTTCAGTACAGTATATAAAATTAAGCTAAGTGATAGTTAAGTGTTCAGCTGATTAAATATTAGCCTGCTCCTAAGAACGTGGCTCTAGCACCTTTGTTCGGTTGATTTTTTTCAAAGTGAAAGCATGTAATCAGCCCATTCCCGGTGCCAGAGGATGGTCCCTCTGGTGATATAAAAAGTTTGCAGCACTGATGATTAAACTGCATAGAGTCTAGTGGTCCTGTGTGACATATGTATTAGAGAAGCTTAAACAGGCAATTTAGTTTAGCAGGACCAAAACCAGTGACCCTCCCCCCCACCTCAGGTCACTGCTCGAGATACTACATGCAGGCCATGCTGGAGAAGCTGCTTCTGCTGGCTGGAAAGATGTTTTTCTCTTTTTTTTAAGCAGCATCAAACTCTGTCAAGTTCTCTCTGCTGCCAACGAAAAGCAAAAGTGAGTCATCTTTTCTTAAAGACTAAAACCTGCAACCCAACATCAAATGGCTTTACCAACGAGTTAAAAACCCAGGAAAAAAAAAGTGAAAATTAACTTTGACACTGTCCTTTAACCCATGTTATTAGAAGACTTACAACTCTGCAGCTGTTTTCTCCAACCTCACTAGTTTTGATATTTTAAGATTACTTCAGTACAATTCTGTACATATGTTGTATCTAAATAGAAAAAAAAAAAGAAAAAAGAACAACCAGGAAAAAAAAGGTATCAAGCTGCTACAGTGACCTGTACTATAAAGACACTACATACATTCTCCATTAAACACCTTGAGCTTCCTCAATGTCACACTCCAGAACCATTTCTAGGACCCCAGTTTCCCTATAATTACGCAACGATGCATTCACCATCCCATCCCATTGCACTCCAGTGCCGTTATATGTTAGTTAACAGGAGAATCAGTTAAGAGATCTGCCTTAATGTCATGATAAACAGTGCTCTAGAGGACACGAGCACAGCTATAGCTTCACATAATCATGAGATAAAAAGTTCCTAATATCCCATTGTAAGAGTGCACCCCTGGCGTACCCTCACCCTTCACCTTACGCTGTCAGACAGGTCGGGGCAGTATCTCCCTTCAGCTAAAAAGAAGTGTCTGTCTGAAGCAGCCTTTTTGTTCTTTCGAAGATGTCAGCTGCCACCTGCATTTACTTCTATCAGCAGCAGCTGTGGTAGAACACCCCGCTGCCAGTGCCATAAAGGTTAAGCACAGCGAGGAGCAAAACCAGGGTAAGATCATTTGGGAGAAAGAGGGGAGATTGCGCCCTTTTGGAACAGAATAGGGGCTGCAGCAGCCCTTGCCACGGCTGAGAACAGAAAGGTGACAGATGATGTTTACTTATCGTATTGCTCCATTAGCTTTAAGTGTTAATTACCTTAAGGATCACCTTTAGTATGATTGTCTTTCCTCTCATGTCAGAGACAGTACTTCAGCCAGAGACCAAAAGTGCTTTTTTCTAGGCTACAGAGAGATTCAATGCATCTTGACCAACATTCATTTTTGAGGTAGTACTCATTTACTTTGTATTGCTGGCTCAAAATAAAAATATGGGAAGTGAACACAATTAAAAGTATGCTCGCTGTAGGTATATATATATTAAAAAAAAAAAACCAAACCAAAAAAACCGAACAAAAAACCAAAACCAAACCAACCCCCAAAAAAACTATTTCCTTTCTGGGCAGATCACCAAAAAGAAGCAATCCTCCTTACAAAGGTCAGCTCACATTCACTGGTAAAGTCAAACTTTCATAAATGGTTTATAACAACAGCTATAAACTAAAGTGCTTCAAAATTTGCTTGACTAGATTTCAGTGATTAGAATCATAATATTCTGGATTTTTCGCTAGTATGAAATGCTAATGAGATTTTTAGATCACTTTATATAAGAAGGGCAGAATGAGTATTTTTCTTTTCCGAAAGAAAAAGTACAAAAAGCATTCCAAATAAACCTGGCAGTCTATACCCACTACAACTTGCTTGCATTTTCCTTCTCAAATCTACTATTTCTCCAGTAACTGGAATAAAAATGGAGTTGAAGTTGCACTATACTGCAGCACTAAAAAAAGTATTCCAAATCAGATGCAAACAGGAGACTGTTTACAATCATACAACTAGTGAAATTCACACTTCATTTCAAAGTTTTAGCCCTGCAGATTCTTCTTAACACAAGGCAGATATGTAGGGTCATGGAAAAACGTAACAGACTGCTATACACTTTCTACATTAATTACCTAAGTTTCACATTTATGTCACAAATGTAATGCCCTACTGTGTATCTATTAAATGCTAAATAACTTATGAACATTTATGCGCTCTATGCAACAGTGAACATATTGACCAGTGGATGCCAAAATATAAAAGTTCATACACAAGACAAACTAATTTTAAAAAAATCACATTTTCTGTACAATTCATGCAAACTGTGCACAATGTGGTAACAAGAACAACATTTGCTAAAGTCTCCACTTAAGGAAGAGCTTTTACAGCAACAGCAGACCAGTGTTCAGAAAAGTCTGCGAAAGTGTAGAAGTCCATGGCAACTTAAAACGCAAAAATTCTTCCAGCATTTCATTTTTCTTGTAACAAAGCAGGGATGTTGATGTTCCAACCGATAGCCTGACGATCAAATCCGCACGTGAAGAGGTTACAGATTGGATGGTCCTCACTCCAGGCTGAGCAGCACACCATTCTTCTGTGGCCCTGCGACAGTTCAGGACATAGCAGTATTACTGATGGCAGATTTTGAAAGCTTCTGTGTCAACAAGCTAGTGTGAGTCAAAATGCAAGCTTGCTATCACTCACATTAGTTTTTACAAACAGTACTTTCATTGTTTCCACTTTTCGTTCAAAAAGGGTCATTGCTACTTTCATCTGCAAGGCAAAAATCTTTATAACCAGCACCGGATCCTTAATGGCAGAAGCATAAAAACAAGTGCATCAAAACTTCTGAGTTTTCCAAGGGTCTGTTTGCTATCTAATTACATTTTATTTACAAAAGCAAACAGAGTTCCGATTTTAGCATTTTTATTTATAAAAGCAATCTGAAAATGTGGAACCACTTGCTGGCAACTACTTTGCTATAAACCTGCAAGATTAAGTGTCCATCACATTCATAATTCAGAAAGGATACTACTACAGCAGGAGGAACGTCATCCTTAGGAAAAGCAATGCCTTATTTATTGTCCAAGTCCAATAGTAATAAAAATGCCTCAAGGAGGATTCTGACCAACATTTTAGTTAAAAAAAAAATTTGCCATGATTTCAGTAGTGTCAGCCTGAATGGAAATAGTAAAGAGAAAAAAAAGAAAAAAGGAAAAAAAAAAAAAAATCAAGACTAAACAATAGACTAAAAAAACCCCCTAAATTAGACAAATACTAAAAAAAAGACTAAATAAGTCTTAAAACCCCTTCCTAAATTCTGTCAAGAGCTGCTGAATCCGCCCAAAAAGCTTACTGAAGTGGCATAATCCAATTAATTTCACTTAGTCTAATTTGCACCATTAGTGATGCTTGCCATGCCAAATGGCACCACAAATGCACAAAACTTGATGGCTGCAGCAAGGATGGTTTAGTACTTGGTACCAAATATCAAGAATTTATGTGCATAAGCACAGAAGGAAAAAATAAAATTTATGACTAATCATACAAGGTGAGCTCACAAAACTGATCCCTACTTTTTTCCTTTTATGTTTCTTATATAACAAACTAAACACTGTGTAATTGAAAAAAAAAAAAAAAAAAAACCAAACCCTAAACAAAACATTAAAACTCACAGTGAGTCGCTTTTCTGACACAATTCGCATCAAGACATTAAAACACATCTGAAATGCTCTTACACATTTTTTTCCATTTCATAGAGAAGGCAGATATTAGTTTCACTTCAGTAAGGAGAAAAAATTATGATGAAATCCAGTCGAAACATCATTTCCAATTCCAATAAAAAAGCTCAAAATGTTTTACCTATTTGCACGTTGGTCATTTTCAATAACTAACAACAGCATATTTGTATAGACAAGTGTCTTCCAGCATTTGTTCAGCTTTTAAACTAGAGAGACCAAATCCTAGTTTTAACCTTGTATGGAAGAAGAACAGACATAGTTTAAGGCTATAAATATTCAGTTACCTGTCTATTACTGCGAGGGAGGCGTGCTAATCGCACTCCTGACATGTCAAATAATCGAACCTGTCGGTTGTCATGTGGAAGGGCGATGATTCTTTGGCCAACACATACGTTAATCCTGCACAGAAGAGACAAAAGTAGGTTATGTACAAAACAGTGAGCCTGGCAAATAGAACTTGACAGTACAGGTTTAAGCTCACGAGAAGTGATACAGCTGAATTTTTCCTGACTAGAATTCACAAGTGAAAAAAGAAAAACATATTAAACCATTAAGGAGTTTTCTACACTGTACTAGATGCTTAAACAGCCTTAACACCTGCATCCCATACAGGGGGGGAAAAAAAAAAAATCTCAGAAAAGCAATACTATGTATTTACTGAAAATTAACGTTGACTACACCTGCATTTCACAAAACCACTTCAGACCTTTCTCAAAATCTCATAAATCTCAACTTTAATGTGAGTGACTAAAATTAAATGTATATGCAGTGAATTAACAGAACAGACTATTTCAGTTGGAAGGGACCTACAACGATCACCTAGCCCATCTGCCTGACCCCTTCAGGGCTGACCAAAAGGTAAGGTCTGGTATTAAGGGCATTGCCCAAATGCCTCTTAAACACTAACAGGCTTGGGGCATCGACCACCTCTCTAGGAAGCCTGTTCCAGTGTCTGACCACCCTCTCGGTAAAGAAATGCTTCTTAATGTCCAGTCTAAGCCTCCCCTGATGCAGTGTTCAACCATTCCCACACGTGAAAGAAATTAAGGATTAAGAAAATGTGAATTAAGAAAAACAGTAACTCAGAGATCTGCTTACCTGTTGACTGCAGAATCTGTACGGATCGTTGCAATAGGAGACCTCATGTTTTTCAAATCCCAAACTTTTACAGTACGGTCATCACTACCAGAAACAACGTTGTCGCCCACAGTGAAAACTGCAGATGTCACAGTGCTAAACAATCAGGAGTAAAAAGAAAGACATCAAGCTCTCAAGCTCTTTATTAAACTAACACCTGATTTAAAGTTCTATTTTCTGTTCATGTGTTTTCTTTAAAATATGTAACTTACTTTTTTTTTTTTTTTAAATCAAAGTAACCTGAAATATTAAAAACTCCAAGTGGGTAGTGTAGAATAAAAAAAATATTCTAACAAGAAGCTGTGTTAGTTAAGGTATACAGGGCTTGACTGGGCCAAGTGCTAAGAAAAGAAGCCCAACAGAGGAGAGTCACTCTGGAGGCATCTCTCATATTCCACTGATCCTAATATGAGCTAAACATGTCCAGTCGATTCACTTTTGAAGTTTTGTATTGATGTCCAGTAGGCTTATCAGACAACCAGAACTGAATCAGTAGCACACAGTACAATTCCTCCTCTCAAGTACTTTTTTTGAGACAAGCAGTCAAGTTCTTCCACTTTCCATCCAAAGACTTCTGCAGAGCTATCTTGGTCTTTTGTTGTTCACAGCACAGACACTCAGGAGATCCAAAATACCTCTCTGCAATGTAGCTAAAGCGATTTTGTACACACACCGAACCATGCTGCAATACACACACAGAGCTTCCAGTATAACTCCACCAGCAATAGCTATAGCAATCTAATAACTTCTAATTGTGATTTCTATTTCTATTTTGCAAGTAGCTAAAGTCTGAGAATCAGATAAAAAAAAAAAATGGCAAGTAGTAGTAGTAAGCAGCATGACCAGACAGTTCATATTTTACCTAGGACATCTATAAATGCAGAAGGGAAGCCAGAGAAAGACTCCCAATAACATTTCTAACAATTGGAAGTGCAACATTTTACTTTCAGAAGAAATTATATATATAACGAATTTTATTTTAGAATTTTATTATCTTTGTATTTTATACTTTCAGAGAACAGATTACTGCTAAGCTCAAATGAATAGTTCTCACGATGATGAGCTGATTTTTTTTTAAATCTTTTACCTATTATTTCACATTAACCAATTAAAGTTTTAGTACTATTATTTTCATTTTAGTACTGCATGAATTCCCAACTCAAAACCAGTTATTTTCTGCCCACACAATGTACTAACAAAGCATTTTTGTCTCTCCGTAAAATCATTAGGGAAGGCTTCCCAACTCTGTTTCTACAGATTTGATTTAATGACCTATCTTGTAACTTGGGTCATGCACATCAATTTCTTAGAATTTAGTAATTTTAATTTAAGTTGTCAGTTGTTACTGTCGCTTTCGTTGTTCTGCAGAAATTTGAATTCATGTCCTATCCAAGCTGCTGATTGAGATTAGCAGTAGCCAGGTCACAATGGACCAGTTTATGCAAGCCTCTTAATTTAAATTGACACCAAATTAAGTTTTAATTAGGATGAAGGCCCACTTTATTCATGATACCAAGTTTCCTAATGCATCATTAGAGTGTAGCTAAGCTACCAGGGAGATGATTACAGTAAGAACCAAGAGGTCTTCGCCTAATCTTCTGGACTTTATGAACCAAAAGTCAAAAAGTTAAAACATATATGAAGGCTACAACTGATGAGCCTCTTTCATCAGGCACCTTCGCATTTGGGAAGAAAACTCATTCACATAGTCAAGTTCCTGCAGAATAGGGTTGGTACGTTCTTAGCACTGAACTTGTCTTCCACCAGCCTGACCTCCATTCAACTTACCAATGTCTGCATTTCTCTCCTCACTAGTTCTTCATACAAGCTGCAAAATACCTCAGTAAAATGTTTCAGACTTTCACTGAACTCTATACTGCTGTAAGACATTTGAAACAACGTTTGTAAGTTTAGAATTTACTATTAAATCTCCATACTTTGCACACACATTGGGACACTTCCTTGTACACAACAGTGTAAGGAATCCAAGTCATAGAAAGGCTCCAGGTGAGAATACACAGCATTTTAGCATTCTGCTGCCAACACACAAATCTGATCTGTTTTCCCATTATACATTTTATTCCAATTACAGTTGGAATATGTTGCGGAACGTGTCTTAAAATAACCCTCCGATTTTCGATGCTTTTTTTTCACAGCTTTAAACAGCTTTCCAGCTTCTTTGATCTCATATTGATTCTCCTTTATCACTTATCACTGTCAAACACAGTTAAGTTTCTTTGACCACATAAAGTTCTCTCATTATTAGATTTATCGTTTTTCAAATGAAAATATTCAAAACCGTCACCATGCAAGCAGAATGCCAACTCTAGGTTAGTTCGACCTTTACCGCTCCTGTAAAAACAACAAGACTCTCAAAAGAAAACAAAATCCTTTTCTGTACTGTTTTCAATTTAACTATTTGTGCAGATATTACTGGGTACACTAAGAAAAAGTTTGGAAAATAAAAATGCAATTAAGTTCTGCTGTAGCTCTCTCCGACAACTGGGCAAGTGATAGAAAGGCAAAGGGAAGGCTGCCAGGCCATTTTCAGTGACATCTGTAAAGGTGTTCGTGGTCTTGTCCGCTGCCTGCCCTCCCAGGTTCATCCCTGTAAGGCACCGCAGGCTGGGATCTGCGCTATTGCTAAGTACACATGACTACAAAACTGGCCTTTTTCATAAGGAGCTCTGAATTCAAAGGCTAGATATAGAAGCACTTTTTCATGAACCCACTGTTTAAGGTTGAGAATTTTGGTCACAGTTTCAAAGCAAACTTTGGAATGTATGGAAGTACTGCATAACAGTCCTAGATATTACACTTTGAAAAAATGAAACATTACTCTTCTAGGGGGACCTATAGATACACTTGATTCAATTCTCGAAGATATCTCATTTTCAAGATAAGATTGCAAGACTAGGAGTTATACCAAGTCTAGAAAGGCCAAAAGCAGTATCATCCTCACAAACTTGACAACTCTGTGGAGGGTTATCAGCCCTTGACTGTTATTTGAGTAAAGACTAGATGGGGTTTTTGGGGGGTTGTTTGGTTTGTTTGGGTTTTTTTTTTTTTTCAAGTGGAACATATTGAGTTAATATTTACAAAAAACACACATACATTTAAATTCAAGAACATGGACAACACTACTGACTTAATGAAACACGAGCAAGCTCCGTGCTCATCGGTTTTCCGATGCACTACAGATCATGCTTTGTCTCCTCTGCTATTCCAAACTGGGGCATCTCTTAAGGTGAGACAGATGCATCTCACCTTGGTTTTTGGTTTTTTTTACTTAAGACAAAATAGCAACAAGAAAGGCCACTTCCTACTTATGAACTAAAACAGGATTTCAGCCCAACCAAAAGGGGAAGGTGAGAAGAAAAGGAAGCAAAATCTGGGTGGGAAGAAAGAAGTTGGCAGAGCAGCCAATATACAGATAGCCTTTCAGAAGTATTGCCTCCCTAACCCCACCCATATCACAAAAATTAAAAGACTTTTTCCTGTATTTTCATGCGGCTAGTTTTACTTTCTGTTTATACTAGTCTACAGTTTGTTCTAACCCAGTTAAAACTGCAGTTAACATCCCCTTGGCTAAATTAATAAAAAGCGTCAACAAAAGATCATCAGACCCCGTGTTAATGGAATGCTAGAAGACATTAGGTTTTTAATAACTCAGGAAGATGACAGGTATTGTAGGACATTAGAAAAAAAAATGGCAGAGAGGAAGCAGTCTTATGACACTTCAAACCGCGGGTCCCACAGGGAGTTTGGTGTGCTACAACTATTCTCCAGAAAAGCTTCAGCCTTCGCCAAACCCCAGCAAAACTCATTTATCTTGTCATGGGGAGCAGCCGAGCGTGTACCTCCAGCTGACAGCGTGGCACTTCCTCACCGCACACCGCTGCCTGGCCTCCACCATCCTGCTCCCTCCGAGGGTCTCAATCAACAGAAATCCTGTAGTGCTAGCACTCCTCATTAGGCCGAACAGCTGTCTCCCCAGTCACACTGAGACACAAAACTGTTTTGCATAACAATCTGCTGAAATTTCACACATAGGGGGAGGAAAAAAGAAAAAAAAATGTTGAAAATGTTGGACCATGAAATGCTGATGCAGAACCCTTATTGGCAATGCATCAAAAAGAAAAAAAAAGTTAACGCTGCTCTTTCCATTTTGATTTGCAACCTGTACTGGGATTTAGCGTTGAACACTGGCAGACAACATGGTTTTGTGCCTGTGAAAAGGCATCTCCTCATAAGCATTAAGCTGTGTGTGGGATGAAGTTCTGGAGAAAATGGACTAAAACAGAGCTTTCAGATAAATGTATTCAGTGTACACCAAATTGTAGTTAAACAGCAAAATTTGAGTGCTCAGATATGCCTCTCATTTTAAGTAGTAAAATTCAGGGACAAAGCCTAAAGGGGAGCTTTATCTGGGACAGCATTTCCTGCACAAGCATTTCCTTTCTTTTAGGGCAACAAAGTGTATCCCTCCACAGAGCAGTCTGCAGCCCTGGGAGAAGCCACAACCTGGGTTTTAAACCCGATATGGACAACAGTTTGCCCAACCTAAGGGGCGCTGGCGCTGGCCGCAGGAGTCCCGGGTACGGAGCACACCAATACCTCCACGTTTGATTGTGCATTCAGGTTTCAGAAGTGCGAAAGGCGCTTGATTCCAGGAAGAGCTACAAATACAATTCCCAAAGTTTGTTTGTGAACTTATCTCCAAATATCAGCAGAGCTTTTTTCCTTCAACTTGAGAAATGATAAGAACAAACCATGAAGGAATTAACACAGACGGAGGAGGCGGAAATTCAGAGATGACTGTTAGCACTGAAAAGTCATTTTTTAGCATTTAAATCAACAATGTCTATTCCAGAAATACGTTTCATGACATTTAGAGAAAATTGCCAGTATCTCCTTTTCTCACTGTCTGTCTTAAAATAATAAAATGATACAGGGCTGAAAACAATAACTAGCTTTTAGGAGAATTACTCAATGGCAAGTTAGTAAATTAGTTAAGGTGCAGAGATGTTTAAAATCAATTTGATTACATTTATGATGGGATAAAAAAGGTCCATTTATCCCTGCATACGTTATGTAAGCTTTAGAACACCACCACACTATAAACCATTATGCTCTACTCAGTAGGATACAAAGAAAAGGCCTTTGGCTATGCTCTTTTGTGGGTCATTTGAAAACAAATCATAGCACTTCTTAGTGCATGCATTCAAGAATGGAATTAAGATTCTCTCCATCTACTGCAGTAAAGCTTAAAGCACTGATAAGCAACCAGATACAGATTTATTGCCTACATCTTTTTTAAGGTGACTGACAAAATTCTTAACGGCTAACACTGAGTACAGTCAAACTTGGTACATTACATACCCCATTCCCCAAAACAAAGCACCTAAAGGTAAAGGAATTTTTTTCTTTTAGCTACAGGGCTTCTAATTTTAAGCACTCACTCTTATAGCTTAAGGAGTAGTTTATTCAATTTTTTATATTTATTTATTATTTATCTTTATTTAGGAAGCAATTTTTACCATGACGAAGTTTGCCAATGACAACAGAGAAGGTTCAAGAACATAAAGGAAACAAAACTCTCAAAGAATATTATCTTTCAATTTGCTTTTTCGGCACTTTGACAACTCCCTGACAGTACTGGGTTGGGGGAAGGTTAGAATACAAAATGTGGTATTCAAGCTGTGCAAGAGAGCAAAGACAGGTAATGTGGATGAGCTGCAGGCATGTAAAACATCCTGGCCCTGGTCTGTCCTAAAACAGAGTCACAAAGAAGCTAAGAACATGTTAGACAAATTCAAAGCTGGATGTTTGACCTATCAGCTTGTAAGGCTGCTAACAACTCTAAGAAAACTGTTGAAACCTTAATATGTTCTGTTAAGTGTATGTAATAAATGTAAACCAAAAGGGGTTTATATGTACATTTTTAGAAACACAAAATTAAAAAAGCTAACCCTAGAGCTTAAAGGCCAGGCCATAATCTTCATTTAAAGAATATGCAACATGCAAATGTCGGATCAGAACAGTGTTTGAAAGGCAAGGTTGGGGCCTTTTTCAATGAAATGCAAGAGAAAATAAAAAACCACAGCAGACAGAACAAGGTAGGAATACTAACAGTAATATCAGAATCATCTAGTTAATCAGTAAGGCTTGTGGAGAAAACCAAATGCTTCATCAGAAAAATTTTGCATTGCTTACAGAAGCTGGATTGAGAGATCCACACATGGTAAATGCCTAAGGCATTCTTTGATTTAGAAACAGAAAAATGGTAGACAAAGCACCACTGATGTCATTAATAGCTGAAGCAAGAACAGGACTATCTTGAAAAGAACAGATGCTTTAAACTGGTTGAACTCCACTGACAACATCCAACTTGTGACGTTTTGTTTGGCATAAGAGACTCCCTTTCCTAGCACAGCTTTTAGTCAAAGGTGCAAAATTTGCATTTCTAGAAGTACATCTAGATATGCTTTAGCTTCACCAAAAAAACGTGGCTGAATACCTAACAGTGACCTTGTAATATTGGGGATATCTAGAATAAGACTGCTTTCCAACAGGGATGTCTAATGACATTGCTGCCTGAAGAGAAGACATTTCCCCCCTGCCAGGACCTGGTCTTTAAAAAACAAGGTAGACACATATCAGGGTACAAGAATTAAATCTTGCAGAACAAAGAATCTGGGAGAGCCACATGACCTTGGCAAACGTGTGTCCACCAAACTAAAGGAATTATTAGTCTCTTGATACAGAATGCCATTTTGACGTTAATTCCCCATTCACCAAATGTCAGAATTCAGCCCAGCATCCTAATCAGCTGCTGCTGAGGTATTTTTACTTTTTTTGATTCAGATTTTCCAGCAGGTGTAGGAGTTTGAAGATGCAAAGTTGAAGCAGCAAGACGTATTTGCAATTCTTTAGTTTCAGAGTTCTCAGGATGAAGCACAACTTGCCACCCAGCTGCCTATTCAGAGACATACAGACAGCAAATGAACAGGAACTTTCCCTTCTGATCTCCTACAGCCACGCAACCAGAATGAAAGGAGAAGGAATGTGCTGTAGTCTGAAAGTGCTACAAGCCACCTCGTTCAGCTCTTTGTCAGAAATAACGCAAGATCCACGTTCAGCAATTTTTTCTCCAAGTTTGCCCAGAAAGTAACACTTACAGATTCAACAGCTAACACACATCGATGTCTGATGCACTGGCTCAATCTAGCTACAAAGATCAGTAAGTTTGAGAAGTCATAAACAAACTTTGTACATTTTCTGGCTAGGTCAAGAGTACCTGCTCAATTTTTTTTTTTTTTTTTTTTAAAAAGCCAAAAATGCATTGCCATGACAGGTTGGTGCATAACTAAATACTGAACAATCAAGAAGCATTAACAAAGGACATTCAATCAAGGGCAGCAACCCAAAGCTGCTTCTGAAGCTTACTCTTTGACGATGATATTTGCAAGTCCAGACTTGGAAGTCCTATACATTTTTATTCAAGCATTTCAAGAGAGATGTGCTCAACCACTGTGTACCTTCGATGGTCACTAAACAAAACAAAACACTTTCATATTTACCAAGTAACTCTTTAGCTGCATATATGCATCAACGTACTACAAATATATAGCAAAAGCAGTGTATGGTTTAAAAGGTGTATATGAATCCACTAGCTAATAAGCATTCTGTTGCCAATAGGATGCTCATTTATTTCCATTGTTACTAAATTGTCAGAACAAATGCATAAAATCTGTAAAGCACTTGACTGGACCTGTACAAAGATATTTTTTAAGCTAAAAATGGTAAAGATTTCCAACATGAATATTTTAGAAGGCTCCGCATATCAAGACAGACCTCAGCACGTGCAGAGTTCTTGAAGAGAGAAAAACTCATCAAGCACAAATGCAAGAGCATGTCAATGCCAGAGTTGTTCCATGAGGTCACCACATTGGAAGAAGAATGGCCTTCAGAGCCCCAACAAGGCACGGCTGTGCAGGGGTCGGCAAACAAAAGCAGCAGTGAAGCTGGAATGAAAATTGCCATGTAGATGCCAGAAATGATTTGCTCTTCAGAGCACCACCTTAGTTCAACTAGAAGAGTTCTAATCAATAACCTCTAAATTCAATCATTTCTCAATAAGAGAACTGCTGATGCTATATATTACCAAACAAGTATTTTAAAGCAGTATCTGGGGGGGGAAAAGGTGTTAGAATTTGAGTCCCTAATGTAATTTTTGGAGGCTTTAACTCAGGAAGTCAATTTAATTAACATGCAACAAGTAAGTGTCTGGATGGTAATATAAATGTAACCTTTTCCCAGGGCTCTGTTAAACATCTCATAGAGGGATGTGTGGGGATTAACCGTACTAGTAATATAAATTCCTATTGGCACACACACAAAATCAGACAAACACAAATGTATAAGCAAAAATCGGTCTTATTTCCACACCAGTTCACTAATCAGTAGGGAATGAGATGAACAGGGGGCATGGCAAACCTAAAAGAAAATGTTTTTCTATTTTTATCACTATGTGAGCAGGGCACAGGCAAATAAGTCATGTACTGAACTGAGACAAGTCATATATAAGAAAAATGTAAGCAAGCAATGGTTACAGATTGGGAAATTTCCCTAGGAAGATGCAACTTCGAAAAAAGACCTGAATGTACTTTGAAGACTCAGCCAAATGCAGGCTTGAAGAGGGAAAGTACTACCAATGTACTGAACTTGGTCTGTGGATATGTAAGTGTCAAAATATATTACAAAACACACTTTGAGCCAAAATAGATAACTTATTAAAAAGAACTGGTAATTTGTAGAGAAGAAAATATAGGAAACTTTTATCATCGCCTAAGTATCTATTAATATAGGAACAAAGCTCTTCAAGATAAAATCCAGCAGCTAGAAACTGAAGCTAGACAGACTAGGGAGGCAGGAAAAGTTTAACAGGGAGGTTAACTAAACACTAGGGTGAGCAACTTACAGAATTTGCCAAGGGCTAAGTTGAAATGTTGAGCACTGGAACAACCTAACATACAGTTGGCAATTCTACTAGTTCTGCTAATTCTACCTCCTAATTCAAAACCGGCATCAATGCAAGAAGCTTGAGACAGATATACTGATCACAACAGATTCCTTCTGGCCTTACTGGAGGAAAATTTATTTTCTTGGACTGTCATAGTAGTAGACTGTAAGAAATACTCCACGTTTAATAAAACAAGCAGTTATTATGATCAGAATAGCAAAATAATAGGTGATTTCTTAGTCCATTTAAAATACAAATAATCTCTCAGAGCTGGTATACGCACACCTACTTTGAGAGAACAGCACTTTATAGAACAAGGCAATGCTCAGCAACTGCTTCCCATTTTGGATGCTAATTAACTTTATAAATCAGACTCTGCACACAACGGGACTCTCTAGTCTCTCAACACATCCGCATCATTCTGTTACAGTTTTGTTTTTTTTTTTTACAAGATAATGTGCCATTTTGACTAAATCTTCAATCTAACTCCTTAAGGCTACTAAAAGGGAAGCCGAAATTACACCATCCACCGACGCCTTTAGAACAAACCCAGCCGCAAAGCGTGAGACTGCGGGGAACAGGGAACCCTGCGCTCCCCGGCAGGTTTGAGGTCCCCATCGCCTCCCCCGCATTCCCAAACCCAGACACGGCTCCGGGGGGGCGGGGATCCCGTGCCGGATGCACAGTGCAGGCTGCAGGGGCTGCCTGCCCCCTCCGATTTCAGGGTCGGACCCCCAAGGCCAACGCTCGGTCCCCAACGCCGCCCGGCGGCGCGGGGCAGCCCTCGCTCCCGAGAGGAGCTGGGCATCGGTCGGGAGAGAAGCGAGCGCCTGGCAGCGTCAAACAGCGCGCGAGGGATCGACGCTTTGAACTCTGAGCCACGCACTGCTAGGATTCGGTGACGGTTCGGGTCCCTCGTGAGGGGGAGCCTCGGGATGGAGCAAGATTTTGGGGGCTACGACACAATCAACACTACATACTGGCCTCCCGATTGAGATGTTTGGCATCTAATTATACTGGTTAACACGTTAGGAGTTGTGCTGGTGAAATGCCCAGGAAAAAAAAAAAAAAAAAAAAAAATAGCTGCTCTGTGAGCTCTAGACAGCTATTCATCAGGTCCTACTTAGCAAGAGGCTGTTAAAACTTACGGTTGAGGACTTTAAATCATCAGCGTTAATGACTGTAACATCCAATTTACAGAACTGATTCCAAGAGCCTATCAAAATACTAAAAACTTGGCAAATTATTCAGACAGACATTCAGAAAAGCCAAAAAATGTCTTGTCTGTATGTATTTTCTAGTCAACAGATAAACCAGTTTCCTCCATGCTGCTTAATGTGAGAAGATTGTTATAGCGTTGATTAGAGAGTAATTTAAAAATATTTTGCCAATAGGCAGCACAATAACGGACCAAAAATAAAATCCCTCAACGTATGTCTCGACTGCAAAATACCAAACTCCCATCTCCACTCTGAGTGCGTTCCTCAGTGAAATACTCATCTTCCAAAACAGAATCATCTCTTCAACAAAACAGAGAGCTGAACCACCTTAGGCATTAAAGTCAGTTTTGAGACTCTTAAAAGTTAGTGTATTTGGTAAAAAAGCCTACGTCAATACTACAAACTCATACATTCACAGAACAAAATGGAAATAGGCAATACAACAGACAAACACAAATATGAAGACAATTAAAAGCCGGAATAAAAGAGTGACCAAAGAGGTTGCTCAAGGTCTATTCCATTCATAAAAATAAACTCCCTGATAGTTTATAGGTCTCAGTGACACAGAGGCCAAAATACCAGCTTTTACAGTATGCACCATCACCCCAGACCAACATCATTTGGTCTCGGCATCCATATAGAAGAACACTAATGTCAGTCATGTTCCTTTCTCTGAAAAAAATGTCCTGGGATAAAGCAATTATTAGCTCAGAAAAAAAATGGAGGCACCAAATGGACACAAAAGCTTCCAATTTTTACAAGTCATTCTAGAAAAAGCAATACAAAAGTACAAAAATGATGGCATGAAACAATTCTAGGATGCAGACCACAAAATAAAAGTTTACTCTTCTATCAGAAGATGGCTACTTATACGGCATGATTGTCATGCACCAAATAATTTATCAAGCTGAGGAGTCCAGGGCAGAGGGGGCTTAAAGAGGTTTTACTTTAGATACAGGTTAGCCAACAGCGGGGAAAATGAGAAAGTGGATACTGAAACTCAGTCATAAGGCAAACTACACATTCGAATTAACAAAAAAATAGAAGCATGAATAAATCTTTCTGGTTTTTGTTTTGAGCTAGGACTGACAATCATCTTTTGTTCTGAAGACGGGAGGTGAAATTTGTTTCTGAAACAGTCAAGTTCAAACATTCCAAAATCTTAAAAAAAGTTTTGCTTCCTTGGCTAAAGCATTTCAAAGTTACTCCTGCATTTTCCATGTATCAAAGCTCTGATTAACAGAATGGTAAGTCAACACCATAACATAGATTCTCATGACTACATTTCCCATATTCAACAGTAGCCGGTATAAAAACTTAAAGCCTAAATTGGCAACTAAAAATGTTACACGAAAACCACTGTTTTGACAGAACATGGTAATCAGTGCCCTTACTTTAATTTCTTATTTTATGTACAAATTAGAAGATTTAGCTTAAAGAGTAAAAATTAATCCTGCTTCTTTTTTTCTTTTTTCCCAGTGGTTCCAAAGAAGTAACCTTTATTTCACACTGAGTATCATGACAAGCAGAGGTAATCTGCTTGATCAACTGCATTACAGCAATACCCCTAAACTACGGGCATAACCAATGCCAAAAACAACCCTCATACCTTTAATTGTAAGGAGTTTTATCTAGACTTACCATATCAGCAATATCACACCAAGAGCCCTGGCTGCTGTTTTGGAAATTAAGTACTGCTGTTTTACATTTGAAGGAGGACAGTTAGGGGTTTCTGTGAAAATCAGTCTCATAAAACAGGGGAATGAACTTAGCACCTCAAAAAGAGCACAGGAACAGTTTTGTTCAGATTAGCAACTGAATACATTTATACTTTTGGAACTTGTAAAAACCTGTGAAGGAACTGTCACTTACTCTGTGTGGCCCTGAAAGACATTCACAGAATGGATAGAAGGATCTCTGAAATCCCACAGACGGAAGGTTGTATCGCGTGATGATGTCACCACAAGACGTTGGGTGGGATGTGTACAACAATGTGTTAGCTCTTGGTCATGCCCTACAATCACAGATGAGAACATGTAAGGTAATGAAAATAAGACTTTTCATTTCCACATACACTTGGAATGAAATGCTGATGATTCTTTTTTCCCCCGAAAAAGTAAAATAATAATAAATATTCTGAACTCTTACATTACTACTGCTGTAAAAGTTTAGAACTATATTGAAAAGGAAAAAAAAAACCACTACTCACTTCACATAATTATTAAGTAGCGATAGATTACTGCTACTTAATATATGCCACGAACACAGCAAAAGCACTTTGCAAGGACTAAAATTTGGCTACCTTTAGTTTAATAGCAACTGCTTCATATAATATAGCACAACCTTAAAAGAAAACAAATTCATGCTTAGAGGATTAACAAGGTTGGAATGTTAGAAACCATTACAATAGCGAGCAGCAACTCAAACAGTACTCCAGAGAAACAACCTAGCTTTCCCAATGTTTTAATAGCTACAAATAATCCCACATATAAAAATAAAACACCATTTTTTTTTGTGAGTGAACAAATACCTGTAAGCGAATGGACAAGTTCGGAAGTCTCTACATCATACAGATTTGCTGTCCTGTCCCATGATGCTGTCACAGCTTGCTTCCCCCCAACAAGCCAGTCGGCTGCTATGACCACTCCTTGATGGCTTTTGAGTGAAGTTAATGGAGCTCTGACAGTGGGACAATCACTAGAACCATCTCCATCTCCATCAGGTTCATCTTTATCTGAGAACTCAACTTCATCTTCTCCAGACATTTGCTATATAAGGCAAGAGAAATAAGATTTAGAATAAATGGAAAGGAATATGCCTCCAAGTTATGTTTTACAGTGTAACTGCTTCCCAGTCCCCAAATGTCAATGTGAGTAACTTAAGCCTATAGAATCTAGCCTATTCAGGTATTCACTATCAAAAACTTAGCTGAAGGAATAACACCAGTGAGTTAAATGCAGTTTTAATAACTACTTTAATTTAAAATCTCTTCTGATCTGTTTAGCTCTGAATATCTGTCCCCTTTACTATGTGGTAAGTCTTTTATATTCCCCTCACTGCATTACCCTTGAGTTTCATTGTAGCACATGTACCAGGGGACCTTTTTTCCTTTAAATTTTTAGCAGTAGGAAGCACCTAACAGGACACTGACTATTTTAATCTTTGGGAAGACAATCATTTACAGCCATATTTTTATCCATTAGAACCAAAATCATTACATCAATCTTTTTCTGCTGGTCAATACACTGCCATCATGCAGCGCTGATGTAAACTGGATGCAAAATACATTATTTTGCTAACCAGGAAGCATCAATCTCTGAATCCTAATTCACTTATGCAAGACAAATCCACTTTTCTTTCATGATATTTGGTTGTGAAAAAGGTAACATTTGTACCACTCTTTCAAAATGGAAATGCCAAATAAATAAACTGAATCAAATATTTTCCATTCAGAAATCTATCTCACATTATACAGCCATCTCTTGCCCCTACTCAGCTTACTGAGAAGCTCATGCTTGTGTTTGTCTTCACAGTTTAGTAAGGGTGCTTTTAAGACAAATACAGCATTTGACAGTCTACAGTAAATACTGACTAAATAAAAGCCTGGGGACAACAATGTCAGATAGCATGATAAGTGCTGGCAAGGGTCAATTAGAAATCAAATTTAAAGATACAATTAAATAAATGCCAAAACCCCAAGCCTTTACCATCAGTTTTCAATTCATAGCAACTATAGCTAATACAGATGCCTCAGTAAGTTAAGCTACAAGAATTTAACTAGTTTAAAAAGAACTTCATTATTATTTATTATTTGAATTATTACAAAAAAATTTTACTCGACAGTTCATTTACTTACACGTTTATCACCATGAACAAAAAGTCAATTAATTTACTTGCAGCTGCATATTCTATTCTGCACTACAGATCTTTGAAAACACGAAGTCTTTTTTGAAAGAAAGGCTGAAATGTATGTTAAACTAAAACATTAAAATCCCACCTTCTGTAATCCTGAAATAATGTAATTTTTTAATTATGTATAAATTTAACATTCAGTCTTATCATAAAACCTGTATCTGATGCAATTGCTGTGCAATTAGTTTGGTTGCAGTAAGTTGATTGCTTACATTGCAGTCTGCCGTTGGCTGAGGTGTAGGCAACTGTACTATGTACCTCCAGATGTGAGCTGTCTGGTCTCCAGATGCTGCACAGGGGGAAGGGGGGGGCAGGGGGGAAGAGACACAGACAGACTAAATAAGGGCATTTCCATGGACAATAAAAACAACATTACATTGGGCAACAGTGTATGAGTTGCATCTTTGTCTAACAGGTATCATTACGACCTTTTTGGTAAGCAAGTCTCAGCATCAACCATTACGTTCCTGGCTTCAGTACTGATAAGAACATAACTCATTATGCAAAATACAAGTAGCTACCAAATTAATTATTCCTACAGTGGAAACACCCACCTAAATACTACACATCAGAACATGAATATCACTGCTGTTCTAATAAGTAACATTTGAAGAAGGCATTTAATACATCAACAGGTCCCATGCTTTATCTGCTATTTCTCAAAATACTGAGGTTCCTCTTCATTCAGTGATTTCTTCCATGATATGTTTTTAGTGTGGTTTTAATGAGAAACCCAAAAGAGCAAGTGTGAAGTTCTTCTGCTTCTGCCTTAAGCAACTCAACTTAACTAGCACCAGTTAACAGCTCAGCAGGTACCATCTGATTTTAGACTTCATTTGTTTTTTAAATAGACTTATCCAGTATTAATTAAGGAGAAACTCAAGATTCTCCTTGTTACGGACAGAACAAACATGCTCTAATACCTAGGGGTGCAGTGTTGAGAGTTCTAGATTGAGAAGAAAACCAGTTTGTAATGAGTATGCATAGATCTGCCAAGTGCAATGTACATGAAAGCACTAGGAAAAAAATCTCATCTCACAGACCAAGTAAGAAGGCTAGAAGAAAGGTCAGCCTTGTATTATTTATGGTGTCAGTATTCTGGATCAGGGAGGAAGATTTTTTATTTTAAACAGTTCTAAATCAATCCAGTGACACTGAAGAACAGGTCTGCTGAAAACTCCCAATGGAAATACTTTGCAGAACCATCCCTCAGAAAAATAATAGAAGAACAAAAATCTAGCTATGGGCAGCTTTTGTTTGGTGATTGGTTCGTTTGGGTTTTTATAAGTCAGTTTATATAGCAACATTGTTTATGGTACTGAAACAATAACTACAGTTATCATACGAAAACTGAAAAATCCGAAGAGCCAGACTTATATCGTTAACCTAGATAGAAGGCATTCTACTCCCTACCTTCCTTTAAAGTGGTCACCATAGATGCAGAAAGAAGCAGTGTTTTTATTTCTAACCTCAGTAATAATTATCCTCATTTTCCAATGACGCACCTAATAGCAGCAAATTGAATCCAGTTCTCTTTAATCCCAAAGCTAGTGCCCTAATTGATGGACCATATGAACCACAGTATGAACCACATTAGACAGTTTTCAAACCTGAAGCTGCATTAATGGTATTCTCAGTCCTGAAAAAACCTTTATATTTAACAGTCAAATTTTCAAGCTGTTTTTAAAGCATACTCAGTATCACAATATTCTTGTCCTTTGCCTCTGGAAACATCACATGTTTCAAAAGGGTTAAGATAGAATAGAACAGACTATTTCAGTTGGAAGGGACTTAGAACGATCATCTAATCCAACTGCCTGGCCACTTCAGGGCTGACCAAAAGTTAAAGCATGGTATTATGGGCATTGTCCAAATGCCTCTTAAACACTGACAGGCTTGGGGCATCGACCACCTCCCCAGGAAACCTGTTCCCGTGTCTGACCACCCTCTCAGTAAAGAAATATTTCCTTATGTAAAGTCTAAGCCTCTCCTGGCACAGCTCTGAACCATTCCCACATGTCACTGGATATCAGGGAAAAGAGCTCAGCACCTCACTCTCCACATCCCCTCATCCCCTCCTCAGGAAGCTGTAGAGAGCAACCATGTAGCCCCTCAGCCTCCTTTTCTCCAAACTAGACAAACCCAAAGTCCTCAGCTGCTCCTCACAGGACATGCCTTCCAGCCCTGTCACCAGCTGTGTTGCCCTCCTCTGGATGCATTTGAGGACCATCACATCCATCTGAAATTGTGGGGCGCAGAACCCCACACAGCATTCAAGGTGAGGTTGCACCAATGCTGAATGCAGCAGGATAATCACCGCTTTTGACCCACCACTTAAGCACTGTTTGATGCACCCCAGTATGCCCTCGTGGCTGCCAGGACACACTGCTGATTCCTGTTGAGCCTGCTATTGACCAGCACCCCCAGATCCCTTTCTGCAGGGCTGCTCTCCAGCCACGCCTCTCCCAATTTATACTTGTGCCTGGCATTGCTCTGTCCTGGGTGCAGAATCTGGCATTTGGACTTGGTAAATTCCATCCCATTAATCATAGCCCAATGCTCCAACCTATCTTAAGATCCCTCTGCAAGGCCTCTTGTCCCTTAAGAGAGTCAACAGCACCTCACGGTTCGGGATCATCAGCAAACTTGCTAATGGCGCATTCAGCTCCTGCATCCAAATCGTTGATAAACACATTGAACAAGACTGGCCCTAGAATTGAACCCTTCGGAACACTGCTGGTGACTGGTTGCCAGCCAGATGTAGCCCCATTTGCTGCAACGCTTTGAGCTCTGCCCTTCAGCATTTCTTCACCCAATGCACCGTGAACCCGCTCATCCCACAGTTGGACAACTTGTCCAGAAGGATCCTGTGAGGGACAGTATCAAAAGCCTTGCTAATATCCAGAAAAACTGCATCCACCACCTTCTCTTCATCCACTAGGTGGGGGACCTTATCACAGGATATCAAATGAGTTAAACAGGACTTTCCCTTTGTGAACCCATGTTGACTTTGCCTGATGATTGCATTATTCTTTAAATGCCTTTCAACAATACCTAGTATAATGTTCTCCATAATTTTTCTGGGAACCGAGGTTAGACTAACAGGTCTGTAGTTCCCTGGGTCTTCCCTCACACCCTTCTTGTAGATGGGAACAACACTGGCTAGCTTCCTGTCAGCAGGGACCTCCCCAGACTCCCAAGACTCCCATCTCTGGTAGATGATGACAGGGGTCCTGCCATAAGACCCGCTAGCTCCTTCAGTATCCTGGGATGAATCCCATCAGGCCCCATGGACTTGTGAACATTCAGCTGATGTCTGATTCTAAGTGTCTGATTTGGAGCAGGTAAGCACAAATGACAATGGAGAAGATCTAGCTCTAATTTGTTATGCCTTAAAACATAAAAATAATTCAATCAACAAGGATACTGACAGAGCAATAGGAAGAGGGGCTACAACCAAAAAGATGCTGGTGAATGAGACTTATTTTTCCATCACGACTAACACACCGAGCATATGAAAAATCTTTACATACCTGTAAGGGCCACTTGCTCAGTTGGATGAAACTTTATGGAATTTACTGTGTAAAAGAAAGTAAAGGTTTAAGTTAGTATACTAAAAAGAATTATTTTACAATGTTTTATAACTAAAAGCATTGAAACATCAAGAAGTCTTGTTTTAATTTTTTGTAGTATAGCAATCTCTTCAGTGAGATAAAGCACAATGGTATTTTGAGTACATAAGCCTATGTAGTGTCATGAAAGCACCTATAGCTGATTATACAACAATATATATTTTCTAGCAAGTTACTTCCCGAATCTAAGCACAAGTGTTTCATGTTACAGAGGATAAACAAACCACATTCAAATAATCGTGTGTAAGCTGACAAGAGATAATGCTCTGGAATTCCATAATGAGAATTTAAATATTCATAACTATTTCTAACATAATGAAAACTTACTATATATATGACCATCAAGTTTCTGATTATTGCTTAAGACTGCAAGAACAAATGCCTAAAAACCTAATGCAAGTAATACAAATTAGATTTCAGTCCTGCAACCATGTGTAAGCAAAACATGATTGTTTTAAAATAGTCCTGCAAGAATTTTATCAGCCTACAAAGCTGCTCTTCATTTTTTATTTCAGTGCATAAGATTCAATTACTTTTCATTATTGAGCACTTTCATTTGCAAAATCCATAAGCTTCTCTTCAACTGTTCTTCAAGAAAGAACTTAGAAGTAATTTCCATCCATTGTACAAGTAAAACAGATGCTTATGTTGTCAGGAGAGCGTGGTGTCATGAGTCTAAAAAGATATTCCTTGAATTGTTCACAATGAATTAATTCAACAGTGCACCAACTGCTGGCACCCCACACCTTTACTCCATTTCAAACCAACTGTCAAATGTAAACAAGAAAACCTTAAATTAAAAATACATGGATTTTTATAGAATTTACATATTGTTTATACATTATAGCATACATTTTTTTTAATTTTTTTTTTTAGTTTACACATAACTGTTTAATACAGGTGAAAGCTTTTTTTATTTTCACAGTTACCCAAATAGCAATTTAAAAAAAAAAAACAAACCAACCTATCAGCATGAAAAAGCAAGTGATGGGAGTTTTTAAATGTGACTTTCTGGAGGCTACAGTTACCCTCTTCACACAGCAAGTAGCCTGAGATATCCGAACAAACTAAAAAGTGTTCCCCTTTGTTTCTATGATTCTATCTATTGGTAGATTTGTGCTGTAGGAGGTAGTAGCCATATAGCAGGAAAAAAAAGTATGGTTGAAGCAGCTGACCACTCTCTGGATAAGTTAATTCCATTTGTATCTTTGCCACAACGTTCATGTGACGTGCTAGCTGAGTTACTTAACCAAACATACCAGGTCAACAACTGCGTCCCTCATTTTCTGGGTGCATGACTCTACACTCCAGGGTATGAACACTCAAAGTGCTCAACTCTTGACAACAAGTTAAAGCTATGGAAAACCTCTCCACCTTTTGTCTATAAAACCATATATTGTAACCCATTATGAGGAGAAGGGGGGTAATCAGGTACTCATCAAACTGGACACCAACAATTAAGATTAACATCAAAAACACTGCACTGCACCTCTCCACCCAAGGAGGGGTTTAAAAACAGTGTTTCCGAAATATCCATACTGGTATAGAGGAAGACAAATGCCTATATTGAATTAACTGTCTTCAAAACAAGTTTTTAATACTATGCAACAAATTATATATGGGATCATCTATTAAACAAAAAAGTACAAATAGATGGTCACGCAGCATCTAGCATCTGCATCGTGTATTCTAAATGTAACACAGATCCTGCAAAACAGCTCACTTCTGATGATATGTATTTCTCTTGTTCTGCATATGCATAAGAACTCGATGAGTTCTGACATTTAACTTCTGGGTGTCGTAACTGTGCCTGTAAATGTCTTCATACAGACTTGTTTATTCATTTAGCATTTACAGAACTGTCTTAATACGCCTCTCTAAGAAAGAATCATAGTATAAAACATTCTCTCTGTGAGGATTAATGGAACTCCACAATTAACTTGTTAATGGTGTTGGCAAACCTGCAAGTGAAACCACAATAAACATTTCTGCAGTCATCCAAAACCCACTTCCCCCGCCCAACACATTCTGTTTCCAGGTTTCACAACATGCCCTTATCTTACCTGACCCAACATGCCCTACATACTTGACCAGGCACTTCCCTGTTTCTATGCTCCACAGCAAAGCAGTGTGATCTACAAAGATTAAAAAGTCACTGTAAATATTGTTACAAATGTATGGCTTTCACTTTTAATTGATTCAACAAACAAATTATCTTTGAACATTTCATACCATATGAAATAGACTTCAAATGTAGAAAAGACCAACTCCTCCCGATTATTACCTTATAAATAAAATATAAAAGCTTCCTATCATTATAACTTAATATGCATCTCAAAAAAGTGAAGATGCTGTCCCAATCGGATTAATTGCAGTAAGTATTGAAAGGCAAATTCTACTTTTGCTATTTTTTCTAACTTGGTCATATACTTATGTATAATGCCCCAACTGCATATCATGAGATTCAGAAAGAACACAGAAGGCATTCAGTGGTGGAAAAGTCAGGCAGCCACTACAAACAAGAATTCTATGCACAAACTATTTTTACTTCCCGCATAGAAGTCCCAAATGCATACAGGTCGCTGCAGAGTCCTACAAAAACTTACTTAAAAAGGGAAGAGCTCCCAATGCCAATCCTTTACCCTGCCACACCCCAAAATAAATAATTAATATAAGTATTTGTAAATGGGGACAACCTTAATGCTAAATTGGAGGATGGCTGTTTCCAAGTTAAATCAGGGGAAAGACAAGACATCCCACACAAAGACAAAACGTGCCCCTCAGTGGTCGCGCAAAAAAGCTAACAGTTCAGTTTATGAAGCAGAGGTTTCTGGTCCATAGCATTTACGTCCACTAAGTGTTGTCAGATTCTGTTCCAGTTTCAAAAGACTGCCACTTCAAACTGACCAATTCTAACCAGCTATGGTTTATTTCCCTAACAATTTTCCAAATCCACACAAGACACTAGATTGATTTTTGGATCACAGTAGGTTTAGTGACTTATTCAGTAGTACCTGTTCCCTCTCTTAAGTAGAAAGGAAGGAATCTAGTAAGTTACATAAGATCTGAAAATTAAGATTTTTAGTTGCTCCTAGATCCTTAGGCAAAAGCCAGATGAATGTAAGAATATAAAAATATGCAAACTATGATTAAGTCTACAGCTTCTATAAACCAAAGGCTAAACACTACTACAGCAGGAAGCCTGTGGTGATCTCTGTATACAACAGCATAGTATTCTGTGCAAGAGACCTCTCCAAGCAAGCAGCTCCCTGACCCACCCCTTTACACCATCCGACAGGCTAGAGCTGATGCTAAGAAGAGCATGGCCTGCATGGAAGTTACCTGGCATGTACTTTGGAAAGATCAACAAGGACACCTGGACCTTCTAAAGGTTGAATGCATTTCAAGGAAACTGCAGTTTAAGAATTTTTCAGCTACTGAACTTCTTTAAATCAACTCTTCCAGTGTGGAGATAAGAATTTTGATCTACATTTGCTATAGCTTAGGGACTAAACCAGAATTTTCTAAAGATTCAAGCAACACAAAACTTTACCAGCAGATGCAGTTCCCAACACCACTGGTTGAGTTTTCGCGACACTGACATCCCAAATACCATCCCTGTGGCCAACATATTCCTTTACCAGTTGACAGATTGCCCTTGATGTTGTAGTTTTGAAACTGGATACAATCTGAAATAGCAGAGACACCAACATATTTTTTCCACATTGACCCAAGATTAAGTCATTATCTCACAAACATAAATAGATACTAACTTTTTCATAATTATTCTTCAGTGTTCTGATAGTTCACTATTGCCAAAAATTTGATGGTAGGAAAGTGAGTTTGGATGCAAACATACCTCTTAATTTCTTTTTTCTTTTCTTTTTTAGTAACACCCCCCCGTTTTACAGATTGCAAGGTAAACTATGCTCTACTACAATAATGCAATCTCATTGGAGTAACACATTGTACAAGTGCAGTATGCACCTCCCATTCAGTTTGGGTAAAGGATTATAATAAAAAACAGAACAAAAAAAAACCTCAAAATTTTCCTTGCCTATCCCCAAACAAGTACATCTGATAACTTAAAGATAGTGCATGTTATCCTGCATACGTCTTTGAAACATGTACTTATTACATAATTGTAGTGAAATCCAGAAACATTCCCATTTAAAACACTCACTGCTGTTTCTCTTCGGAACTGCACAAAGCTCATCAAATCAAACATCAACCTGAGAGCATATGCCCATTTATTTGCGTAATAAAGCTTTTTTTTTTTTTTCTTAAAGATACGTCAAGCTCATCTGAACATTTGATAAGCACATTCCCTCAAAGTCAATGCTATTAGGGGAAAATAGAGAAGAGTCATTAAATCCAAATTAGTATGTGCATAAGTAATACCAAGTGAAAGGAAGAAAAAGCCTAGCAAAAATGGTAAAACGACAAGGCACTATAGTACAGGAAGGCTGAAAACACTCAGTATCTACAGAAAGGAACAAAATTGCATTTTCAGATGAAAGGGGAGTGTAGAAAAAAAAGTTTGTCTTGCTGGAACACAGCCAGAAACAACTGAAATCAAGAGTGGTGAAAGATGACTTCAGAAAGCAAAACCACTGTTAAAAATACCCTATTTTTACCCCACCAGTCTTGAAGCACATAACTGTTCTTTGAGAAAGACTACCTGAAAAGCTTTGTTAGAACTAAAACAAAAAGACAACTTCCATTTATCCAAGTATTCCTCTGCATGCAATTATGGGCAGGTATCTGTATGACCAGTTAAGGTCAAACCTTTAAATGCTTCAACACAAATCACATTAAGACTTATCTACAGCTTAGTAAAAGTTAAAAAATTAATTAAGTCTACATTTCAGATACAGTAAACTAAGGTTAAAATCCCATTAGTTTTTGGTATCAAAAGAGAAGGTCTCAAGTATGCCATTAAAGCAAATTACTTCCACAAAGATTTCTAAAAGTTACGGAGTATCAGCAAGAACATTCCAAATCCTGGACATCTCAACTTTCCAATGATGAAATGATAATGTCCTATTTGAATTCCAAATTAACAGCTAATATGCATTTTGGTTACACAGCAGAAGGAACAATCATTAAGGACGCGTTGAAAAGAAAACGGTAAAGATCATTAGTTCAACCATAGTGCAGTTTCATAAGCCTTGAACATAATCCTACAGATGCAGTCCTTAAACTAAGTAGAGTCACATATGAGAAGTGGAACAGCAGAATTAAGAAAACAGTTAAGGATTAATATAGTGCTCAGCTCAAATTCTAAACTTGAAGCTTTTCAACTCTCAACCCCACACTCAAACTATGCTTGCACTCTGTCTTTCCAATGTTGAGTCAAATCCTCAGCAAAAGTTTTCTAGGAGAAATTATCTCCTACTCATCAGCAAGCATAGATTTTCCAAAACTGCTGGGCAGTGGTTCCACTGATCATTTAATGGCAAGGCTGTAAAACTCCTTTTGAAGTACTAGCAGTCTTGAATGAACACACAGAAGATTTCAAGAACACTATCTAACACTAAATATCCACAAATATAGATATTTATTTAATGCACACTTTTTCTACACATGTTTTTTTTCTTCCCATACCAGTAATCAGATAAACTAGATAGCACCTGGATTACTTCTTGGTTCCTTAACCATACATGAACAATTTTCCAAGACAGGGAAGGACATACTTAAATAACATGCAACTTGCTAAAAAGAGGTCTCTGCACTGCAGAAAGTTCTTAAAATAACTTCAGCAGATCTGAGGTTATCATATACAAATGCAAATAAGCAATCATATCTTGAGTGTGTTTCATCTTTGTCTGTCTGTCTTAAATCCATACAGTTTCATGTACTTCTTTCTATACAGAGATTCGTTAATAAGGATACGATTGTTTACCATGTAAACAATTGAAAACTGAACACAAATTGAAACAACAGCATGGCACACAAATTGAAGCACTTTGTAAAAATGTCTCTTAAGCAGACAGGACACATTAGAAATAAGAATGAAAGCTTGGTCAACTCAGGACCCGTCCAGCAGCATGACTCTGTGACTGATGAACAGAATTTCCTGTGGAGATACATTAAGCAGTGAGGTCAAAAACTCCATCTTCCAAAAATTTTTATTCCCTTCAACTGCTGGGTGAAGAAATACCTTCCTTTAAGAGTCCTTTTCCTGATCCAAAAGAATCAGAGATCCTGAAAATTAGTTTATGATGGAGACAGTTATATGATTTCAGTTTATTTTAGGATTCTGCATAAACTGTTAATGTTTTCCTGATGTCTTAACAACTGTCATAGCCAGGGACTGTTAACATCAGCAATAACAACTTGTTAACATCAGAACATGAATTTCACATAGCAATTCCTGCACCTACAAACAATTGCAATTAAATTACAGGATCTTGTCCATTAACATATACAAAAAATTACTTTTAGAGTACCAAGTACTAAATCTACTCTATCTCTTCAGGATTTGGGCACTGGTGGATAACCTCTGCTGCTAAAAGCATCCTTTTCCGATATAGTTTTGCCAACTTAATATTCAGACTCCTAACTCAGCTAAGGGATAAACAGTATCCAGGTATGCGAATTTTCTATGAAGGGTTTGAATTAAGCATGTTTACCTCAGCATTTTCCCCAAGAAAATGAACAGATTGCTTTAGTCTTAGCATGTCTTGCCAACATTAAAGCAGTCAAAGGGTCAGCTTTCTCATTAGCACAAGCAAATATTGAAAGCTCTTTTCAGAACAAACCTAAACTCTTTGTAGGTTGGCAATCAGAAAAGTGTAATTGCACACAATTACACAAAACAATTGCTTTGTAAAACTTACGTCTCCTCTAATAATCCACAGGGAAAAGATAATAAAATAATAAAAAAACCCCAACAAACCCAGACTTCTGACAAGTTTTAAATTAGGCATACAGTAACAGTGTAAAGGATGGGCCAAAGAGAAAAGTTGCAATCCACTACCCCACTGCGTCTGGAACACAATCCATTTCTGGGAACAGCACTGTTCATTCGGCGTTCATAAATACAGACATAAGAATTTCAAAGCTCTTGAATTCTTAAAACTCTTCAAGTGTCATTTTCTCAGACAGTATATTAGGGAACTCTAATTGCATCCAGTCAGGATACAGACAGAAAGAGCACAGTTTGTTAGGAACTTAGTTATAGCCTTTCCTGACTTTTGGCTTTAGTCTCTTTGTGGGTCAAGAGACAAAAGATTGCAGCTTTGACTCTTCTGTGTAGGAAGGAAAAAGTGGTTTAAATAAAGCCACGCCCATGAAGTGCAGAAAGGTGTCAAAGAACACACTGGGGAGAGATGCCACCAACTTCGTCATTACCCTCAGCTCTCCTCTCTACCCCCCAGTAAACTCTGACTCAAAGTTGTGGAAAGAAATATATCAGCACATTCAAACATCTGTTGGTTATCGATTGATATCATAGATATGTACGATGTCTATAAAAAGGTATTAAATCCTTCACGTTCCACTACTCATGACTACTTTGCTGTGCATGCATATCAGAACACCGGGAAGCAAAGCAGCTACCCAGAAGTCTCCACCCCATACTTCCCAGCTTCCCACGCTGAAGCTGCGAGGTCCACCCGCCTTGCTCAGGAACGAATATGAGCACTGCATTGCAAGCAAGTAAAAGACAACAAGCATTTAACACTGGCCTTAAAAAAAACCAAAAAACCCCAAACCAAACAAACAAAAACCACAAACACACCAACCAAACCCCATCACTACACTAGAGAAAGTATTAATACATAACTACATAATAGGTGTACTAATACTACATGGTCCCTATTAATATCATGTTGTCCTTATTTAAGTGGCCTCATTAAAGAATTCTTAAGTCATTAACTCTGAAGAAAAAGGAGGCACCTCTGCATTAGATGGGCTTGCATATAAAGACAGAAGTTTGAGAAACAATAAAATTAAAAAGGAGACCAAATAAACCACAGTAACTTAGATCTATTTCACCACACCACTCTCGCTTAGTGTCAACTTTCAGACTACTTAACAGATGGTATTAGCAAGACACCTACAGTCATTCCATAATCACACATCAGCCTCCAATACAGGTCAGCACAGAGCTTCCTATGTAGTTGGTTCATGTACCACATCCCACTGTGGTTTCCTCACATTTCATTTACCCTTAATAATGTGTCGTGAAATGACCCTGAGACAGGGCAAAAAGAGCAGCAAGTAAACTCTCTATGAAAACTGAAAAAGGGGAGAGAAAGAGGAAAACAAAAATACCGGACAGATGCAGATGTGCAAAATGAAAAACATCAGAAAGTGTAACTGTGCTAAGAGACCAGGCAAAAAGATCACTAGTTACTAATTTGCAAGGCTTGCAATATAAAGGAAACAAACCGTTCTAGTCTCATAGCTAAAAAATAAAAACAAATTTTAAACCCCCACAAAAACCTGTCATAGCACATATATAGATGCCTACTTAAATCCCCATTTCAACTGCAATACCCAAATCTTTATTCAGAAATTTACCAAGTTCTCTATTTCCTTCATGAAATTGAGTATTTTTTTAGTTCCCTTTACAAGAGCAATCCCACATACACACATGTGCACTCACTCTCTCCCCTCCAATATTCATTCTTTAAAAATATGAGCAATTATTGTAAAAATGTCATACACTGTGGTTGAAGTAATGGGTACCTGATGAATCCAAGATGAAGATACTGTTCCTCATGAGGCAGGTTTACTTAAAGAAAAGTATCTTCAAGCACTACTCAGCTTAAAGAAACTACAATTTACAACTTAAGGATAGCCATGTTAGTACACATTGATGAACAGAGGTTTAATTTGTCTCATACCTTGCTAGTAGATGCCTTGTAAGTTGTCTTTAGTTTCTGAGAAAGCTGACTGGTACTATGACTGGCTGTTGAGACAAATAAATTCAAAGGAAGATATTTCATAATACAACATTAGCTTATTTGTGTAAGTAACTGGTATTAATTCCCTTCAGTAAGATTCTAAGTTTTGGACAGCAAAATACACAAAAAATTAATTTAAAAAAATACTAGTTTAGGATTGTTTATGGTTCTCTTACCTTTTGTTTTCAGTTGTCCTTTGCTCAGTTCAGCTCCATCAATTGTCTGTCCTTCAGCTGCTAAACGCTCATTCAGTGTATCAATCTCTCTACGTACTAACAATAACAAAAATTCACATTAATACAAAAAATTGAGTATCATTAACACCATCGTTAACATACTGTTTAAGAATCATTATGGTTAGTAAGTAGTCTATTTTATGATAATGACAAGAAAAGAGATCAACTGTGATTTTATAAAAGCAGGTCTCACCAAGACATAAACCAAGACTCATGCTGAATTTTCCAGAGATCAACCTTGACCCAGATTCCAAGGAAAGTATTAGTGGCTTCTAATTACTGTTACTTTTACTAATAAATGTGGCTAAGGATTAACAAAACAGCTTCTGCGAAATCCATGGCACACCTGTATTGTGTAAATCCAACAGAAGACAGAAAACTGGCAGCATCATAAATGTTTTAGCCAAAGAATTAGTATGTCACTTCTTGACAATGATTTTATTAATCACAAAATAGTATTTTCTACTGAATGCCTGTCTACTGTTAAGAGTTTCAGTAGGAAAGGTAGTGCAGCAAATGTAGATTTTTATACTTTGGAATACATTAAAAAATGTAGAATGACATATATTTTACGTTCAAGTGTTTTAGAAACACTAAATACTATCAAAATGTTTTCATCACACATCAGACAAAGCACGTATTTGTAACAAGAATATACTTTTCTGTCGATTATTTATAACTCTCACCACTGCCATTTCAACACAAGACAGAACGATGGCATAACTAAAACAAATCAGATACTTGTAAATGATTTTCAGTGTCTAGGCTGGTTTAAAGCTGCTCAACTTCATTTTATAAAGAACGTTTTCAGTGGCTTATAGTTTTTTCTCAAAATCTGGGCTGATACTCTTTAAGTGTTCTCCTTAGGTGAAATCTTATTGAGAGGCTTTAACGAAGCAGTTTTTCACTGTTCTTGAGAATAAGTCTAGGTCTGTCTTTCCACAGATTCTTAGGACTTCTTTAGAAAAAGTCATTCACTCCCGGAGTTTGAAATGTGGGAGAATGTGACCCATCAGGAATATGATTCTTGCCATTTCTGAGAAATTCACTGAAGTATCAGTTCTAAGCACTAGAAAAGTCAGTTTACACTTCCATACCACATCCAAGTGCTTGAAATGAGCAAAGCAAGATTCTCTTGCCTGTGTTCCCAGTCATATAAACCTAAACTTTTATAAAAACACAAACAATAGGAAAGAGAAGTAAACAAGGATACAGACTTGTAGTAACAGATGACTGAAACAAACAAGCCAGACTGACACAAGAATTGCCTGAAAGGATTAAGACTGAACCTCAAAGGGATAAGAAAAGGAAGAAACTAGAAAGACACTGTAAATAAGGAAAGGGAGTGTACGAAAAGCCAGGGAGGAAAACCCTGAAATTCTCTACATACAGTAATCGCAACACTAATGTAGGAATTAGATAAAAACAAAAAATAACAGACTGAGCATCAGAAGAGAAAAACCTAGAAACTGTCAGGGGGAGGGAAAAAGATCACAAAGGCCAGGAGTGAACTAGAACTGTGAGGTGAAGAAGGAAGATGCAGAAGAAACAGAAATGGTATGGACGGAAAATAACCATACTCCGGAGGGTACAGACAAATTCACCACTTGTTTTCTGACAAACTTTTCTGAAGGTTGGGGCAGGGGAGGAATCACTACTTTTCTTGCTACCAGCCAACTTCTCAGCAGGAGGCTGAAAACGCAGTTGTGCAAATTGTCACTAAAAAACGTGTAGTGTTGATGATAGCCTTTAACCAACACAATCTCATGTTTTAGGAGAATAAAAAGCCAGCATATTTTCAAAAAGCGTGCAAGAATTTGGTTGTTTTTGGTTTTTTTTTTTAACATGAGTGTTTGGTTTAACTGTGGAAACAGATTAGGTGTGAAAAAAATTTTGACTTGGAGCCAAACCAGACAGATTCCACAATTCAGAAGTCAAGCCACACAACACAGCTTCCAAAATCTATCAAGGAAAATTGAGCAGAGGCTTTACTGTATGACTGCCTGTGTTACTTAGGATCCTCTTACATCACCTTGGATCACTTAAATTACCATACAACTGCACTGTCATTAAACAAATAACTTTTTTTGCAAATACACCTGGAATTTTTATCTAAGTGCTCAACTTCAAAATTCATGAACAGTTGCAGGTGTTGGTTATGCAATGTACTAAGTAGAACGACCCAAACCCGCTGCATTTTACACCTTTTCAAGAAAGACACTTTTCCAATTTTATTTGCTAATATTATATCATTAAAATTAAGCCTGTAAGTATACAACAAAGCCACAAACTTCAATGGCTGAATGGAGTTACTGCCAAATTAACATGGTATACACCAGAGCCTACAATGACCAGGAGACAGCCAGTTCACCTTCTTTGCCTAAGAGCAAGGAGGATGACGCACATCAGTTCCCACTACTTCTGTCAAAGAGCTAAGAAAGTGATTTTTCTGAAAAGGTACAAGCCCCCTCTTTGGCTACAAGGTCAAAACAATTCTTAAACTCCTCACAGAAAAGCTATGGTAATTACACTGCAGTATCCAAGGTAAGCATCTCAATTCACGTTACTATAACCTAAATCCAAACAAGTTATAAGTTGCTAGAACACCATAGATACTCACATTCCAAATTTTCAATATACAGGTTTTCAAACTCCCGCTCTATTTGTCCAAAAAGTTCAAGGAGCGTATTCCGTACGGAAGATGGTAGTTTAGAATCCTAGAAGGCAAAATATTGTCGTTTATATTTTTCTTTACATATATTTTATGTAGTTGCCTTTCAATCTTAAATTGATTTTAACAGTTCTATCTCCCAGCAAGGAAGGAAATTAAAACTACTACTAGTGTAGAATACAAAACAAAAAGCTATGCGCATTATAAAATTATTCACTTTACATACTCCTCCTCTTTCAAGGAAGAGAATTCAAATCACCCGAGGGTTGGGGTTTTTTTGTTTTTACTAGAGATAAATTATAAAACCAAGATACATGTACACTCATTAAAGAAAAAAGGTGGAAAAAAAATGATAATATAATGTCAAGGTGCTTCCAGTTCAAGAAGAAAGAATACCTTTGCTTAACAAAGAAATTCAGAAGTTGACTATGCATTAGTTTAGGAATTTGTCACCACAAAGCACCTTATTACCAAAGCTTGAGACAAACTAACCTTTTAAACATATTTTTAACATCTACCTACTTTTGCCATTAACCCACAACTAAACACGAAGTAAATGGTAATTTCTAATCCTTCCCTCCCCCAGTATTATTCAAGCATTTCCTCTTCACAGAAAGTATTTTGAAGCAAATACACAGAGGAGGGCTGGGGTTTTTTTCTTCAGCATAATCAAAATAGCAATTCTGAGACACAAAAACATGTAATAAAACCACTAACACAGGATTTATATGATCTGAGCTCAATACACAGGTTGACCACAAGTTTCTGTTGGGAAGCTACTTAAATTTTATTCATCTGCCTATAAAACAGACATCAGCACCATATTTTCCCTGAACAAATGCAAACCATATCCAAAACAAGTTAGTATTCATTTATGTTGGGAGTCAAGGTTCTCACTATATCAATGATTCTCTTATCAAACACTGTTGAGTGGTGAGTAAAGCAGAAGACAACCGATGGATAACCTTATATGAATAAACGGCTTGAAATTTCAAGCACAGCATGCTACTAAAAAATGGCAAATTAGAAAGGAAAAAATACAGTCATTAGTCTAATAACTACAACCAATTAATCCCCTACAAGTATGGATTAAAGGATAAACCGTCCTTCCTCACTACATAAATAAATCCTACTAAAACTGTTCTATTCTTCAGTTGCTGGTGGACTACAACATTTAAGTGGTGTTACTGCACTTATTATTGATCTAGGTAGCCAGCTATAAACTTTTAAAACAAGAAGATTCCACTTAACTGAGCCTTACCCTAACAACGAAAAAGCTCAACTACTCCTTTGTAGTATATCTAACCTGTCATCACAGAATTCAGTAAGACAACATCTTATTACTGGACAAACCCGTAAATAATGCAGCTGTATTCAAAAACTGAGAAATAGCTGTGCAAGGAAACAAGTCACCAAATTTCAAAGTGAAATTAATAGGGTATCGTGCATACCATATTATTAATATATCAATGTTCATCTATCAAATATACAGGGAACGTGCCTATCAGCAACATCTGTTTTCTTTAAACAAAGCAAAAGTATGTAATTTCAAAGTCTTGAAATCATCAGCTATGAGTAAAAAAAAGACAACTGAGTCAGCTTCTGCCACAGCACAAAACCACTATTTCAGGTCTAGAAGTACAGAAGAAGCATTACTAGAATGGAATTACAAACGTTAGCACAGGACACCACCCAAATTCAAGTGAACTTCATTATTCAATGCAAGTTTAAGGATGATTACAGATTGTTTTGTTCTTAAGTGTTCCAGCAAACCCAAACCAAAAGAAATTGGTTCCATTCCTTTAAACTGACTGAATTGGGAAGAAGCATGTGCATACTAGCCATCAGAGGGCAGCATGCGCCTTCTACCAAGTCAGCACCTAAACAACCAGAATTTAATCTCACTCACATTTTGGTTAATACAGTCAAGCTGATTGTCTTTAGAAACAATTAGAAAAGCCTATCATGATCCTGATTTTATAAGTCATTTCTTGAACATCAATTTTAAAGAGAAGAGCAAGAAAAACCACTAATACCCATGACAAAGAGCACATCTGCTTTATGCATAATTCAGTTTTACACCAGTTTCACAGCTACTTTAAGCTGTGGCACTGTGCTGAAACAGGCACTGTGTTGAAAGAAGTGGTACTATGCTCCTTATGTCCCCCTAGGATACTCCTTTCGGCATCTTCATCTGCCTCTCCCTTGACACAGTACTTTTGTTCACGCATTCACAGCCAACCAGAACGTGAAACAGATCCTGATTAAAACCATCTTGAAACAAAAATTGATTAAACAAGAAAACTATACAAATGAAATGCTATTAAGAGAAACACTGAAGTTAGAAATATTATTTCTGATTCAAGCACCAAACAGCAAGGTTATGGAAGAAACTAAGCTATCCTACAACTTCTGAAACAGAAAAGGAGATGTAGGAAAGGTTTTCAATCTGCTTCTCAGAGCCTGAAAGCATAATCAAATCTAAACCTGTCCTAAAGTAACTAGCACAGTAAAATGCATCCACTTCCTTTACTCTCTTTAAAGATGGCATTATTTAAATTAGCTTATAAAAATGTCATGTAATAGTGTTATCTGTTTATCTGCAAAAGTAGTTGTCCAGATCTCATGCGGTTTACAACTCCACTGTGAAAGGGCATTGATACTCTCTACTCGTTAGAATCTGCCACTGGCTGTTCAAGGTTAAAGGTCAACCAAATTAGCTAAGATGATACATAAAACATATAAAACCTTTGAATACTACACTTACAGAGTTTGATAAGAAATACTAAAACAGCTTAAAACTTCAGTTTACTACACAGAAGTGACAGCATGCCTTGCCCTCTCAGCTGCCCTTCGCTCCTTTCCTGCAGTAAGGCTGTAATAGCCCAAACGCATCGACAGTTTGCTACCCAAGTACCTACATTCTCCAACTTCTAGATGACTAGAAGCAACAACTTGGCCTCTGTTAATTCCCAGAAAGCTAATGGTGTAATTTACTAAATAATAGATTTGATTTTAAAAAATTTTTAAAAATATGTCACAACACTGAAAAAACACAAGGTTTTCCCTTCAGAGTGTCTGCAGAGTCCAGAAAGTGAGGTTTCTCACCGCCAAACACTGTTACTGTTTCAAACCACTTCTCTGACAAGAATCAAGTTTTGCGTCATCTTTGCCAGGCCCACGCTAACATTGCATAGTCAAATTTGACAATAAATAGTTTTCAAACTGATATTTGCTTCTCTTTGGCAGCACTACTTCAAGTACTTCCTATAGAAGCCTTACCTACAGTTTATCTCAATATTTGTAGGTGAAATGCACCAAAGCAGCTTCAGATTGTGTCCACTACACAGACTGGCGTGATTAAGAAAATTACAGAAGTTTGTGGCGGTTGTTCTCTCCCTTAGTTTAATACACCGAAGATCACAGCTTTATTTGAGCCAAATTTAAAAAAATAAATAAATATCTTAAGTTCGCTCATGCCTCTGTCAAGTGGGCAATATTTATTTACTTTATGGAAAGGAATGCAGAACAGCGTTCCCACTAATACCTTCCCTACCAGAGTCACAATAACAAGTATTTTGGTTTATTTGTATTCCTGGGTTTCTACTATTCCAAATTTAAACTTATGAAATCAAGAATCAATCTTCACCTTTAAGGGGGACAGAGTTGCAGCAAAATCAATAGGCTGTTTCTTTGTATTTCTTCATGGTTTTATCATTCATGTAAGAATACACAAAAGCTGATAAAAAGATCCACAGGTCTGAATACAACCTGAAACACCGTCAACCTCCACGTCAATAGTCTCCAAAGACAGTCAGCACTTGCAAGCAAGAAAGTCTGCTGTTCCTGCAGCTTTACTGGACGTATTTCATCACTTAAGTTTATTTATTTTCTTCGCACAGAAAAAACACTCATAAAAAAGTTACGGTGCTGCTTTGGTAACCTCCGTATGATCTTACCTGCCCTTCCAACATGTCTCTCTGCAGTCCTGCCCGTTCTTGCTCGGAACTGTTGGTTCTTCGGATTGAAAGACTGTGTGATTTACGTTTCTGCTTTGCTTGGCGAGCAGATGCACAACTTCCACTTTCTATTGGCATTACTTCAAAAAAACAGCTTCACAGAGGCTCCTATGATAAACTAAGGACAAGCATTGCACGTTACAAATTGCTTTGCCAAACTAAAGAGAGTTTAATTTTATTTTCTCAAAATAGAAATGTTTAGTTCTACTAAATTTCGGAGTTCTTTGGGGTGTCATTAAAAGGAATTTTTACTTGCATTACTTACAGCTATTCTTCAAACAGCATTAAGTTCAAAACCAGATACGCATATACGTAAATAAAGTGGAATCACTTCCACATCACTTATTCATCAGCTAACAAACCCCCACAAAAGCAAAATTAATTCCACTACCTTGCTTGTTTTGGAGAGCACTAGCAGAGACAGCCCCAAAATGCTTCCAGGACACAACAATTATGCTTACTGTATTTCACTGAAATGCATGCAAAATTAAAACCCAGCTGGAAAATGAAAGCAAACAGACATGATAATTTAGGGACACTGTCAGGTTAAAAAATGTATTGTGCAACATTAAGTGTTAGTATACAAAATTCAATAGAGGTGCTTGTTTACATGTAAGCAGAAATTCAGTTTAATGACAGAAAACTACTTTCCACCATTTTTGACAGCTCATGGTTTCACTTTCTTGGATAGTAAAAGTGGACGTGAACTTACGAGAAGAGTGAAAGTGCACCTGACTTACCAGGTTGTTGCTGTTAATTTCTGTCAGCTTCTTAAAGCCAAATATGCATTTTAATATCCTTAAAAACACCTGACAGTATCACCAATTAATATTACCATGCATGATCTACTGCTTTCCCCTGTTTAAGAAAAATCAAATTATGTTTGATTTCTTGCATAAACATGGAGAATATGTTCTTTACTGTCAAAATCTTATTTTGTACAAACATTTAATTACTGGTTTTTTTTTTTTTAAATTAAACCTGATATTCAACAGAAAATAGTTTTAGTTTCATGGGGTACCACTTGTTAAACATTTCAAATGTTTTAAGATTGATTACTCAAAATTTTTCAAATGTGAACATTGAGAACAAAAAGTTCATTCTCCAGCATAAATGACTTCTGAAACAACAATTACAACTTAAAATAGCTGAAATAGAGAAATAGGAGAGCAGAGCTGGCAAAGCTAACAAGGCAACCGAGCTTCCTTTTAAGTAAGTTGATCAGAGAAAATTTAAACCAAACCCAGGGCCACTTCCAATTTAAGATCCGCCAACACACTACATCTCAAGCTAGGAATGAGCACCATCACTATTAACAAGACTTGGCATTAACCAGTTTGGTGGTTCTGACGTGGTATTTTCAGCTTTTTAACATATCATAAAGCCAAGGAAAAGCACAGCTTACTAAAAGCACAGTATGCGCCATGAATAAAAACAGCTTTAAATTTGCTTTCATTTTTATATCACAAAATATAAGGATATTTAAATTTATATAAAAATGAGACTAGATTTAGTTAAGGTTTTGATGCCCACTCATACTCAAATTTTCTCATTAAAACACTTGGTAATTAGTTTTTGGAACACCCAAGTTCCAGTAACCCTCAAATTTTCTCATTAAAACACTTGGTATTTTAATTAGTTTTTGGAACACCCAAGTTCCAGTAACCTGACACCAATTCCATAGTGAATCTAAAATAAAATTCAGGTTGCACCAGTATCCTGTACTGCACTGAAATGATTTTGTTCATTTCCTCTGGACTCTGCGCAGCCCTCCCCTGCACCTAATCCCATCAGAGCTTTTTATGTGTGATTAATCAGTAGTAACTAATTAGCCATGTTCACAAATTAAAGAAGAAAAGAGAAAGAACTGCCACTGAGTAGTTTCTTATTCGACTAGATTTCTTTTTTCACTGTGGCTAGATTCCTCTGCCATACAAAGACAAGACTGACATTAAAAAAAGCCCATCCCATAAACAGGTTATTGCCAATTTTCTGGGCTTCACTAAGTATCTTCCTGTTCCTGGACATATGGTCAGCAGTTAGGAACAGGTTTTCAGTGCTCATCACATTTCTGTTTCTTTTCAAAATGTGATCAGATCCCAAACACATGTATATTCTCCTCTATTCCACCCTCCTTCCTGTCTCCCTCGGGAACAACTCTTGCAATGGCTTTCAGTTTACTGGTTTCTGCAGTGTTCGGATTACTTTTAAGGCCCAAAGCACCAAACCCTATGTATACACACAGATGTGTTGAACAGTTTTAGATCTATACATACACATAGTTACATATAATCACATAAATGGGTTAACACCCTTTCAGTTAAAATCTGTGGGGAAAAAAAAAATCTTCTAATTTCTGTCAGATACAGCTCCTGAGCTGTAGTTGTACACAGAGATGTTAATACGGTTTATGCCTTTCTAGGCATTGTTTTAACTATGTTAACTTCCATTTGCCCTCTGCTGCCAAGCTACTCCATTTTAGAGGACTTCACCAAGAAATACCCTTTTCTGGATTACTTCACAGAATCATGAAATAGTTTGGGTTGGAAGGGACCCTTAAAGGTCACCCAGTCCAACCCCCCTGCAGTGAGAGCAGGGACATCTTCAACCAGGTCAGGCTGCTCACAGCCCTGTCCAGCCTGACCCTGAATGATTCCAGGGAAGGGGTCTCCACCATCTCTCTGAGCAACCTGTGCCAGTGAGTCACCACTGTTATCACAAAAATTTCTTCCTTACATGCAATCTAAATCCACCCTCTTCCAGTTTAAAACCATTGCCCTTTGTCCTGTCACTGCAGGCCCTGGTAGAATGTCTCTCTCAGCCTTTCTCATAAGACCCCGTTAAGCATTGGAAGGCCACAATAAGATCTCCCAACAGACTCCTCTTTTCCAGGTTAAACAACCCCAACTCTCTCAGGCTTTCTCCACAGGAAAGGTGTTCCAGCCCTCTGATTATTTTAATGGCCCTCCTCTGGACCTACTCCAACAGGTCCATGTTGGCTATGACTGGATACGATCAGCTTTCTGGGCTGCAAGCACACACTGCCGCCTCATGTCTGATTTTTCACCCCTCAGTATCCCCCAGTCCTTCTCCACAGGGCTGCTCTCAATTCATTCATCCTCTGGCCCGTATGGATATTGGGGGTTGCCCCAACGCAAGGGGCAGGACTTTGCACTTGGCCTTGCTGGAGGTTCACACGGGCCCACTCCTCAAGCCTGTCAAGGTCCCTCTGGATGGCATCCCTTCCCTCAAGCGAATCAGCTGCACCACCACTCAGTACCAGTACGTACAGATTTGGCAGCTATACATTCTAGCATGTAGAATTTAAAGGGACACAGTCAAATGCATGAGATTACATTTTTACATAGTGAAATTCTCACATTAACAACACAGAAGTTTCTACCTTCACAGCTCATAAGCAAACAGAAAAGCTTAGGTAAGAAACACCTCCATTCTCGTATCTTATTTGGTAGCAGAGCTTCACCTGCGACCAGTGTCGCTGACAGTGACTGCACTCTCCCCATGCACCAGCATGACCACATCGCTCATGCACCGTTGGGGAG
>NW_009260080.1:3147911-3153340 GCF_000687185.1 Egretta garzetta
TCTTCCCCAGGCTCTGCAGGAGGGTGCACCCGGCCATAGCAAAGCTGCAACCAAAGGGGCAACAAGCAGGCATGTGCATACAGAGGACAGGAAGGAGAAGCCAAAGGGGACTAGCTTCACTGCCTTTAATATTATTCTGAATTCCACCAAATAGCCTTATAAACTTCCAGTCAGGGAGCAATAATTAAAGAGTTTTTAGAATCACGATGTAAATTCAGTTTAAAAAAAAGTGACAGGTGCCCCTTTAAATATACATTTCATTTTGACAATTTCAGAACTATTTTGACACTAATTGCAACAGTAAGCAGCTATAGGTTTTTCAAGAGTAGATTTCTCAAAACAGATCCTTGGCAATATGATGCTAAAATAAATAAATAAATAAGGTGCTCATTTCTAGCAGTTACCTGATTCCCCTTATAATGTAAGGTTTTCAAACAATGAAAATTACCTGTCCAGAATATCAGTGTCATGTTACATATCCTATGAAAACCATATTAAATATTGATTAGTGCAACAGTCAGCAGGATACAAACCAGTCAAAGTCTTTCACATTTTTGAAACTTTTGTAGTTAGAACACACCAGACGACAGGAAAGGGGGGTGAGGGAAAACATTAACACAAGTCAAGACTAAGCACCAAACCCCAGTCAAACCAAGAAAAAAAAGGCTTCAAAACGACCCATTATATATTGCCAGTCAGATGCAATTAATCATAACTTTTGAGGGTTACAAATGGGTTCTGAAAAGATAAATTCACCAAATTCACTTCCCTTCTACTTAGTAATTCTACAAGTAGGATGAAAAATCACCGAGAATTATGTGACTCTTGTTTCCTGAACCAAATGAAGCTGAATTCACAAAAGCTAAAAATTAGCTATCAAGAGTAAAAAAAGCTGAACAAAAGTACTTTCTGAGAAAAAAAGAAAAAAAAATGGAAAAGGGGGAAGAACATCGTATTACTAAACTATATTCAATGAGGGTGGCAGTTCACAAGTCCTGTATTATTAAGAAGTGAGCTTATGAGACATATTGAGCTTTCTGCTCAGTCGTTTTCGAAAATGCTACGTTCGCACAGTGTTCTTCACCCAACGATCTGTCAAAGCGTCAAGAGAATGGTACCAAATGAATTTCTGACAAAGTCAATCAGCAGAAGTAGGGGAGAAAAACAACTCCTAGAAAACATCTAGACCATAGGCAATTACTACTTTCTGAATTCAAAGATACTTCAGTACTTCAGCTAGGCTGTTTAATTAAACTCACAGCATATTTTACAGTGTGTTAAATTAAAGTTCTGCCACCTACCTTTCTGTAACAGATGTTACCATGTATTCAGCCACAGGAAATACTTCATCAGAATAACAGTAAAGAGCAGATGTGTAACCAATTACTGTTTTATTCAGCTACAATAGAGAAATGGCACCAAAAGTGCACACACTGCTCTTACCAGACTTAAAAATTCACTGCAGCAATCAACTAATTCTACTTGCCTACTTCTGCTCTTGAGCACGGAACAAGCAGGCGGCTGAAAGGAAAGAATTTCTGGGGTATGTGTGCTGCTGAAGCCAGGGAGAAAATCTGTTGTAAGAAGTGTCAGAGCAGAGGCAGAATGGCTACAGTACTGCATTTCCTTTTTTGTTCGTTCAAGGCAACACACACAAGGCTGGAAAGGGAAAGCATCAGGAAGTTTCAGCAACATCTCTTACCCAAGATCTCCCTGCTCCATTTTGTTTAGAGTTTAGCAATAGTAATACTTACTATTTAAGGACTGTTTAAAAAAAAAAACACCCAAACAAAACCCAGAGATAATTTCACTGTATTTGTGTTTGCTTTTAAATCTCTTAAGACAGTCTCAGGTCTCTCATTTTCAAACATGGTTTAGAACATAATTTCAGCATATACTACATAAGAAACAAAGGCTTTTTACAACAGTAATTATTGTCCTGTGCAACATTAAACCTTAAGATACACAGATACCAACTAACATGGGTTGGTTTTTTCTTTCCACAAAGCAGGGAGGGAAAGGGGAAAGAGGAGAATCATTATGGTTATTAAGTTCTTAATTACATGTAACTCAGTTTGACAGCATTACTCATGAGTTAAGGGAATTTAAGTATCGAAGTATGCCACTACATTCTTTATTACTATGCAAAGAAATCAAATTTAAAGGAGTAAAACTTCCATTTTACGGTCTTCAGTGAACAATTTGTTTCAAGGATGCTGTACATTCAAGTGCCATTAATTCAATGCAAGCTCCACAGAGAAAGATCAGGCTAAACAGGCTTCTTTGTAAGACTAGTTGTTTTTCTGAAGATAAATATTTAGGTAACAGAACCATTCCAGATCATCACAGATGTTAGAACCACTGATAAGTGTGCTCAAACCTTATGAAATCCACTCAAGCATTACAACGTGGTTTTTTTTTTTTCTAAATTTCGTGCAGCATACTTTCAAACAAAACTGGATGTTCCTCGAAATGTATAAGGGTAAAGCATCCACCACTGAAAGGGTGACAGCCTCCCTTTGACAGAAAGCATAGTAACGAAGCTGCGCCAATGAATTTTAAGTATGTTATATGGCTGGAAATCAACGATAAAAGCCTTAATACATTAGTAAGTATCTACTCTAAGCAAGCTTCTACTACCAACATCGAAGTGTAAGCCAGCCCAGTTTTGCTGCTAGCAGGCTTTGATCCTGCTAATTCAACGATGTCAGCAAATGCGGCAGTCATACCAAAATGCAGTGCAGACCCAGCCTGCCAAGAAGTCTACTAAAGCAAGAAACGATACTGTCAACCACACAGACTTGTTTTAATTAATATTAAACAACAATAATTCTCAAACTCGGATTGCTTTTTTTTTTTTTAATTTAGAATACAGAAGAAACCTGCCTGGGACCACTAATAATCATCAGACCAAGACCTGTTAAGTGAAAAAGCTGATGTCGTGAAAGCGTACAACTTTCCTTTGCGATCTGTGCCACCTACGCTCACCGCATGTGTCACTGTCTCAACTAGTTTAAATGGTACAAGGTACAGTATAATCTCACATTTAACGCTAGTTACCTATGAGTATATATCATACCTTGCTTTATTAATAGGTATTGATTAGCTGACTTTATTGAAGAATTCAACAGACAGCATCAGGTCCTGCTTAACTACTGACTGCTGGTTAAATCCTAAAATATGTGAAAGCTACTCTATTTCCTTAGCTGCTTCACAGACATTTCTGCTGTATTAGCAAATCCCTAATAGCTCAGAATTAGTCTACATGCATGCACACGTATGCAAATAGAAGACCTGAGGGTGAGGAATCCTAAGGAAGTTCAAGAGCAAAGGCAGTTTAACCAGGTATTTGTTTAAGGAAGCACTACACCACATTCAGAGGCCAGAATCCTACTGCGCTAGTCTCTAAACAAACAATATTTAGGTGCTTATTACTGATGGACTAGATAATTGCTATTATGCTTTTATGCAAGCAGAGTGACCTCTAATGTCATTGCTCTGCATTTGGGAATATATTACTCGCTAATAAATTAGTATCTTTTACTGCTTAGGACATCAACAAAACCAAGAACTTTGACACTAACTATAACACATTTAGCAAGCTTTTCTGAAGCACCAATAAATATCCTTTGCACAGCACATTCTTGAAGCATTTCCTCACATGGCCTACCACAGCAAACGACCAAATCTTCCAGAAGCACTGCAAGTACCCGGTCCTTCCATCTTGAAACACTGAGACAGCCTCAAAATAGTCAGCAGGTACTACCCAAGGATGAGAAAATAATAAATCAGCCTGGTTTGTAAGGAGACCATCCCGGTTCCTGCCTGTTCCTCAGTGGTCACGCGTAGAGTACTAACAAGCTCTCCCAGCAGAGGTTTGAAGCGGTGGCCTCCAGAACAAGCCCCTCTCATCCTGACCTTCACCTCAGAAGACAAGCTACTAGCCTTAGCTTCAAGACTTAAAAATTCCATGACATAAACCAATCCCAATCTCATCTCAAACCTATAAAATGCAGTATCACTTAACTCCTCCTTACTCGGCACATACTAGTGTGTACGGCTTGCAAGTTCTGGATTTTGTAGAAGTAAGCTGCTCTTTTAAGACACTATCACCTCACTCACAATATTTCTCCCGTGACTGTACCAACAGTCTCAAGCATTTCAGTCCATAAAAGACTTCATCTTTCAAACAAGTCCTAAATTTAAAAGAAAGATAGCGGAAGGGCATGCCTACCTTGGAGAGACAGTGTCATCTTAGAAAGAGTTACCTTTAGATTTAACATGATAAACCTAGTTTAGGGACAAACGTACACATAAACAACTGGCGTTTAAAAAAAAAAAACAAAAAAACCAAAAAAAACCACATTACAGTGGCCTCTGCCTTAAATTCCGATGTTTGGTGCAGGAACCTTTTCTTAAAATAATTACCCAAGTCCACAAAGCTACATTTAAAGTTATTACAACAGGACACATTAGGGCTGACACGCACATACACAAGATTGTACCTACTCTAAACTACTTATTAGAAAACATACTTGAGGATTACCAGCTTGCTTTCAAAAATATCACATAAGAAACACCAACAGCAGGCTTGCTTGAAAAACAGTTTCAGAAATTTGCTTAAGGAGAAAGATATTGCTGTGATGTTGCAAAACGGGTGCCTGAACAATAGTCGTTTGTACAATTTCAAGGTGTACTCAATGACATTGATTCACTTCAGAGAAGCTGTTCCACCAGTTCTTTGCGTAGATCTTCCACGTGTTACTGTTACAGAAAGCATACTTTAAAATGCTATAACGAAACAAACTTTGACAAGCTGGAAGATGTAACAAGAGGGATAAAAACACAGGTGGAAGTTTCTCTTTTCTCGCAAACACCAAGACGTCCTTGAACAATGGTTCAAGGCTTAACTTGAAAAAGTTTTCCTCGTCTTTACATAAGCACAATCTTTTTATTTGGATTTCCTCCTACAACTGGAAGCTAACATCTACTCAAGTTCTGAATACATTAAGCGTATTAATTCTTCCCTCAATTTTGTTTTCACCGTTTTTAGCTCCGGAAAAGAGAGAAATAATGCAAATGACTCTTTCCAGCCACAACTTTTACCCATCTCGGACGGTTCCAAGCCATCCTCCCGCTGCCAAAGGCCAGACCTACCCCATCCCACCACAACCAGCACCTCCCTTCCTCGTGGAGCTGTGCCCACGTCAGGGAACCTGGGCGTTTCACTTTTGCTCCGTTTGTCCGTGTGCCAGGGGCTCTGAGCTCGATCTGTAAAGCAATGCGGTCCTACGCTGGGCTTGTCCTGAGGATATGCAGTAGCACGTAAACAAAGTTAGCGAGCAGAGCCTCCTCAGCGGGCACCCTCGGCTTTACTGCCTGCACACCTGGAACCATCCCTACAGCCCCGGGCTGGAGGTGTTGGGGGG
>NW_009260080.1:3154080-3155950 GCF_000687185.1 Egretta garzetta
CGCATCCCCTAGGTGTTCATTTAACGCTGATACTTAAAAAGCTGCGGTGCGTTTCATCCAAAATACTGCCCGAGTGGACCGCTGTGGACTGACAAGGGAGATCAAAGTTCCCGAAACACCACTAGAATTCCTTATTTTTTAATATAGAATGGCTGGAAAATACCAAATCTGGACTTCTTCTACTGCGCCTGCAGGCGATACGACAGAAACGGCGAATCAAAGCTAACCACTACGTTCTGCGAGCAGGCTGCTCGCTTTGAAGCTTACAACACATAATTGAAATGTGATTAATTCGTTTGCCGCTTAACACTTAGAAGAAACCTTCACCTAAAGTTCTTACTCATTGTAGCAGATTGTGAAAGTCAAAAGAGGCCTTTGGCTAATTATTTTCTCTCTTCCTGCAGATTATCTAGCTGCCTCAGAAGAGGTCTGTGAAAAGGCCACGAGAATATGTGCCTCAGAGTGAGGGCTGAAAATATTACATTTTCTTTTCATGTGCTTCCCAGCTACTAGTACGCCTGCCGTTCTTTTTTGTCTTCGTTTTCCTTCCTACCTCCTTTTGTGCAGCCATGTCTTAATCGCAGCTGCATTAACACAGTCAAAAAAAGTGTGGTTTACCTATGTACTAGCATCTCTGTCATCACTGGAAGCCATTCTACAAGATAACCAGCCTAACTGGTTGACACCTTCCCGTAATTTTAGCCTTTTCCTTTCTTGAAAGCTACCGAAAGGAAGGGAGCAAAATGAAGAGCTAAATGGCTCTGAGGCGAGGAAAAGGAGGGAGGCAGAACAGGCGAAAGAAGATGGACAAGAGGTAGAACAGAGTTGCCCGGGAGGAAGCCTGAACACAACCTGACCAAGTGCCACCGTTGGCGGCTTTGAATTCTCTTTACAGCTGGTGCAGTTGCAGTGACCTCAGCCATCTGAGCCGAGTCACGACTCCAGTCCTCAGCTGTTCAGTTCCTAACTAAGCATTTGTTTAAGCCTCGTTGTTCCTACTGGAAGTACTTCATCCTAATATAATTCTACTGTACCATAACAGTTTTAGCGATAAGTGTCAAGGAAAAGCAAAAGCACAAGAATCCACATTCAAGATTTCCCTGGGAAAACACTTGGCAACTTTCTTATCTTCTGGAACAGCTCACTCCCTAGCAGCAGCAGGCAATACAGAGATCACCATTTTTTTCCTGAAGAAGAAACGCAAAAAACTGCAATAAGGAAAGACAGGGGCTTAAACAACTTTTTCCATGATACGGGGTGACTCTGACCTGAAAATAAACAGACCTTGTGCAGATGCAGTTGCTTTTTCCTGAGAAAAGAACAGCAAGTGGCCTGTTGTCACTCTCGCCCTGTTACTGGTTTGGTTTTGCTGTGGCACTACAAGGGTGGCAGGCACAGGGTAATGTAGAGGAGCAAGTGCAGAACAGAAGAGCGCACCTGCTTCTCACAGACTACTTGACTACTTGTTTTAAAACGAGAGAGGGAGAGAGCAATACAGGAGCCTAGGGAAACAGGCAGTTGTAGTTGGCATCAACAGCTAAGAAGCTTTTTAAATCGGCATTACAGGCATTAGAGTGGAAAAAGTTAGGTTGTCCCGGACGTCATCTTCCAGGCCATCTGCAGCCCCACTTCTGCGCCCGTGGCTGGACTGGAGGAGAAAGATACAAGGCTTAGGAAACCATCAACGGAACAGAGTAATAGTTGAATCTCTCAAATCAAGATTTTCCACATCGATAAAAGTAGCAGGAAAAGGCAGAGCCTCCTGTCCAGAGCTCCCAACCAAAAGAACAAAAAAGAAAAACAGATCTAGAGGAGAACAGGATTCAAGGCTTATTTAATATAGGAAACCTAATACTGCCTGCCTAAAAGA
>NW_009260080.1:3155986-3159217 GCF_000687185.1 Egretta garzetta
TTTGGAAGCCGTCCATCATAGCATTCTTTCCGTCACGCTTGAGAAAGCAAAACTAAATGCAAATACAACATCCTACTTATATATTTAGCATACATGTATTACATTTTTACTACAAAGCCATCTGTCTTCTCTTAAGCGAGCTGAAGCCAACCCACTTTCCTAAAATCAGCTTTTTAAGAAAGAATGGTCAAGCGAACAACAGGAGATTAGTCAGGACTGGGAGGTATTTACCTCCCAATTCAGATGTTGTTCAGGCTGTTGTTTGTTCTGCATGTAAGTGTATCACTTTGACAAACGTTTTTTGAAGAGCTATGACTCCAGGGCAGCAGCAGACTTCTGAGAAGGATTCTTCAGGGATACCAGGAACAAGGACAGCTCTGTAGCTGAGAAGGGTGAGCTGGAGGTCTTAAACATTAGAACAAGTGAACAGGAAGCTTAAAAGGGCCAGGTTGCATCTGAAGGGTGGGAAATAAAAACCTTAATTTTCCTTGGCAAAGCTGAAAACTGAGGAGAGGCACGTCTCAAGTCTGCATTCTAGGCTGGAGTCAAATCCCAGGTTTGTTCCGAGTTTACTTCATCCTGTGGTTTACCATTGTCCTGGTTTCGTCTGGGATAGAGTTAATTTTCTTCATAGTAGCTAGCATAGTGCTGTGTTTTGGATTTAGTACCAGAAGAATGTTGATAACACACTGATTTTAGTTGTTGCCAAGTAGTGCTCAGACTACTCAAGGACTTTTTGAGCTTCTCCTGCTCGGCCAGGTGCATAACAAGCTGGGAGTACAGCACAGCTAGTTCTGTTATCATTCTCATTATTACTATTATTATTATTTTTTCTTATTAAACTGTCTTTATCTCAGCCCTCGGCTCTAACCTTTTATTTTCTTTCCGATTCTCTCCCCCATCCCACTGAGGGGGGGAGGGGGAGTGAGCGAACGGCTGCGTAGTGCTGAGTTGCCAGCCGGGTTAAACCACGACGACCATCTTCTTGTTTAACTTGCTGGAGAATTCAGATACTTTCCTCCAGTTTGCGGCGGGGGGGGACGGTGTTTGCATTTCCCTTTATCTCAAGTAGATAGCAAAATTCTGTCAGCGATTTACAGCTGGTTGGATTTTTAGGTGAAATGAGAGACTTCCCAGTGGTGACAAGAAACTGCTTTTCCCTTGTTAGGAGAGTGTTTGGAAACAGTCAGCAGACTTCAAGAAATGCATAAATTAAATCAAGTCTCAAATGAATGTGTATGTCATTTCAGACATGCTTCTGTCTAGGCAGAGTGCAGTAAAAGTTCAGAGGTTTCACCGAAAGTCATACCATTACAAAAAATGAGCCTATTTTACTTTCAACACAAACAGCTTGTTTGAATGTACAGGGCAAGTGTGGCAGGGAGCAAGAGGAAAGATGATAGAGGTGACAGAAAGCACCTGATCCCCAAAGTGTCTTTGGTTAAGGGTTTGGGAGGTGTCTCTCTCATCTGTTTTGTAAGAAGGGTTTATTTTGGTATGCTCATCCTTTTTGGCTGCCTTTCTACCTCTCATTACCCACCGGGACTTGACGGACATGATGCTCCAAGTGAAGTGCTTTGTTTGTCTGCCCAAGACAGGAGCTGTAGTGGTTTCTGACAGTCAGGTTCTAAAATGCCCGTACAGAAGTTCTCAATAATTATTACTAGGGAAAAAAACCCCTCTTTTCCCCATGATCTATGGGGACCCTTTTCTGGTATCCCTCCCCTGTACAGCTGTGTACATCTGCTCCTCAGTGCCCGTCACCCATCAGCTGTGCCCCACACACAGACCCCATCTCTGGGGTTTAGGGTAGAAGTTTCTATTCCAACAGAGCTTTGCTCTCAGGAGGGTTGGTTGTTAACTCCGTTGCCTTCCCCTGCAATGCTGGTTTGTATGGCCATCTCAGTAGTTAAGAGTATTTTTCACAGATTTGTGTAGCTTGTATTTCGTTACATGAGGAGAACGATGAAGGAACAATTTAATGGATGTTTTTCATTTGGAACAGTGAAACTAGCAAGCAATGGGTATGGTGAGGGATGTTCTCAGTATTTCTACAAAGCTCAATCTCCAGTAACTGTGTTTTCATGCTAAACAGTGACACAGAATAAAAAGTAATGTTTGTATATTTTAGTCCTTTCTGAGAGTGCATTATTATTAATGTTCTTGTGTTAATATTACATTTGTAATGCATTAATGAATAATACAATATTAATGTTTTTATGTTGTGTTTTCTGTAGTTAAAGGGACATGCAGCAGCTGGCATGCTTTGGTTTTTGTTTGTGGTGGGGTTTTTGGGGTTTTTTTGTTTTGTTTTGTTTTTTGTTTTTTTACTTTTGCCGCTCTCTTTTGGCTTCAAGTGGCTTCCGCTCAAAAAACCTCTTGCCCTTACTCCCCCTTCATCAAGCTCTGCACAGGGGAAGCCCTGTGAGCTACCCACCTTGTAAGGCATCAACTGTCAGTTGGAACATTTTGTTCTGCTAATGACACCCCTCAGCGAAAGGCCATCTCTCCTGTTCACGGGAAAGATCAAACCGGACTGAAATGCTAGAATGTCAGCCGAGAGGCAATCAGAAAAAGCAATGCCTCCAAGACAACACATGAAACGTCATTTCTAGGCCTTTTATGGGATGTCACCATAAATCAAAGTCTATGGACAGGCAATAAACCAGCAAAAGCAGCCTTGTTCCAAAGGTACTCAACTACAGTGGTGTGAAGCTTCTACAGAGGCTGGGATTGAAGTTCTTCTGCCTTTAGGCTGGTGACCTGCACATAGCTGGAACTGAGCAGTTCATCTTGGCACCTTGCCTACGCGTGAATCCTACCCAAAACCCAGGTGTTTCTTTCTCTCTTAAGAGCTTAACGGGCTAGGCAATTCCAGAGCTTGACTAACACAGTAACTGTCTGCTATAAACTGTAGCTGTCACTGAAGGAGGGGAGGCAACCGGCCAGTATTCCCCTCCCCCGGGAGTGCCACAGGCTGTGATCTGTACGGTGCACACTTAACCTCTTTAACTGAAGGGATGCTACTACAGAGCAAAGAAAAGATTAAATGTGCTACAGAGACCGCCAAAAAGCCCTCCGACTCTACAGCCTCATGGCCGTGGCATCTACCTGCAAGGACGCTCCCAGAACCGATCAGAGATTCAGCCCTGGAACACAGCCTGCCACAAACACCGGCGCGTTTGTAGGAGACGGCACTTCGGTGCGGTGCTCTGGCTCTCACGGCTGGGG
>NW_009260080.1:3160008-3179514 GCF_000687185.1 Egretta garzetta
TCCCTCCGGTCCCGCTGGCGGGGGCGTGCAGGCGCGCGTGCCGCCCGGCACCATCGCGTGCAGAACGGGCACGGGCTGTGGGGTCAGGCACGAGTTCCGTTCGTTCTGGGTGAAATTTGGAAGTGCTGTGCTACCAGCCCATCAGCGTTACCCTCGGCAGGCCCGTCCCGCAGCAGCTGCTGCGTGGAGTTCCGGAGGAGCAGAAAGGAGATCTTCCAAGCACCGAGGCATCACGCTGCAACGTTTGGTATCGTGGGTCGGCAGTTTCAGAAATCCAAAAGCGTGCAAAGCCCCCCAAATAGAACTGGTGCACAGTTTGCACCGTGTCAGAAAACCTCGCCATTTGATTATGTGTCACGCTCAGCCCAGAACCTTATAGACGTTGGTATTACTGAATGACTCTCCTTTTTGTTCTCTTTTGTTTCAGTAGAACGTGTGCTACCATCACGATGCCTGAAGTAAACACAGATCACCTGGATGAGCAGCAGGTGCAGCTCTTGGCAGAGATGTGCATCCTTATCGATGAAAATGACAATAAGATTGGAGCAGATACTAAAAAAAACTGTCACTTGAATGAAAACATTGATAAAGGTACAGCTTGCTTACCTTCTAATTGAACTACTAAATTGATTGATTATTTCCAGAAATCTAGTCATGATTAAATTAAAGCCTCTATCTCAGGATGGGATGACACGTTGATCAAACCAGAGCAAGTGCTTCCCCACACCCCCTTCTTCCCCCAGCTTACAATGTCTATTTTTAAAAATACTGCAGTGTGGGGGAGCACGCAGTTGGAGGCAGTAGCAAAGGAGGGAAGTGTCTGATTGCAGATGTCAGCCGTGCATCTTGATAAATACTTTTTAATCGCATTTTGATGATGAAATAGTAGTATTTTCCTGTTATAGATACCTGATTCTTTGTAGCTTTTCCTAAAGAACACCACTTGCTTCTTTGCTGAGTTCTTTTCAGGTAGAAGAAACTTTGATTTTTAGTAGTTCACACAGAGTTCTACTTCGAATCCTGTTGATGGGAAAGGGTTTTTTTACTTGTCGTCATTCTAATGGACTGTGCGTTTTAGTTGAGGTTGGTCAGACTCATAAAGCTCTCAGTAGTTTGTGACCTCTGTTTCCATACTCAGGGGAGGCATCTTCCTGAAGAGTGAGGAATAACAAACTCAGAAGTTGCAGAAAACAGGAGTTGTACTGTTTTTGAGGTTTTGAGAACTTTTGCAATTCCTGAAGCTTCTGGAAATTCCGTAGTTTTTTTAGGCATTTTTGACTCATCTCTTTTTGATGGTAAATTTATGGATGCTGAGCCCTCCTTGGAAGCTTGCCCAAACGTGCATCTTCAGAACAGTGAACTGACCGAGTTCAGTAGCTCTCTTCTGTTGCATTGTTGTTCTTCACCCTTTTCTGATTTCATGTTTTGCGTAAGCTGACATAGAAACCTATAATAATAACTCCTGAGTTTTTTATCAAGTCCTTTTAACATACATGAATTTTAAATTAGACTACCCAAAAATGAGACCATTCTAAGCCCTTAAACCATCTTCATATGGTTTTTTTTCTCCTCTGTTAAATAGCTCTCTGCTTTTTTTTTTTTTTTTTTTTAGGTTTACTGCACCGAGCTTTCAGTGTTTTCTTATTTAATACCGAAAATAAACTGTTGCTACAGCAGAGGTCAAATGCAAAAATTACATTTCCAGGTTAGTACTGACCACACTGCATTATCAAAATGTTGTATTTAAATCAATATTTAAAAAAATATGTCAGTCTAATCTTGCAGTGTAACTCATTCTGAGGTTTTGGAATTTACTGCTTTGGAGAAGAGATACTTCTAAAAACTTCTAAGAGTTCAAGATGGACTTGTCTTGTGGATGAAGTAGGATAACGGGAACACTAGCTTATTGTTATAGGTACTCTTGGGAAATCATAGAATCATAGAAGCACTTTTTGGTTGGAAAAGACCATTAAGATCATCGAGTCCAACCTTTAACCTAACCCTGCCATCCCACCACTAACCCATGGCCCTAAGCACCTCATCTATCCTTCTTTTAAATACCTCCAGGGATGAGGACTCTACCACCTCCCTGGGCAGCCCATTCCAGAGCCTGACAACCCTTATAGAATCATAGAAGCACTTTGGTTGGAAAAGACCTTTAAGATCATGGAGTCCAATGATTGTTCCCTGACATGTTTGATCCTGTTTATGCGAGCACAGAGTGGGTGGTATTTACCTCCTCTGCTGCAAGACGTGTTTAGTGGAGTTGAAGAAATTGCTCTGGTAGCTGTGCAGAGCGTTCTGATTCCACTGGTAAAGACGCGTATCGATGTGTAGCAGAGCCCTGCTGCTTGGGAAGCAGTTGGGCTTCAGTGAGGTACGCAGACCTTCACAAAATGCTTTTTTTACTATAGAACAAGTGAGACTGTGTGGGCAAAGTACGTAGTGCATGATTTTTGAAGACTCTTGAACTATTACTGTCAAATGCAAATGGAGAGGCATAAAAATAAGAAGCTGAATGACAGAAAAATAGCTTACGCAAGACAGGCTGGAGGAAGCATAAAGCTGTCTGTTTCAGAATTTTCAAATGGAAAACAAATCCAAGTGTTGCCAACCCTCTTCAACTCAAGGAAAAAAGACCTTTTTTGTGTCCAAGGGAATCTTTGCTTTAGAGATTTTTTTTTCCTTGACTACTAACTAATCAAAATGCTCAAGTGTAGTTAGTAGGTAGTCAGACTGTGTTTTAGATGCTTTTGAGGTAGACTCACAAATGAAAGGTTGGCCAATCACATCTGACCCTTCTCTACAGAAGAGAAACAAAGCTGTGACAGCTTTAATAACTGTCCTACTTCTTTCGGTTTTTCGTTTGGTTTGGGTTTTTTCAGGGTTTGGGGGCATTTTTTTGCAATGCTTTGTACATGTTAAAAATGTACCAATACAAACTTCTTGCAGATTGTTTTACCAACACTTGTTGCAGTCATCCTCTGAGCCATCCACTGGAACTGGAAGAAAATAATGCCATTGGTGTTCGGAGAGCAGCACAGAGACGACTGAAAGCAGAGTTAGGAATTCCCATGGAGCAGGTAAAGGAAGGAAGGAAGGAGGAATGGGAATTCTTGCCAGTGTTTGCCAATTTACAGACTAACTGGATCTGGCAGAAAAATGAATTTAACTTTGGATATGTGGAGAACTTAGTGAATTTGAGATTACTTCATCTGTATTCCAGAGTCTCAAAAGCTGCTGTCACTAAATGGTATTTTAGAGTATTGCACTGCTTGAACTAAATAGGAGCCACAGAGTAAATCGCACAGTAACGAAGGACTGCGCTGCTTCAGGTCTGGGTGCCTGCGTGTTTCACAGAATCATTTGGTTGGAAAAGACCTTTAAGATCATTGAGTCCAACCATACCTGTCCACGACTAAACCAAGCACCTCGTCGACCTGGCTTTTAAATATCTCCAAGGGTGGGGACTCTGCCACTTCCCTGGGCAGCCCATTCCAGAGCCTGACAACCCTTTCAGTGAAGAGATTTTTCCTAATGCCCAACCTAAACCTGGCACAACTTGAGGCCATTTCCCTTCGTCCTATCGCCTGTTACCTGGGAGAGGAGACCGAGCCCCACCTGGCTACACCCTCCTGTCAGGCAGTTACAGAGGGCAGCAAGGTCTCCCCTCAGCCTCCTTGTCCTCCCCGCCCAGGGAAGGCAGGGCACCCGGGGGAAGGCAGGCAGGGCAGCGTGCCCAGGATCCTTCCTCCAGAGCTCTGCACATCTCCTGCAGGACTGGCACTGCTGGAGGGCATCGCTGCGAGCTGCTGCCAGCCTCTGGGTACAAGTCCCTCTGCAATCCCAAGTTTCCTGTGGGAAGTAGGGTGGCCAGGGCGCTTGGTGGTTCTTCTGGAGCACGCGCACAGCCCGCTTCTGGTACCTTCCCTTCTGGTGGCAATTCGGGAGTGCAGAGAGGGCGGGGTGAAGCTGGCTGAGCAATGCTCGCGGTTGAAATCTCTTTCCACATTTTGTAACTCATTATGTTTGTGTCACAGGACACGGGAGCAGCAGAGTGCTCCCGGGAAACACGATAGTTAGGTTGTGCCCACAATTAATTACCTGGTCTGCGACTTGCACGGGGCCCTGGTAGATGAGGGTTACGCGAGGTCTGGCAGCGCGCAGTTCTGGCCTTGGCTCACGGCAGCTGTCAAGTCTTTTCCTTGGGAGGTAAGGGGTAGGTGCAAGCGTTTGTGCTCATCAGTGCTTCAGCAAGTGCACGTTAAGGTCTGGTAAACATTATTTAGAACTTACTGTATAGAAGAAATCCACTCCCAAGTATTACAGGGAGTCTGACGAGAAATACTGTGCGATTCATGTCATCAAGGAGCAATAAAATTTTGTTTCATAGTAATTCTTTGAGAGAAAGTGCATTGTAATTGTACACTTGGGGGAAAAATAATTTTGAAGGAAGAGGCCAATAGCTGGTAATTCTTCTGTAATGCCTAGCAGTGCAATTGTTCTGGTTTGGCACGGGGTCTGACAAGTGTTTTGGTTGTAGGTGACTCCAGAAGAAATCTCCTATCTGACACGAATTCACTACAAGGCCAAGTCTGATGGGATCTGGGGTGAGCATGAGATAGACTACATCTTGTTTGTCCAGAAGGACGTGGCACTGAATCCCGACCCTAACGAGATCCAAAGCTACTGCTACGTGACCCAGAAAGAACTGAAACAGCTCTTGGACAAGGCCTCCAAGAATGAAGTGAAGATTACTCCGTGGTTTAAACTAATTGCAGAGACTTTCCTTTTTAAGTGGTGGGATAACTTGTCTGACTTGAACAAATTTGTTGATCATGACAAAATACACCGAATGTAAATAGCTGGGGTGAAAGATGCTGAAGGCTTGCAGTGAGGTGCTCGCTCATTAACACTACGGTAACTGGCGACTCTCGAATGTAGAGGGGTGATCCCTGTTTAACAAACAGCCTGGTTATAGCCGATGGTTTTTCTTCCCTCTTCAGCTCCTCTCCCCCCCTCCCCCAGCCCTGTTCCTCTTGGGTGAGTTAAGCTTATCTCCTGTAAAATGGGCAAAACACGAGAAACCCCTGGGTTTGTCCTTCTCCATTACCTCCTGTGATATGAAAGGTCCACAGCCCGCCCGCCTGCCTGCCTGGCTCTCGCTCCCTTGGGCCCCGACAGGCGCTGGTGGGGGCGTGGGGGCGACTCCTCCGCAGCTAATTCGGCAGCTCGTGCATTCCCAGCGGTACACGACCGCGCCTTCCAGAATAGCAATTCCAGAGGCATTTGAGTTCTGCACTGATGCTGAGAAGACTAGCTGCCTGAAGAGAAAGTTCAAAGTAATCAGGATGGTTTCATTTGCAGAACACAAATGTCTTCAGCTACTGTATGCTAACCAAACACACAAAAGCTTAAGTAACTGCATTGTTGGTGTGGGCTGTTTCACTTTAAAGCACTGCACTACGTGTCTTAGCTTGAGGTAACAAACTGGGGGTGGGGTGGGGTGGTTATTTGTGTTTTTTTGCCACCAGCCTTTTCTGGTTAGTTGATGAGCGAGTACTGCACATCTCTTAAAACAAAACAAAAAAGTTAATTATACCAAGTGCGAACGGTCCCTATCCCATATAGGCAGTAGCCTGTCTTTGGAGAAGGGATGCCCGTTAAATGGCTCCTCTCCATCTTCCAGAAAACAAAGGCATCTTGATACAAGCTTTTTCTCCTGCAACACCTGCTGTAAGAGTCATTCCTAGACAACGCAAACCCTTTGAACTCCAAAATTCAAGACTGTTTGTGGGCTCACACCAGGTCTTAGTTGCAGTTAATCAGAAACTGTGCCATAGCGTCAGAGCCAATTCCTCTTGATCTTGCAGGCACTTGCTAGGAATGAAACAAGGCTTTTCTTTAATAAGCCAAATTATCAAGGGTGTCTCAGTTTGAATTACAGTTTTTTGGGTTGGTTTGGGGTTTTTTTGCCCCCACAAAAGCTTAACTGTGGTTTCTTGTGTTAGCAGACTACTCGATCTAGATTGCTTAAGTTAGCTGCTCCCAGAGGTGTCTTGATGAAATAGGGTGTTGTTCATGCCACTTCCCCTTGCATGTAAAACACGGTTGTAACCAGTCTGTGTCCGGTTTCAAGGTGCAACTGCATTTTTCCAGCGTTTAATGTGTTTCTCTCTCTCATCGCAATGGTCACTGCAGCACTGAAGCTTCAGCGTGCCAGCATCTCTCGTGGTTCAGTGCTTAAAGGTTGTAGAGCCGAGGAGGTGGTTGTGCGGTGGCCTGAACTGGGGTGTTGTCTTGAAGCAGAGTAGTGGGTGAGGGAGCAGCGGTGCAGCATGACGGCTTGCCCGAATTCAGCGCCATCAGCCACCTTACCCAAGTAATACACCAGAGTACTTCTCAAAAACTCAAAATGCTTTCAAAATAAGAGATTACCTTCTGGATTAGGATTAAAATACCTAACCTAAAACCTCGACTGTTGTTTTAATTCCAGGCTTTGAGCCACGTGGGGAACAATCTCTGTCGTTACTACACTATGAACAACAACGTGCCCATTCAGCGCCCCTGAAGCAGCATGATGGGGGGCAGCAGGGCATAAAGTTATTTTAACAAGATTCTACTTTTCTAGTCCAAATGGTCGGCTTGGTGCAAAAGCTGACAAAGCCGATCCTGAGGTAGAAAGAACGTGCGTAAGGAAGCTGAAAGCAAAGCTTTGCTGAACAGTTCTTCCAAATCCCCTGGAAGTTTTGATGTTAAAGTTTTTCTTGACACTGAACTCTGCAGCATTACTATACAGTTTTAATACCAAATTTATCAGACGAAGTAGATGAGGGAAGCAATACACGTAATGCTCCAATACACTAAAGTTGATATCTGAATGCTCTTGCCCTGTTGTATTTAAAAATACTTTAAAAAAAAAATAATTTAAGGATTCTTCCGCCTCACCTTTTTGGGGTTTTGTTTGTTTTTCACACACGTATTTCACTGGATTCCAGTTTAATCTTTAAAATTGTGTATTTTGAGTGTATTGTTCAGGCAATGCAGTTATAATGCATAATTTTACTAACCTCTAGATAATTCCTACCTTGTTCTTGACCAACTAGGGACAACGTATTTTACCATGAACAGATACAGAATTTTTGCCTATCAGCCTCTGAAGAGAAAACGTCTTCCTAAGCACAGGATGACGGTAGCAACTCAGGACAGAATTTCAGTCTGATCCTCATTTTCCACAGATCCGAAATATTAAAAGCCGTAAGTCGTAACCTGCCCTGCCCGTGCTGGTTTGGGTTGCTACAGGTGGCAGGTCAGTACTCAAACTGCGATGACTCCGCCAGCCTCGGTCGCCGTTCAGCTCGGTGAGCGGGCGCTGCTTCTCCCAGTCATTCAGAAGGGGCCGGGTGCACACACACGAACGCGGCACAGCCCCTGTCGTTCTCCCGCTGCTTCCCCACCACCTGCAGCCTTCGCCTGCAATGTGAACTCATCCATCACTGGCTACACATCACAGGATCAACTTGCACACAGAAAGCCCAACCTTGCTGATGCAGAACCTTAAGACACTGCGCATTTTTAATTCTGACAGTAGCTTCATTAACAAATACTTCACGTTTCTAGGTTTAACCTCATTTTAATCTAGTTTTAGATGGAACTTTAAATGCTTTATTGCTACCTGAAAGTCAGTAGTAAGAAAATTAAGTGGTGGGTTTTGTGTCTATTTAGAAATGGTTTCCGCCACTGGTATCGACAAATTTCTCATGGTATTACTTGGGACTGCCAGACCGAGGTATCAGAACTTTCCCCCTCTCAGCTTCAAGTATCTCAACCACTAATACAAACCATGTATGTTTTAAACACCCTGTGTAACTAAAAAGGAAAACAGGACTAGAAATTAGTTTTAATAAACCCATTTTTTTTTTTAATATACCCATAAGTTTTAATTACTTGTAATTCAGAAGACTGCTTATCTTCTCTGTGTTTTACCAGATTTTCTCTTTCCAACCAGCAAATGTTTTGGCTTCAAGTCAAATATGTGTCTGTCCGACTCCCCTTTCCTGCCCAGGCGATTCATTTTCTTTTGAGCTTTCTTTGCCATCGTCTTGACCTTCTTCACCATCTGTTTAAAAACAAGGAAGCACACATGCCTCAGAAACTCGGGTAATGGGCTTTACCTTTTAAAAACCCACTCAGCCAGATGATTTTAACAAGGGCATAAACCACCACCCAACAGAGGCCGCCATCTGCAACTCTGGAACAGCGTCGCTGCAAGTGACATCAATCCCTCTCAGCAAAACTCTGCTTTCTCCAGTACGCTAACAATGTGGTCGCGCTAGCCCCGGAACTCCTAACTTACTAAAGGTGGAACTCCACAGTTCGTACAACTCTTCCTTCACACTTGCCTTTAGCGACACAAATTAAAATATACTTTCTTAGTCTGTATTATTACAACTTCTCTTTAAGAATGAACTAAAGCATAGAGGCTTCAAACAAACAGAAGATGAAGCTGCAAAGAGAAGAAAGATGAACTCTTAACAAAGACAACCAGCCTAGCATGAAGCTTCCCAGCAGCTGGTTTAAGTACAGTCATGCTGTTTTAATAGCTATAAAGGTAAATAACTTCAACAAACCTTTTCATCACGAAGACCAGAAACATCCCGTGGAGTGCGAGAGGAGCTGCGGCTGCGCGCCACGGATTTAGGGGTTTCAGACTCATCACGTTTACGTTTCCTCGTAGTGCTACGGGACCTTCTCACATAATGTGCCTGAAATTCAAAACATCGCTTTAGTTATTACAACCAGAAACAATCAGCTCAGACATGCTCCATTTCTAATTAGACTAACGTGAAAGAACAGGAGTGGGCTGCTGTGATAGGTTGTATTGGCTATTCCACAGTAACATAAAGACCTTGTCCACTGTTGGTCCCTGCCTTTCTGTCCTACAGTAATATTCACATTTTGGTGAATATAAGCATGTTCTTTCACAATTATCAACTCCAGTTTTATGATTTTTTTTCTGAGTAGATTCATAAGTAATGGATAAAAAGACACAGACAAATAAATGGAAAGCAATACCACAACAGCAAAAAAGGAATGAGTAATCCTACCCTGATTAGCGTTCTGTTTACAGGACAAAGCCCTTAAGAATTTCAGACATGAAGACTTATCACCCTACAGTGTAAGTATTAAACTCCTCCTCACAGAGATAGCTCCTAAATCAACACGGCACATCAGCTCCGAGAAGCATAAACGCTTGCTTCAGACGTGCAGTGCTGACATTGTTTCCTATCTCATTGTTTCGTGACAGAGTTTGAGAGCTAGATAGCCCTAACGCCGCTGGCTTTGCTCTACAAAATGGATTTTTTTTTTTCACTTTGGATAAAACAAAATGTCTCCCAAAGGCAAATCTACGTTTGAAGTACTTGAGCCACCTTACATCTAAAGACACCAGCTGCCCTCAGAAACTTCAATCACAACTCACAGAATTAATTAACTGTAAAAAAGATAAGCCTGATCTGTCACTATGACTATTTTTGACACAGCAGTGTCTCACTCAACAAAGCAGTCTTGAAAATTAGGAAGTATGTTTAGCCAGACCCCGTTCTTGAATCCTATACGAATTCCAAAAGAGTTCTAATGGCAAGCAGTGCATATATGTATCTGTGACTCCTGGATAGTTTATTTTTTCAGCCTACCCAGCATGTTTTGATCATGTCACTCAAAAATTCCAGTATCGACTGGCTCATCTGGGTTTCCTATTTTCTCCTTGACAGATCCCAGCTCTCTCTTGTGCCAACTGTCATAAGCATTTCCAATGCACTCAAAGAAATTTAGCATGTAATGGAATCGATCTCTTTTAGATAAACATTGTGTTTAATAAGCAAGAACTTACATCATCTTTATTAGTCATGTCGAGTCCAAGATCAGTCATTTCTTTCTCTAGCACCTTCCGCTGGACCTGGAAAAGGACAGTTAAGAAAACATGTTTCTTTCAAAAAAGTATAGTTCCATCTTATTTTTTGTCTTACTATACCACCATAAGCCCACTCCATTCACTACATATTTATTCCTTTGGCACATCCCACAAGCAGTTGATGAAAGTAATAATTTCACATTTCATTTATTGCAACTGAATTCTCTTCGCCCATAAATCATTCTTCACAGACAGCAACATTCCAGCATTCCCTAAAGATCTGTCAAACAGTTTGCCTTTTTGGGGGGAAGGTGACAAAGAGAGGTCTTTCAGTCAGAAATGTTTCCTTCTCTCCCAAAAAGCACACGCTTTGGGGAAGATAAGAAATATTGGGTGCATAATCAGCAAGGTTCATTTTGTCAAAATGTCTGGTTATCAGTTTGTTATTCAGCATACTGTTATTTGTCTTGGACTGGTCACAAGAGATTCTGATATTAGAAAGTGTGATACCTAGCTTCCAAAAAGAAATATATATAATCTCTTCCAGCATAGGGAGGGCTCCATAACAAATCTTACATAGTTTTGACTTTAAGTACATAATTCTCCTAATTCTTTGCATTTAAAATAATAATAAAAATATACTATGCAGCAATCCGATTAAATGAGCTGAACTGTATTCTTCAAAACTTTTTCTGCAATACATATGGAATTTTACAAAGGACTTGTGTGATACAAAACAAAAAGGGCCACTATCATTCATTTGCTTTGGCCTCCACAACTAAGTAGTGCCCAGAGCTTCCAGGAGCACAAGAGGAAGCAAGCGGCAAGGGAGAGGGCCAGGCATGAGAAAAAGTCATCAGTTCCACTACCCAATATTGTTATTCTACATCAGAAAGATTTTACCTCAAAATGTGTTCTAAACTTGCCTTTTTAGCCGTTCTAGGCATCCTCGGACCTCGAGTATCTTTTTCCTTTGACTGCAGGATTTTCAGTTTCTTCTTTTCTCGGATCTGTTGGGCCAACTGTCGGATTTCCATCATTTCTTCATCTTCACTTTCTGGTTCACTGTCATATTCTCCAGCAGCTTCTCTCAGCTCTTCCTCTTTCTCCAATTCCTCCAGTTTCTTGGGTTTTGAAGAGACAAAATGAAAATCAAGATGCTCATCAAATCCTTGATTTACAATCCTCAACATTACATTTTTGCATAGTCCAGGGCCATGGCAGCATGCAGATCCTTCAAAGAAGGAACTACATTTACTTGGGAAGGACCTTTCCAGCCACACGTAATGCAGCTGGTGATATAGATTACCATGAACCTATGGGGCACACTACTACACAGAATTGCTTCATCAAATCACATTATAGTTTGGCTGTATTTGTGTGATTGCCCCGAAGCTGCCCACTGCATGACTGCAAATATACTATACCATGAATGGCGGTAGCTGTGCCGTTTCTGGAAATGCGCTCTGAAAAAAACCCTCTCTTTCTACACTTAACTTGAGTCTGGAACACCAGCAATTCAGAAGAACCCAACTGCGTAACCGCAGGCTCCACGGTATGCACTCACTACCTCTCCTTAACAACCAGCAAGAAATAAGAAAAGTGTTTGTTATTAAATAAAAATGCTATAACCTGAGAATTGAGTCAATTTCCTCCAACATCGTACTCCAGTTGACATAAATTTGATAGGTGAATTTCATATTATTAATAATACATGAAGTTTGATAGCTACATTCCTTTTGGTCATAGTCAATGAAGAAATATAACTTCTCCTGCAAAGCTTGTGTTTTAAGATGGAAAAGAGAAGGTCACCATCATTCTGAGAAGGTAAAGTGATTCTTCTAAAATTCTGTCCTCAATCATTCAGAAAACAGTATCTTTTCCCATGGCAAGTGCAGAAAATGTAAAAGAACTTGTTCTCATGACATACAGTTTTTCATCTACAAATACAGTAATTTACACTAAACAAATAAAGGGATAAAGAGGCAAGAAAAGTGTAAAAAGAATAATGGAAAACTCACTCTCATTATATCCGGATCAATGTAGTCAAGTATATTATGACCTTCCCATATCTCTGGTATCTTATCATATTTTTCAGATGAATTCATTAAGTCCCAGTATTCTTAAGAAAATAACAAAAGTTAATAAAGAGACAAAATTTCGAAGAATGTTCAATGACAGAAAACAACACTCAGATCACAATTTAAAAAAAAGTCATAACCCTAAGCGGCATATTCACAAATACTCCTGGATCCCCTTCCTACTGCCAAATATTGTTCAGTAATTTCAAGATCCACTGCCAAGCCATAATAAGCAACAGATATCCAGCTGAAACAGAATACATGCCATCTCTCTCACGTCGATACTTTCTTAACAAAGAGAGCATCAAGAATTAATGAGGTGGCATAATATAAAACAGAAGGGAAAAACCACTTGCATCACCGAACCAGTCGTTATATGTCTGGGAAACAACTGAGTGACATTACGAAACAAGGACCAATCACTGAAGATCACCAGCTCTGGAACAGAAGTAAAGGACAGCATGCCATAAAATGATGGCATTGGTACTTAGTAGAAAAGAATCAGGTTTAGGTATTCTCCCTTAAGGCTGAAATAGCCCAAATTTACTGCTTAATAACACTGATTCTTATAGAATACTTACTCTGCAGATCCAAAACATAATCGTCTCCCATTTCAAGTTCAAGATCTCTCTCCTGCAAAGACATACATGGCTTTACATACCATCTAATCTTAAATCTATGCGCTAATATAGCAAATTTAAAATCCATCTTCTCATCTCCTAATTAAGAGGTGCCACTTACCGATTTCCTCCTGGGTGTGTCTACTTCCATGCGTTTCTTACGTGCTACAGCTCCCTCAGGTATAAAAGGCAGCCGCTCCTGAAATTAATGCAACAATCCACCCCAATAAAAAAGGGGAAAGAAGTTTGAATCAAAAAGTTTGAATCAATTTTTTTATAATGCTATGAATCGCCATTGCAGTATAATTATTTCTGAAGAATACAAAATCCAAAGCTGACTCTCCCACCAGCAAAGGCAGTTACAGGTTAAAAATAAGCAAATTTCACCATATTAATCTGTCCACCCGTTAAGATAAGAGATTACTTAAGAAGTACTGTGAAATACACTAAGAAGTGTAAACATGTATCTTACCTTGTTATCTCTTTTGGTTGGCATGGCCAAGTGTAATCTGTTCAATACTTCGTTCACTTTATTTCCTTTCATTTTAGTATCAACCCGATGGGCCAAGAGTCTGTCACAGGCCTGAAAGTGCACATGGAAACATTAGGTAAGGAATGAAGCCTTCCTGATACAACAAATGACACAGCAGGCTTTCAATCCCAAATATTTAAGTTCACATCTCATCTTCTGTCTAATCTCTTATCTCTCTAGCTCTCAAGACAGCACTGAATTATTTTATACAAGAAGTATCATGGGAAGATGCATAGGATCCTTTTTTTTTTTTTTACAATGAGCTGACAGTAAGAGAAAGCAACAGGACTCAGAAAAAACTTTTTTTTAAAAGTTATAATTTGTATTATTTTCCATTTGCACCCAAGTCCATTGAGGCTCAACAGGCTATAAAGGATCACAATGTTTACCTGGACTTTAGTAAAGCCTTTGACACTGTCTCCCACAGCATTCTCCTAGAGAAACTGGCTGCTCATGGCTTGGATGGGCGTACTCTTTGCAGGGTAAAGAACTGGCTGGATGGCCAAGCCCAGAGACTTGTAGTGAATGGAGTTAAAGTTGGTGGTGAGTCACAAGGCTCGTTCCCCAGGGCTCAGTTCTGCGGCCAGTTCTGTTTAATATCTTTATCAATGATCTGGATGAGGGGATCAAGCGCACCCTCATTAAGTTTGCAGACAACACCAAGTTGGGTGGGAGTGTCGATCTGCTCGAGGGGAGGAGGGCTCTGCAGAGGGATCTGGACAGGCTGCATCGATGGGCTGAGGCCAATTGCATGAGGTTTAAGAAGGCTCAGTGCTGGGTCCTGCACTTTGGTCACAACAACCCCAAGCAACACTACAGGCTTGAGGAAGAGTGGCTGGAGAGCTGCTTGGCAGAAAAGTACCTAAGGGTGTTGGTCAACAGTCGTCTTGATATGGGCTGACAGTGTGCCCAGGCAGTCAAGAGGGCCAGTAGCATCCTGACTTGTATCAGGAATAGTGTGGCCAGCAGGAGTAGGGAAGTGATTGACCCCCTGTACTCGCAACTGGTGAGGCCGCACCTCGAATGCTGTGTTCAGTTTTGGGTCCCTCACTATAAAAGGACATTGAGGCACTGGAGCGTGTCCAGAGAAGGCAACAAAGCTGGTGAGGGTTCTGGAGCACAAGTCCTATGGGGAGTGACTGAGGGAACTGGGGTTGTTTAGCCTGGAGGAGGCTGAGGGGAGACCTTATCGCCCTCTACAACTGCCTGAAAGAAGGTTGTAGCAAGGTGAGGGTCAGTCTCTTCTCCTAAGTAACAAGCAACAGGACAAGAGGAAATGGCCTCAAGTTGCACCAGGGGAGGTTTAGATTGGACATTAGGAAATTTTTTCACCAAAAGGGTTATCAGGCACTGGAACAGGCTGCCCAGGGAAGTGTCTGAGTCCCCATCCCTGGAAGTATTTAAAGATCATGTAGACGTGGCACTTAGGGACATGGCTTAGCGGCGGACTTGGCAGTGCCAGGTTAACAGTTGGACTTGATGATCTTAAAGGTCTTTTCCAACTTAAACTATTCCATGATTCTATGCTTGAAGTTTATCACTATAATGCACAGTATAACTGAGATTAAATTCAAACAAATCAGGCAAAATTTTAGCTCTTCATGTGGAATGAAATTCAGAGAAGAGAGACTTACCTCTGTTTTAACTTGCATTACACCTTCTTCTGTTAGAGTACTTGTCTCTATTACAGAAAATCCTTCTGCTTCAAAATCTTCAAATATTTTCTAAAATAGAAACATTATCCCAAAGAATGACATTCTGCCCATTTCTTAATATACAGACACATTAAGAACAGAAATTTTAATGCAAGATCAGTACATGCAACTTGTTACTATTTTATTAGCATGTGTTTCTAAAAAGATGACAGAAACTTTACAATTACAGTTCTATTTAATAACTTCCTTCTTTTATAAGCAAATAACTAATTTCTAAAATGACCCATAAGGGGAAAAAAAAAAAAAAAAAGAAAAAAAGAATGAGAGAGAAACACAAATTCTGTGTATCCTTGAACGTGTAGATACAGAAGAACCAGCCCTGCATATACACAACGTCTTGCCCAGTGGGACCTTCTACTGTAACTGTTCAGCAGCACCTCCCAGCCTAGTACTCATTGTCTCGGAACTCTTACTGAAATGAAAATTAGTGAGCAAGGCTATTCACTCTTACTTCCTGTCGTGGTTTAACTTCCAACTACAGCAGTAATTGAAGTTCTCACAGTGTCAGATATTTCTAAAACCACTAAGGACTTGCTTTCTGTTTGGCATGTATGATATAAGTGTATACGTTAGACAGTATTTAAAAAAGATATGGGTTAAGACCCGGAAAGCTACTTCCATTACATTATTAAATATTTAGATTAAGAAATGATCATGTAAAAGTTTTTGCCCAATATAAATTATATCCATCCACAACACTTGTGCATAATACTTCTGTAAATGTCGGAAGAAAGCGAGAGAGTTGGGAGCAGTCTAACCTGACTCTCTTCAGGAAGCTCTGCAATCCTCTTCACATCACATTTGTTTGCAACAATTATAAGTGGCTAATAAAAAGAAAAAAAGGATCATAATTCAAGTTATCATGTTACAAACCCCTGGGCTCTATTAATAATGTGAACCAAACCTACCTTGTTAGCAAACAACGGCTTAATATTTCTGAAGAGCTCTACTTGCTCCTCCAGGCTGTGCCCGCACTGCTCAGACACGTCCATCACGTAAAGCACAGCAGCACGAAGATGTGCAAGTGCAGTTATCGCCTGCATCTCGATGGTGTTCCTATCCTCCAAAGGATGATCCAAAATGCCAGGGGTATCTACTACCTAAAATTAACACAATTAAGTCAGGCCTTAGTACAGGATAACTGATACCCTATTTCAGGACATGTGTGATTCCTGGTCAATATTGTCTTTTTTAAGACGGCAATATTCCTTCCTTTCAGTCATAAATAAGACTGTAAACTCAGCCAAATGGAGAATGTGAAAATGGAGTAACGGGAGAAGAATGAGGCTTCAGAATAATCAACTCTCTGAGTATTGAACAAGTAGGAAAAGCCCTGCCCCAACCTGGCCCAGAATTTGACAGTGATAAAAGGTGAGCTGGCTTTAGTCAGTAATTCCATTTCCATTCTCCCCTCAAACTGAAAACAGACCCATACATGTACATTTTTAGAATAGATTTTGACTACTGCCCTCATTTGGCACACTGTACCTTGCACAGCAGCCCTGAAATACAGCGTGTCTCATTAAGACACAAAACCACAACTTCCACTGAAACACGTCAAACCAGATTATAACCAGTTAATTCTTTAAAGAAATTTAAGATAGTAACAATTCTTACCTGCCAACGCAGATACTTATAATCCATATGTCCCACAAAGAGAGATTTTGTGGTAAAGGCATAAGGCTGCACTTCGACATCTGCTCTTGTAACCTTAAGACAAGATTTATTGACACACATTTACTGAAAATTTCCTGAAGATGCAAATTTTTAAGAGTGAAATCTACCGTAATTTTCCATTTATCCCTCCAAGAATTTCACTCAACCTCTACTCACATTTGGATTTGCTACCTCTCACATCGAACAGTGCCATAATGATGTCATATTGTTCAAATGTTACCTTATTTTGATTAAATTTAAATGGTATCTCACTAATATTTTTGGAAAAAAATTTCACGTACCTTATTTATAAAGCTAGATTTTCCAACATTGGGGTAGCCACACAACAGAAGAGTTCGTGTATTGGGATCAATGGTTGGCAAACGAGACAAATGTTGTCGCACTGAAATGTTGAAAAGATTTTTTAAATATTTGTGAAATATGAAAATGTGTAATAGTTTGTAATCTCCACAAGTATCTACATACAACAAAAAAAAGAAACTTAGTAACTATTTAAAAAATGAAGACCACTGTCTTTGAGCTGGAATGACCCCATCAAATCAGGCAACAAAACCTGAAGGAAAAATAACCCTGAAATAAGGAGTAAAGTTTGGAAAATGTTTAGCACTATTTTTCAAATATATGTAAGTGAAAATAACGGTAAATAAAAGCATGGCTGTGACTTTCAAGCAAAGCAAAACATTTTACAACTGTTAGTCATACCATAAAATTTAAAGAATTTTCAAAGAGAAAACTATTTAGTTAAAAACTAAATTTTAAGTATTTGGGGATTTTGAAACCCTTTCTGTGTTTCCCGTGTCTATATTCCATATTAAACACATCCATCTAACCGTTATTAAGTGTAAGAATAAATTTTACATCCAATTCACACGCCTTGTTTTGGCCTATTTGTAACACAAACCTTGTTCCAAATATTCCAGGCTTTGTTTCTGTCTTTTGATAATCGTGCACATTCGTCCCAGAGCAGCACGTTTCAGCTGCTTGCAGCGGTAAAGAGAGTCGCCGTACTTCATCAGCCGCACATAGTCTTTAGCAACACTGTGGAGACAAGAAATAAAAGTTAGCTAACAATCAACCAGGCAGATACAAAATTGAAGAAATTCATGTCCCTTACTTGTCAATCAGGTTCTTGGCAATATTAATCTGTCCCAAAGCCAGCTTGTAGTGATCTTTGTCATACAGAACATTCATCAAATCTGCATAAAAAGGATGAATATCCTAAAAAAAAAGCATAAAATAAAATTAAGCCTAATATTTTCCTTCTTTAAGAAGACAATCTCTTGGCAACTGCGTAAGTTCATTTTTTTTCTCCAGTATGGCAACACAAATTACAATACAAGCCAAACTCTTTTCGTTACTATCTTATGTAAGAAAAATAATCTGCTTGATTATTAAATGCATACATTTTAAATCACATTGAATTCCTTCTGCAAGTACATCTTGGATGTATTCATACGCAGTTTCCATTTCATCTTTTGCTTTTTATAATACTTTGTATTACAACTTTGAAGGCTTTTTTTTAAAAGTAAGCTAACTGCAAGAAGCCTGCAGAAGTAGTTTCTAATAGCAAATTCATACCATACCAGAAACACACCACCAATATCATTTCCTCCCTTTTTATGAGTGCTAGATTAAATTCTGTGTAAGACTGGATAAGAAGGGTTTCTTCAATGCCCAAAGAAATCCTTCAGCTTTCCAAGGAAGCAGCATCTTCAGTTCAAATCTTTTAAAGAAAATACTTCTTGTACATATTTGCAGAACTTTCAATAATAAACAAATTACAGACAATATTTGTGGGAATTCTGCAGCAATACATTTGCAGAACTTTCATCATGTGATAATAAACAAAATACAGACAATATTTGTGGGAATTCTGCAGCAATACTCTCTGGATATGCAAAAAATATGGTTGCAGGTCAACAATTTAAGCATGAGCAGAAAACTGCCTACAAAAAAGCCCGACTGGACACACGCATCCAGTTGCAGTTGTTGGGAAGTTAAGACTACGTCTGTCTTGCCAGAGTGTGTTTCCAACATTACCCTTTATGGGGCCAAGAACAACATTTATGTTATCCAAGTAACTTCTGCAGAACTGAAGATGGGAAGCAACGCGATATATTTGGATATTTCTTACTTCCAGCAAGTACTTTCTAGGGAAGACTAACCATAAGCACAATTTATATACACACACACACACACACACGAAGAAATAAGCAGACTCAACATACTTAAAAAACCACACACTTTCTCTTCTTTCAACCCCAAATTCTGGCAAATATATTCGATCAGCTAAAACCTTGTAAAACCCATCCTTCAGTGACCATCCACGGGCATCCACTTCCTTTCTTAGTAGGACCATACTGTATTTGCAGAGCAAGTTTGACTAAAATTACTCCCAGTATACACAGTGAATCAGCATGATGTTGCTCAGGCCAAAATAAACTTGAATAAAACCAGTACGCTGTTGAAGAAGCATTCCTGATGCCATGAAAGCCAAGTTCCTTTATGATCAAATGACAAAACACTTACATCTAATTTGGGGAAATCTGTTAAGATCTGAGTGAGTCTGTCATGGTAATTTTGCTGAGTATATTTGACTTTTCGCATGTAAAAATGTCGAATCCGATGGATTTGGTAATGTTTATGAATGACAGTTGGCGTCTTCCGCTGAGTCTTTGACAGTGTCAAGTCTATGAAGTCCTGCAATCGAGGAAACAGTATGAATTACACAAGTTGTCACGTTCTTACGAAGCTGTAAATTTTACTTTGGTGGAGGGGCGCGCAGAGCAGCTACACGCATCCACGCCACACGTGCTTTGCCACGCACTGAAACACGGATTCCCACCTCCGCACAGCAACAAGCAGCTTACACATTCCGTCTCCGGTTTTCACGTCAACTAACGAAGCCCTGGCCTCCCTTCCACAATTCGGGCGGCGACCCCGGCCCCTCCAGGGCCCGGGGGGCCGG
>NW_009260080.1:3180184-3180458 GCF_000687185.1 Egretta garzetta
TGGGAGGGCCCTGCCGTGGGGAGCAGCACGCTGGATTAAGTTGGGGTCTCGCCGGAGGAAGACCAGGCCGTGAGCGGCCGTCCGAGGACCGGCCTGCCGGTGTGGCATCGAGCAGTCGTGTTCTGCGCCCGGGGGGACCCGTGGACGCATCCTCGCCCCGGGCGGTTGCGGGATCGAAGGCTAACCTCCATTAGCGCAAGGCAGGACGAGGACGGGGGAAGGGACCCCAACAACCCGGTCGGTGCGGGGGTCCCTGCCCCGGCTGCTCCCCGGG
>NW_009260080.1:3180662-3192954 GCF_000687185.1 Egretta garzetta
CCCCGTTTTTTGGCCCGTTTCCTGGTCGGGGGGGGCTGTCTGTCCTGCGGCTGTGCGTGTGGAGCCAAGTGCCTGCCACGGGAGAAGGGGCGAGGGCTCCCCGGAGCCGTGTGCCTGGGGGTGCCAGGAACTGCAGGGGCTGCGGTGCGTGCGCGCTCTGTGTCCCTGTGTGCATACAGGCATGCATACGTGTGTGTATGTATGTATGCGACTGGGAGACCAGGGGCCCCTACTGGGAAATCGGGAGAGTTGCGGGTCTGTGTGCCTGGCCGTGTGCACAAGCGTATCTGTACGGGGGGCACTGGGCATACGCCCTCGGTCTTCCTGCCAGAGGGGCCTGGGGCCATGGACCTGCTGCAGCAGCCTCCTCTCTGTCAAGGTATGGGATTCCTAACCCCAAACACACACCCCCTTAATTCCCTTTTTCCTTTTTTTTTTCCCAATAGTAACTTGCAGTGATTTGTCTCACAATAAATTTTAAATTCTTTCAGATAGAAGCAAAGCCTGGCTGAATTCTGGAGCAGTTTATGATCTCGACCTGTACCCTGTGCTCTGTTGCTTTTTTGGGTATCTCCAGCAAATGTGAGATCCAAACAGAGACCTAAGACAAAAACTTGAAAGACACCCGAATGCAGGCACGTACTGCAGTGTGCATGTCTTTTTTCTACTTGACGCTAATAGCAAGTGGGCATGCACTGAAATACATCGGTTTTAAATAAATTACAAATCACCTGATACACTTTGGAAGGCAAGTTAGATTAAAAATAAAGAATTCCCTTGGCTTCCACACTTTTTTTTTTCTCTCTGCACAAAGCGTGACATTTTCCGCTTGAGAGAATTCAGTCATGTATTTCTCTGTCATTACACATTTTTCTACAGTACTAGAAATTTCAATGCATAACTCCTTCCACATTTCCATTCTTGCATTGTGCTCCCAATTTTGCTGAAATGCTCCAAGCAGCTGTCCGACACACGGGAAATTTGTAAGGTATTTGAAAAGTAAGAATTCATCTAATCAGCCAAGCCCGTAGCTAATCCTTTCCAGACATTAATTGCAGTAATGACTACATGAGCACTATTCAGTCACAAACATGCTGTTAGAGCCGTCCCTGTTTCTATGGCCTCTCGCTGGAGCTGCAGCTGCCCTATTATGAAGGGGCGTGCTGCTTCACAAACATTTCGATACCACCACTTCAGGCTGCTTTCTTCAAGTGTTCTTGAGCAGCGAGATGTGACTTCACCCTTCATATATGTTGTGTTTTGCCTGCAAAAACACTGTTCTCTGGAGCAGGAGGAGCTCTTCTCTAAGCATATCCCCCCACCTCCCCAGTTTCTGGGAAGATCCCTCCAGTAGCCGCCCTGGGACACTCAGACCGCCCAGCAGCTGGGCCCAGCATTCTCAGGCCCCCCAGTCCCTGGCACTGCTGGGTGTGAGCTCTGAGGCCCATGGCACCGTGCCCATGGCTGGTGCTCAGAAGTCTCTCACATGCGGCCATGCCCTGTGCACCCCTGCGGGTAACTGACCCCCTGCACCCGGATGATCCGGTGGCTGGACCTGGCACCCCTGGTCTCAGACTGCATGCACATTACTACTTTCTTGAGCAGTTTTCAAGAGAACTAGTTCCTTCCAAGACAAAATTTGGGTACTGTTCTGGGTATTGTGTCCTCTGCAGACTTATTCCGGGAGCCAGGAGAGGTAAGACCATGTCAAGTTACGTTTCTTTTGGTCCACATAGTTCCTTATCCCAGCTGGCTTTCTGCACTTGGACATCCTCGTTCATGTTTATGACAAACTCCAGGCATGTAGCACTTACTCTTCATTTCAGGTTTCAAAACCACCACTCCAGTAGACTATAACTCTTACCACTTTGAAATTAAAAACGACACAAAATTATGCTTGTGCTTTGTACAAGAGCAACTAATGGCAGCCAGCAAGACCATATGCTGTGTCGATCATCCAGAGAGGCACGCAGGGAAATAGGCACGAGAATGGACATCACCCGGGGAGCCACCCAAGTGTTCCTCAGTACCAAATGTTTCTGCAGGATACGTGCGGCATTTGTGTTATGCCTAGAGATGGCGTTGACTTAATAGCCATAGTTTCTCTTAAGCATTAGCAGAAAATTCCAAAACTAGCCTCAGATTTGGGGCATCCAGTCTGAATCTGATTTGCGCAGGGGTTGATGGGGTGGGACATGCTTAGCAAACTGGTGTATTCCAATTAGATAGGCAAAATAGTTGTCGCCTAGTCCCACAAAGTGAAAAGACCCGTTGATGTAGGATTCTTCCATTTATACGTACATTCGTTCTCTAGATTCTCATCCAAATTCAGCTAAAGTCTAAATCAAGATTGTCTGCTGTTTCAACAGTCTGCTACTATAAAGCTGGTTTCGCTATCAGTCCTTGTGTATGTATGTGCTATATATGTGTAAGTCTTTAAAGCTATATATGCATAAGGTTTTAAAGCTCATTTATAAAGCAAACACTGCACACAATAAACCTTGCCTAAGCGAAAAGCTCAGCTTCCTGTTTCCTTAACAGAAAATACTTTTGAGGGGGCATTATTTGATAACCCATTGGCCTGGCAGCAATATACGGTCCCTCTCACCTTTTGATTTCAGCGGCTTAAGACCAACTAACAGGCCAGTCAGAAAATACTATTTCTGAAGGCAATTTTGCTTCAGTTTGGTGTCTTGGGTTTAAAAAGCTACTCCATGTCAGTAGCCAAGTTGCAGAAAAAATAGTCCCATTCTGGTCATAACAACGAAGAGACCTGGGCCTGAACAGACCTGGCAGCTCTTGCTCTCTGGGTTGGGTGCAAAAGGTCAGGGCCAAGGGACATCGGTAGATGGCAGTTACGGAAACTATTGCTTCTTCTCCAGCAGCTGCTCCAGACCATCAGAGAACATCAATCTCTGAACTGCCAAACCCAGAAGTATCACATTAATTAAATACAGAAAATAAAGCTATAAACAGGCAATAGTGCTTACACATATCCACAGTATCTGAAGTATCAAGAGCACGATTTTATTTTGAAACAGTGCCATTTCATATCGGTGCACAAAAGGCAGATAAGGGGAAGTGCCAAAATTGAATTATTAAGTATCAGACTCTCTTACTAAATTATCATTACAAAGGGCATGGCGGTGATGGATCAAAGAGCTACGGAGAGCAACAATACTGCTACAGATGAGTAATGCCTTCTTATCTGCCGTGGCAACACGGCTGAGACACGCTTGGGAACATTCTCAGGAATGCAATGTATGCGTGTTAATAGTTGTAGTTACCATGTAATCCTGGGAAAACTTTAAAGTTTTTAAAGGAAGTGTAATAAAGACATACTGTGTTACGTCTTTCCCAGCTGCTCTTTATGGTGGCTTGAGGAAGGAGACAGCTCAGCCGAAATGGAGAAGGGAGAATATGTCCTTTTGTTATGTGATTTGCCATCATAGTGTTACAGGGAACAGCAATGGCAAGTGGAGGATTCACTCTGTGCGTGGCAGCTGCCCCAGCTGGAGTCTGGGGGTCAGGGGGGCTTCTGGAAGGAGCCCCTCACCCTCGGCATCAGGATATGCAGAGACACATTCGTGCTGCCAGGGTCAGGTCAGAGTCACGCAGGCAGGGAAGGGCTTATGAAGAGCTGCCTCCTCCTGTGCCCAGTCCTCTGCAGGCATTCGACCAAGACCACAGGCTGTGAGAATCCTCTAAGAGCCTTAAAGAGCCCCAAGAGGAGCTTCTGAAGTGTCTTGTCTCACCCACCTTCCGTGAGTCAACAGCCAAACTGAAGGACCGGAGAGCCTCAGCAGATTGCTTACTGACACTACGGCATCCTGCTATTAAAGTCCTTGGGACCCATCTGAAGCCTGGTGACTATTACGGTCAGGAAGGAGTTGCTTTGCTAATATTTCTGAATATGGATGCTCAGTCAGGGCTGGCAGAGTTCCGTCATGCTTTAAGCAACAGGTAATTCCTCTGCAAAAATAGTGCCTCATGTCAGCCCTGGCGCCGACAGAGTGCCATCAGGGGGTTACGTCCTCAAAAGGAGCCACATCCCGCCTTGTTTTGCTGGAGGAAGGTGCTCGCCATGCACAGCGCAGCATGCCCTGGGCAGCTCTCCGAGACGCCTGAAGGCCGTGGTAGGCTATTCCCTATCTCTTAGGTCCAAAAGAGGTTTTCTCTGCTCCACTAGCTCACTTTCTAATACTGAATTACCACCCTAGTTTTAAATCACTTTAAATCCTAGATTGCTGACCCATCCATGACTCACTGTAGCTCCACAGAAAATGGAGCGGTGGCAGAGACTGTGCTGAGGCTGCTTGTGATATCAGAGGCTCTTGACAGAGAGGCCCAAGGGGTGGAATCGTTGGCACTGGCGATTAAACCATGCTCACGAAAGGCTGGTCACTGCTGCAAGCCTTCCCTCAATGGTGACGGGGGGCATCCGCCCAGGAACATTTTCCATGTGAGAGAGAGAGAAAGGAGAGAAAAGGAAAGGGAATAAAAAAGAACAAAAAGTAACAGCAGTGTTGGGAAGTAACACAGAGGGAGGGCCATATTAATATTTCATTTAATTATGAATTTATCTGTCCTTGTTTAAGACTTAAAAGCCTTTAAGGTCCAGAAGTAGAAATCAGAAGGATTTAAGATTACTGAGTGGATATCCCTTAAAGTGCAAAAGCAGGATGTGCTTTGTACTCGTAATAGATATTCACGTTCTACTTTTTTCAAACTTCACACGTTTGGAAATGGTTTCAAGTGTTCTCAGATTTTTGCACTTGAGAACATCTGCAGGTATAATTTTTGCTGGCACATATAATTGCAGGCACATTTTATTGTACTTAGATGCCTATTTTGTTTTGTCTGGAAAGTGAACAGTTTGACATCTAAATGCCCCTGCAATCAGCTATGACACAAACTCTATCTACAGATGTATTCTTGACATAAAATTGGAAGTGAAGTTGATGTCCTTTCCAATAGTAATGCCTTCATCCTCACATTGCCAGGCTGAAGATAGTAGGTTTCAGGTTTTGTAATAATACTAAATCTTTGTCAGCATATAGTTAAAAAGTATTAGCAATGACATTTTCAAAATATTACCCTGATATTGCTAAACCCATTGAAATAGCCAAGTAACTGCAAGTAAATAAAACAATATGTGATGAAGATGGCAGTTTGGAAAGCTCTGCTACTGTTTGAAGAGTCAGCCAGGTGGTGCTTTTGAGTCACGGCACGGTCACACTGCCAAAAACAAGACTGTGCAGTTCTCCTACCAGTTTCAAAGAAGATTTACAGCATTCTGCAGGATCTTTTGGTTGTAGCGTAAGGCACAGTAGTAATAATTTTGCCAAGTACTGTATTTTGAGCTATTGATATTGTTACAATTCACCCTAGGTACTCACTCTGCATAGACCTAACTTCTGTAGGTGGCCCCAGGATCTCATGTGCTTGTAACCTGTGTGTCTGGGTGGCACTTACTGGAGCAGTCAGTTGTGTCCCCTGGTGCAGATCCCACCTAAGGACCATCAGAGCATCTGCCAGCACCACTGAGGTTTGGCGCTGCAAGCCACTGTACCATGTCAGGCCATGTAATGCCTTGGTCTGAAGACCAAGTGTAGCTGCCGTAATCGAGAACATGAACAGGTTGGTTGCAGCCTGGGTTTTAGCTAGCCAGCAGTATTTCTGCAGTTCCCTATTTGTGTGGCCTCAGAGGTGACAGAAAAGACAGAACATTTCTCCTGAGACAAAACAGAGACTTCCTCGGATGACAGGAGCTTCCCCTCCTCTGAACACAAGGCCACCAAAGGAGTCTACGTTCCACAATCTGAATATTGTGCTTTCTTTACTTTCTGCTTGCTGACCTCCCTCTCCCACAGCTCTTCAGCTGCCAGTCTCTCCACCCATCACAAACCCTTTCTTTCCACATCTTTCATACTTTCCACATCCTGGCCATACAGATCCATATATCATTCACTCCTTTTCAATCACATAAATGCTGACTGGCCTTCTTTCTGAAGAAAAACTAAAAATACCTGCTAATTATGTGACTGTAGAATCACTCCTTATTTTATGAATTCATTTCTTTTTCAATTTTTTTTTAACCTTTCATTGATTCTTGCTCAATGTGAAAGTCCTTGCAGTATTTTTTCTTAGCCATTAAATCAAGCTAGCTCCCTGAGACATGGCTGGGAATCAGTGCTCAGCATTTCGGGCTTTCCTTTGCTGTCACTTTTCCTGTATTTGCATATGGCACACCAACACACCGTACTGTGAAAGGATGGCATTTGTATCACAGCAGGATGGAGGAAAGAAAAAAACTTCCCCTACCAGTTTCTGTCCGGGTTTGTACAAGGTCACCTTGTCACCGTGCTGTTGGAGAGCCTTTCAGAAGTACCTGAAGGTCTTTGCAGTTTCTTTAAATAATAGTGGGCAAAATCCAGGAGGGCCTTTGGTAGCAAACTATGATGGTGACTGATTTAATGTGTATGATTTGCTATACAAACTCCTATTTGCTATGAATCATTGCTACTAAGGTAGCGTCAGAAACAGGGGAGTTGTGGGCCTAAAGGGACCTGCGTATTATTCCTGGGGGAATGTATTACCACAGCGTCATCTGTGAAGAATTACTAAAACCTCTCTTCATCATATTGTCCCCAGACATACATACATATGTATATATACACACACACACACATATATACACACACATACATACATATATACACGTACATATATATCTACATACATACATGCATGCCTGCATACCTGCTTGTAATACATACATATGTGGGTTTATATATATGTATACACACTCCTGTAAATACATATATAATCATATATTATATATTATATATGTAGTTACATAATGACAAAACAGTCCTTGTCTTTAGAATTTACTTCACACACTTTGGGGGAATTATCCTTTGGCACGTGGTATACTGAACTATTGCTGTTAATTAAAATTTGTGTGGTACAGGTTCAGAAGTTAAAGCTGCAAAAAAGTATTAGGAAAAAAAACGAGGTTGTGAACCATTGCTGTGTAGTACTTAATAATACTTAGGAACACTTCTATAGCACTTTTCATTTTCGCAACTTTAAAAAACCCCTAATTAATTAATCTCTGCAACATTCCTGCATAGTGAGTGCTATTCTCAAACAATACCTTAATTAGCACCATTTCCAAACAGCCCAAAAGGAGATACAACAGCGGGCTCTGGAGACAAGGTTGTTTTAGATGAAGCTGTAAAGGCTTCACAGCAGTGCTTCTGTTTGCCCGTGATCTGACCCAGAGCACGTGCTCCCCTAGACTACAAAGTGCAAACAGAAGGGTAATTACTGTTCAATTACTCCGATTTTCAATGTATTAACACCAGTGACGGGGAACTTCCTCTACCCTGTGCATGTGACACAGAGAAATGATCCTGAAACATTCAGCCACTGGCATTTTGTTGGAAATTAAACAACTGATGTGCAAGTTACTGATAGAGAAGGACTCTTCCATTTAGTCTCTAGGTGAGTGCCGTACTACTGATCCCAGACCTGCTGCTCTGCAGGCAAGGTTGCGAAGCCTGGATTGCCATCTGTTCCCAGTTAATTTCCTGTGAGCTCTCACTCCCCACACCATTTCCAGTGGTTTTCCATTCACCTTGTCCTCCACCGCCCAGGCACAGGGCCCTCCTCTCCCTTTCACCTCCCTGCTTTGGCTGTTAGAGAGATGGAAGGTGCTGTGGCTCCTCCTGAGCTCTGCAGGCGCTGATGCTGAGCAGCAGCCCAGGCTCGACAGGTAAGTGCCGAGCTCACACTGCATTAGCAGAGCCTCCCTCCTCCTTTCACCCCCTGCTCTTTGTTGCTTCTAGGAAATTAGCTTCTGTAGGAGCAGAGCCCTCTGGCAAAGTCACATTGAGCTCACCAACAGACCTCGTTCATTGGAGGGACTGGAAGAGAGAGGCAGGCAGCAGTATGGTTACAAAGACCTACTATCCTTATGAAACTGGGCTAAAAATTGTTTTTTAGGGATTCAGCTTCATTGCCTCCCTCTGCCTCAGTGTCGGCTTTGTTCTCCTCAGCAGTAAAGGGACAATCCTACTAGCTGCTAACACTGCACGCTCAGGCCAGATATCACTCACCATGCCAGGGAAGATGGATGGATGGATGCTATCGCAGTCAGAGTAACAGCATCTTCAAACACTCAAGGTGACAAGAAGGAACTTGGGGCCTCCTCTACACTGTACTTTGAGAGCAGCCTCAAGCCCTCGTGTGAAGCTTTTGTTCTCTGACCATCTGCTCCGTGTACTCTCAGGAACTGGGGCTATGATTAGGGCAAAACCAGACAGATACACAAAAGGTAAACGGTGTGCTTTAGGGTGTGCAGAATGGCCTGTAGTCATTTCCAGAAGAGCTCCAACAGCACCTACAGGCACAGCCCGATGGTGATTCAGGCTGCCTCTGAGTCCTGGCAGTCCCAGGGTGAGCTCTGGTACCTCAGAGATGTGGCTTCTGGTACCGCACCCAGAAAGCCCTAACCTCAAAGGGGAACACGTGGAGCAGAGGTCAGCAGCTTCCTCCCCAGAAAGCCCAGGTGTGGGGTGCTCCTCTGAAGTACGGTGCTTTTTCAGAGCTCCCAAAGAGTCAGCCAGGCTGTAACGACATAAGTTAACCTCTGGTGTGAGCAACAAGATGTGCCAGACAGCTAGAAGTCAGTTGACATCTCCATTAACCATAACAGTTTGCAAGCGACCCAAAAGCTAGTGGGATCGTAATTAATAAGGTCAGCTCCCGTGAGTGATGTGGTGACCATGGAAACTAAGGCTCACCTGAACAGCAGGAGCTGCAAGAAAGTAAAAGGCAAGGTCATGTATGTGTGAAACAAAAATGTAGGTCATAGTTATAGATTGGTACTTGGAAAAGAATGATTTAGAAAATAATTGTGAAGGCCTGATGAGTCAATAGGAGCACATGAGCTCCCAGGGTGTTGCAGCAGCCAAAAAGGAAAAAGTCAGGTATAAACAATGTCGTTTCCACTGAAAGCAACAGTACTGATTGGAGTATTGGCTCCTCACTTCTCATTTCCATTTCTTAAAAGAATATTGGCAAGTCTAAAAGGGCTCAGAAAAAGTCTGTAATAATTATTTGCGATCTGGGTAATTTCTTCCAATGAGAAATCAACAGGACCCAAACTCAACAAAAAGAAGATCCTACAAATACCTGTACAAAGAGACACCTGGCAGTAGAAAACTCTAAGCTAATAGGGAAAAGGCTAAAAGCTGGAAGTGTCAAATTCAGACTGAAAGTATAGCTCATTGAGGATATGTAATTAGAGATTTCTAGTTGGGGAATTCTCTCTGAATGTTAATGAGTACTGAGTAACTTTTCATGAGACACAGTTTATCTCTGGAAGAAGCTGCAAGCCTGAGGAAGTACGTACTTGATGAAACTGCATGGTCCACACGATGCAGGAGGACATCAGAGCAGATCGCTGCGACGCCTTGCTGGGGCATTTCCATCTCATGCAGAGGGTCAGCTTGCCAGATTGTCTAAACTGCACATATACAAGTTCACATCCAGTCTTACTCTGAAGAGAAATAAATTGTCCCCTGGCCAGGGACACTCAGACATAGACTAGAGAGCACAAAAATCCCATCCTTGGAGTATATGTCCAGCTCAGAATAGCTCCCATTGACCTTTACTATATGCCATCTAAGTGTCCCATGCCTCTCCCTAATCTCAGATACACTATGTCATCTTCTACATGCTTCACATTCAGAGTTACACTGCAAAAAGCCACATCTGGCTGGCTGGCAAGCAGCTGCGTCTGTGGTCAACATCTGCAAGGACGATGCTTGCACTTCTGGCAAGAGGATTTGCCAGCAGCCATATGAAAAAACAGCAGACGTAAAGTACAGGCAGCTTTTTGCAACTGAGCAGTGCTGGTTTGCATTACAGATGTTGGAAGCTGTATACAGACATGGAAAGGTCAGAAACCAGCCCTTGGCTGCAGCCAGGAATGGCCAGCTTTTGCACCAAGCTGCATGTGGTACCTGGGAGACCATGTGGGTACCTCATGTGGTCAGCATCCTTTCGCAGTTAGGGCTGCATGCCAGACCTTGACAAATGACAGACATCTTCCATTTCAGACTCTTCACTCACTATAGCCGCTGAAGAGAGAAAGATGGAGAGGAAGAGGAAGAGAGAGGACCAGGCAGGCCCTATCTTCCTCCTCCCCACTATCCTCGGAAGCAGACTTGGAGAGATCAGCTAAGAGCACATGTCCAGCTCACGCAGCAGAAACCTAGCTTCAGCACACTCTTGATGAGGATACCCTTGTTGCTGTAGGATAAAGTGGGAGTGAGCTGTGCTTAATGAAGGTATCCTGACATGTAGTCTGCAGCTCCTGGCAACCAGAGAATGAGAATCAGCTGCATCTGGTCCCCCAAGGGTACCTTCCAAAAGCACTTCACCTTGTCCTGAACTTGCCATCACACACAGAAAGGGAACTGCTCTCTCTTCACAGACATGGTCTCCTGTTTGCTTGCAAAGCAGTGGTAATGATTTAATGGCCTGCTATTCACTGGTTTTGCTCATTTTTAATAATTTTTCTTCACAGTAAACTGAATTGAATGGTTGTATCCTCCACCCTGGTCTTCCATCTCACAGCTACCAGCAAATGAGGACAGACTTGCCATAACCCATAGGATGACTTCTACCCTCTGGAATATAGGACATGAGGTCCCTTATAGGAAGTGTTAATCTTCCAGGAAGATGGCTGATGCAAGATGGTATTTCTTGCTCCAGTCACAGACTTGGCAGGTATTTGGCAGCATCCTGGAAGGGACAAATCTGACTTTCCTTAATGTTCAGGATGAGGGAGACCTCTGTTATTCAAAGCACGTTTGTCACCCACCACATATCGTTGTGTGCCCTCCTGTATGACAGGGATCACGCTAACTAAGCCGATCTTCACCACCGTGATCAGCAGCAGTGAGAGCTGGTATGACGTGCGGTAGGTGCAGAGGAGAGGCTGAGAAGTTCCCTCAAGCCTTGATTTTCATGTTGATCATGTTGGCCACGGTCATGATCACAACAAGGCAAATGTCAAGGGCACAGGGCAGACATCTTTGCGTTTTCAAAGTGCAAATGTGCATAGGCCACTCTTTCACCACAGAGTACTCCTGCCACAGCGACTGTATTTGCACCATCAAAGTGAATATGCCCAGCACCCTTCTCAGGCATGGCCTGGCCCATCTCCTTGTGCTTGAAAGCTCCTTAATCCCCAGACAGTCACAGGCAGGTCCCCTCTTTGGAAAGTGTCTTGTCCCTTACCTGTTTCTCACCTACACCTGGGAATAGGCTGGGAGAGGACTGCTTTGCATGTCTAAAACCATTCTTTGGGCCATCTGTCGTAAGCAATGTAGGTGCAGTCCCTGGTACGTTCCCTGGCACCGTTCAATGTCCCAGTACAGACGTCCCCAACACGTGTCACCTTCAGGCCTGAGGACTTCAACACTACGATCACAGCCAGGTCCAGGCGTGGTCCAGCACACGGCTTGGCACTGCAGGGTGCATGGCATGGGCCCTCAAACAATATGGGCACAGCCAAGGGATTCCTCCCATCAGCCCAGGCTCTGTGTAAGTGCACAGGTGGGAACCAGGACACTGGTTTTAACCGCCCAAACCCTAATGGCTTTGGATTTCATTACCTGGGAAATGTCCTTCTACATGTGAGCAGGAGCATTGTGCAAGGAATGGGCTGATGGGCCATGCTGTCCAAGGGGCTTGGACACAAGGGTTCACCATCCTTTACCCACCTCCTGGGAGTTACCAGAGCCCAGACATGTCATTCTGGCTGCTTCAGTCTTTCTTCCTTTTCCCACCCAAGCCAGAGAGTGGGCAGGGCGGGGGCTCCTCTTTGTGAGAGCCAGCACAGACAACGCACTCAGGAAAACCAGGCTCTCTTGTTAACGCCGGACAATTCCATTTGTGTGCCTGTACTCTTCCCTGCCCGGCAGTAACGCTGCTGGGCGGGAGGTGTTTCCATGTCTGCTAGTACCAGGCTCAGTTGGGTTGGGCCCCCGAGTGTTGCACAGCGCCGGTAATCATAGCTCAGAAACGAGCTACCCGGTGCTGGTGGCTGTATCAGGGGTTAGATGCCTACTGGTGGTCTTTGTTCTTCTGGAAACATAAATAAAATAGAGCTGCCTAAGGATAAAATTGCAGGGCATAAAACCCCCTTGAGTTCATGATGGATCAGACTGCGTTCCCAGGGTCTGAAGGGATCCGATATGTCACATCAGCGGCA
>NW_009260080.1:3194085-3203972 GCF_000687185.1 Egretta garzetta
CGGCAGCCGTCCCCAAGGCGGCCAGCCGCACCGTCCCATCTACGAGGGATGACGGAGTCTCTTGTATAAGAATACCCCAAAAGATGGGCTTTGAAGAGGCGCTCTAGCAAACTGTATGCGATTTTATTTTCTTTTAAATAAAGGTGCTTTAAAATTGCGCGAGTGCGGAGGAAACATCTGATGTTAATTCTTTCTTTGTATCATCAACATTGAAAAAAGAAATTAAGCTTCACTAGCAAATAACTGAAATACAGCAAAGATTTGTATAAGAATACCCCAAAAGATGGGCTTTGAAGAGGCGCTCTAGCAAACTGTATGCGATTTTATTTTCTTTTAAATAAAGGTGCTTTAAAATTGCGCGAGTGCGGAGGAAACATCTGATGTTAATTCTTTCTTTGTATCATCAACATTGAAAAAAGAAATTAAGCTTCACTAGCAAATAACTGAAATACAGCAAAGATTATTGTATGTCAAATTACAACTTGCAGTAATCCTTCATCTCCACATTATATATTCATAAAAGCAACGGCAGTGTGTTTTTAATTATTAACTACCACATAATGGAGTAGGCAATACAATAATAGTAGAGTTTTTCTTTTTTTTCCCATGTGGGAGACCTGAATTTAAATTTTGGATATGGCTACAGATTAAAGCAAGTTCTCAAATTTCAGTCTCACCTTTCACTATCCACATGACAAAAGCCCAATTAAAAGGAATTCCTCCAGGAATGGTTACGGCAGAGCTGATGCTATCCATTTTCAAGTGCAGACCAACAGATCCATGTGAAGGGACCTTGCACAATGCTTGCATATTAATGTCAGCAGCACCGCATCGCTCATCCAGAAAAAATAAAAGGAAATCTGATGGCATCATTCATCTTCCCTGTCAAGTGACCCGCAATGCCTAAATAAATGGATATTTCATCACACACATTTGTAACTAGCAATCAGAAACAGCTGGAGTGATGAGTACAGTATTTTCCAGTCAACAATGCCGGAGTCTAGTGGCTTTTTATTTTAAATTCTGTGCAGGTTGAATACATCCCCCGCTCAATTACCTCTAAGTGAGATGGACGTTGGATGGGTATGACTATCAGTTAAGCTAAGGTGCTTTCTTATGACACTTGATTAGTCTAAAGGAATCTAGGAGTGAGTGGAAATGATGCTCTCGTGATGCTGTCTGCTCTGAGGACCTCCTGCAGCACAGGGAGGACCTACACCATCTTTGCCACCAGCTTGTGCCGCAGAGCTCAGCTGCGGTTCAGGAGCGTGGTGCAGCTGCCTGAGCGCAGACCCTGAACAAGGTACAGTCCTCCACCCCCAAAAGCTCTGCAGACCCTTGCTCCAGGCAGCGAAAGTCAGACGGCAGCGGTGTATCTGGTCATTTAGATATTGGAAGAGAAAGACATAATTTAGTTTCCTACCGTTTGTCTCTAGGTAAAACCCAGTTTGAGTGTGGTGCTCAGTGTCTTTTGATATGTTACAACGGCAGAGAGATTGGCTCTGCCTCTACTGAAAATCAGAGAATGGAGCATGAGTAACCCAGCCTGCCCTCACCCACCACCTTCCACTGCTGGGTTCTACCATCTGGAGGTGGAGGACGAATACCTAACAATTACATCTCCTTTAAACAAAGAAGAACATCCCGTATTCAGTCCACATCCTTTTTGTGAGCCCAGGTTTAGGAAGCTGTGCTGGGGACTTCAGCCTCAGCACTAAAAACCCGCAGCCAGCAGGACTGCCTCTGCACCGAGCGCGAGTCTGGCTCTTCTGCTGGGAGCCCGCAGGCTGAAAACGCAACTCGCTGCAAGAACGGGGAAAGAAATGCAGTCCAAAGTGCGTAAGTGAAAGTTGATACTTAACAACACTTTAGGTCTCATGATGTTTTTACACTGAAAGACAAGTTTCTGGGTTATAGGTCTGTGCAGATAGGATGAGATCAGCTGCATGGACCACAGACTTCTCTGTGAACATACAGCCTGTGCCAGAAGATTATCTGCCACAGAAACAAAATAGTGACAAAACAAGCTATGCTGATAACTGGATGAATCTTTAGAAATATCACAGTAGTGTCCTCACAGCAATCTCACAAATCCTAGAGGTTAAGCACCACCACTAACTCTGCTTTTCGCTCACTAGGAAATAGATTTTAGGAGGACGTTGCTGCCTTACCCCTGTGGCCCCAACAAAACCAGCACGGTTAAAAGCACTCTTCTCAAGATTTAGGTAAAACATAACTCAAGACAAACCCATAGAGCACTACAAGTTAAACTGAACTCAAAGGCTAGGTCCTCTTCTAGAAGGAACTCTATATATCCACACTCCTGAGTGCTCTGGTAATCATAAATAAATAAATGTGCTGATTTGGGCTGATTTTGGCAGAGGAAGGATTTTATTTGACCTTCTATATACATTCATATATTCGCAAATATGTCAACATGCCTTGTATATTGGCACTGAGACATCAATGCAATTTTTCTAGGAGCGTCCCTGAACAAAAAGTATTTTCAGTAACAGAGCGAGTCCCTATCCTCAGGCCCCACTTCCGTGGAAAAAAAACAAATTAAAGTCTGACATTAGAGATGGAAGAGGCATAGGGAACAGCTGCTCCATCGCCCTTGGGCACACAAGGGAAGGTTTCATTGCGCATGTATCAGAGACAGATCCATGTGAAGGGACCTTGCACAATGCTTGCATATTAATGTCAGCAGCACCGCATCGCTCATCCAGAAAAAATAAAAGGAAATCTGATGGCATCATTCATCTTCCCTGTCAAGTGACCCGCAATGCCTAAATAAATGGATATTTCATCACACACATTTGTAACTAGCAATCAGAAACAGCTGGAGTGATGAGTACAGTATTTTCCAGTCAACAATGCCGGAGTCTAGTGGCTTTTTATTTTAAATTCTGTGCAGGTTGAATACATCCCCCGCTCAATTACCTCTAAGTGAGATGGACGTTGGATGGGTATGACTATCAGTTAAGCTAAGGTGCTTTCTTATGACACTTGATTAGTCTAAAGGAATCTAGGAGTGAGTGGAAATGATGCTCTCGTGATGCTGTCTGCTCTGAGGACCTCCTGCAGCACAGGGAGGACCTACACCATCTTTGCCACCAGCTTGTGCCGCAGAGCTCAGCTGCGGTTCAGGAGCGTGGTGCAGCTGCCTGAGCGCAGACCCTGAACAAGGTACAGTCCTCCACCCCCAAAAGCTCTGCAGACCCTTGCTCCAGGCAGCGAAAGTCAGACGGCAGCGGTGTATCTGGTCATTTAGATATTGGAAGAGAAAGACATAATTTAGTTTCCTACCGTTTGTCTCTAGGTAAAACCCAGTTTGAGTGTGGTGCTCAGTGTCTTTTGATATGTTACAACGGCAGAGAGATTGGCTCTGCCTCTACTGAAAATCAGAGAATGGAGCATGAGTAACCCAGCCTGCCCTCACCCACCACCTTCCACTGCTGGGTTCTACCATCTGGAGGTGGAGGACGAATACCTAACAATTACACCTCCTTTAAACAAAGAAGAACATCCCGTATTCAGTCCACATCCTTTTTGTGAGCCCAGGTTTAGGAAGCCTCAGCACTAAAAACCCGCAGCCAGCAGGACTGCCTCTGCACCGAGTGCGAGTCTGGCTCTACTGCCTCTGCACCGAGCGCGAGTCTGGCTCTTCTGCTGGGAGCCCGCAGGCTGAAAACGCAACTCGCTGCAAGAACGGGGAAAGAAATGCAGTCCAAAGTGCGTAAGTGAAAGTTGATACTTAACAACACTTTAGGTCTCATGATGTTTTTACACTGAAAGACAAGTTTCTGGGTTATAGGTCTGTGCAGATAGGATGAGATCAGCTGCATGGACCACAGACTTCTCTGTGAACATACAGCCTGTGCCAGAAGATTATCTGCCACAGAAACAAAATAGTGACAAAACAAGCTATGCTGATAACTGGATGAATCTTTAGAAATATCACAGTAGTGTCCTCACAGCAATCTCACAAATCCTAGAGGTTAAGCACCACCACTAACTCTGCTTTTCGCTCACTAGGAAATAGATTTTAGGAGGACGTTGCTGCCTTACCCCTGTGGCCCCAACAAAACCAGCACGGTTAAAAGCACTCTTCTCAAGATTTAGGTAAAACATAACTCAAGACAAACCCATAGAGCACTACAAGTTAAACTGAACTCAAAGGCTAGGTCCTCTTCTAGAAGGAACTCTATATATCCACACTCCTGAGTGCTCTGGTAATCATAAATAAATAAATGTGCTGATTTGGGCTGATTTTGGCAGAGGAAGGATTTTATTTGACCTTCTATATACATTCATATATTCGCAAATATGTCAACATGCCTTGTATATTGGCACTGAGACATCAATGCAATTTTTCTAGGAGCGTCCCTGAACAAAAAGTATTTTCAGTAACAGAGCGAGTCCCTATCCTCAGGCCCCACTTCCGTGGAAAAAAAACAAATTAAAGTCTGACATTAGAGATGGAAGAGGCATAGGGAACAGCTGCTCCATCGCCCTTGGGCACACAAGGGAAGGTTTCATTGCGCATGTATCAGAGCGGTGCATGGGAAAGGTCCCCCATGCATGCCCAGTGGTCCTCCACAGTCCTACTGATCTCGCTGCAAGAAAACCTTCCTGGGCGCCCCCCTGTTACTCTCCCCTGCTTTGTCTTACCTCCCACCTACCTTACAGTGGAAACTTTGTCATTCACTTCTGCCAGTATGCTCCTACAAGTGCTGCGCCAGCCAAGGGGCTAGCAGATGGCTCAGGGAGGTCTCTGGCCATGGGGCTGTCCCCTTCAGGGAACAGACACCCAGGTAGCTCCGGGCGCTCCCCTTTTCTTCACTTTGTGGACACCAGGACTTGATTTAGGAAAGAAATAGAGTTTGCTGGCTGGGCTTAGCATAGCTGTGATTTACCTCTGCTATTTCTGAGGAAGGTGTCCGAGAACACTAAATTCTGTATTAAATTTCCAGAGAACTGACGCATCTCAAGGGCACAAGCGTGAATCCCTCCAGTCATTTTCACTGTAGTTTATCAAGAAAGAGTTTTCCTTAATGAATTTTTGCTTGTGAACATGTAATGCTCTGATATAGATAGTGAATTATTAGCCCTCTTAATGGTAATTCTTGAGGGCTAAGGTTTGAGATATTAAAGATTATGCCCAGGATCACTTTTTTTTTAAAAGGCTGCTATGGTATTACAGTGTACTACCATGTCTTTACTCCAGTTTTCTTGCACATACCGTATTTTACGTGACTTCTCAAGCATTAAGATGTGCTGTACATTTTCAAACCTGCCTAAAGATGGACTCTAGTACATAGGCAAGCCATTGGTTTTTTTTATATAGGAAATGTATTTGTTGCCTAAACAGCTGAAATCTTACCCTGTGCTTTAGAAGCTAGCTAGATGGGAATGAGAAGCCCCCCTACACTCAGGCTGAGGCCCCCGGAAGACCTTCTTTCCAATATGGTATTAGCGTGCTGCAAAGAGCATCACGTATGACCTACACACATGTATGATCTAAGACCTGGGGGTAGGGACTTCTCTCCCATCTGTGTGTGCTGAAATCCACCCAGTGCACTGTTACTTCAAACCAGAAACACGTGCTATTCCTTTCAGCATGGGGAATGTCTTCTGTATACCTCTGACCACGCTTCCTCGCACCCTCAGAGCACGGGGACCGGTACCACTGAAGGACTCAGAGAACAGAGGGCAGGACTGAGCCATAACTCATACAGGACCTCCAGGTACAGGGTTAAACTTCATAAAAGCAGCACGTCTAAAGTGGCTCCTTATAGTTCTTTTTCTTTTTTAAAGAAAACAGCCAGCAAAGCAATAAAGAATGTTTCCTGTCTTTTACAACTTGGTGTGATGGCAGTGGCTCGGCTGTGCTGACATTCAGCCGGTGGTACAACGGACTGGCTGGAATTCACCTTTCCAGGGTTGGAAGGTACCAGCGCTCCCCCACCTCATCCAGCCCCCACCCTTGGAGGGACTGATAGGATCTGCAGCACCTACTGGCAGGGCAGAGGTTAATGGAGGAATCCGCTTCCTTTAAAATAGAGTGCTGTCAAAATTCAAAATTTAATAGAAGAGCCTAATGCGAGGAGAAGAGAAAAAATGCCAGTGAGTCAGTCCCCTGCTCACTCGGAGGAACCAGCTGCTGGGGAAGGCAAAGGGGAAGGGAGGCAAGGCTGGAGGAGTAGCCCCCAGGTCTGATTTTGTAAGAATAATCAGGAGTGCCAGGAATAGATCAGATATGCTAGACTGATGGGCAGAAATGTTTAATTCAGTTTTATTCCTTTTGAATTTTCTGAAGCCGAGAAGCCCTGAATCTTGCTCCTTTAAAAGGTGAGAGCAGCTGATATTCAGACCCAGTGTTGCAAGGGACAGTATTTATTTGGGATTTTCAGGGCTGCAGGCTTGTCTGGAAGTGTAGCTGGAGGGCTGGCATACAGAGGAATCTGCTTCTTCAGGTCAAAAGAAGCTGGCAGTGGCAGTGCCCCGGGAAGGTAAATGTGACGCTAAACCTACCCGAGGTGGGTTGCTGGCCTGCCAGGGACCAGCACTTGTGCTGACCAACGTCCCAACACCACCGTGCTGCTGGCCTGTCAATCAGTGTAAAAGCAAATCTGCAGCGCACCGACATCTCAGGCCTGTGCATGAAACCAGAGGGGTGCAAATTAACGCACAATATTTTGCTCAGCCAGAGACAATTACCTTTCGTAGCACTTTTGCTTGGAAGGGGGGCCGGAGCCAGGGGCGGTGGGACCCCGGTCCTGGGCACTGCACCCCGGCACCGTGGCCTCCCCAGATCCTGGGGCCAGGCAGGGTAGCCTCTGCCTTAAAATGGCACCACCAGCAAACTGCCTCCGCGTACCCCTTTGTCCTTTTCCTACACCGCATGCTGCTTCACTCGACGCCGCAGTTAGTAGAAACACTACACGGCAGTGTCACTTCTCCTGCCAGTGAAAAGCCCATCCAGCCTCGCAGTCAGAAGCAATTTTTGTAGGAAATACAGGTTGGTTGCTCTTCTGATAGAAAACATTCAAAGAAAGGAAGATACATAGGATGCAGGGCTTATCAGTGAAGGCTGCTGTGCTTAACAGCACCAGCCACTGCTGCTGAGCTCAGAGGGGAGCAGAATACAAAGAACAGTCTTCAGAGAAGTGAGATCCTTGGTAAAAAGAGAGTTTCTTCTCTTCAACCCAGAATGAATCAGGTGGGAGGTGCTTCTCACCGAGAAGAGAGACAACCAGGTTCTCCTGCCAGCACTGAGACCTCTCCTGTCTCGCAGAGGAAACTGGGTTCACCAGGACGAGAGCTCACTATGAAGGGAAAGGACTCCCCTAGGAAGAGCCTGGGTTGTGGGCTTTCCCTGTCCCACCTGGGAAGTGAAAAGGGCACTCCATGTTTCCCTGGTGGAAACCAGAGGTCGGCACAATCGGGGGTCCTCTTCTTTTAAATCAAAGTCTGTTTTAATGTTAAGGGAATGAGGGGCTTGGCCAGCATTGGTGCAAGGAGGGTAAGATCTCTGCACAGACTGGGTAGTGGAGGGTGGTTTGATCTTGCCAGGTACCCAGCCTTTTTGTTAACTGCCTTGTTGACCTTTTTTCGATGAAAGAGGGCGTTTCCCCTGGCGCTGCTCTACAACCTCTCCTCTCTGCTTCTGTTTGCTCCACATCCTCCCGCTGTGACCCCTGCATGGAGGACGCGCTGACAGCTTGCCCGGCCGAGATCAAACTAGCAAGGAGTAGCTGTTACCGTTTTACTCCGAAAGATGCCGTGCTACCATGACAGGTTAAATGGTGCAATGCATGCCTACGAGCATCGCTGTCGGCAGCCTGCTCCTCACCCACCGTGGACAACCTGAGTTATACACCGTGGATCCTGGCACTAGGCCTAAACATCTTCACTCTAAGTCCAGTCTAATGAAGTCAATAGAGTATGTAATGTTTCCAGTTTAGTACAAAATTCAAATTACTCTGACTTGGCTCCTAATCTGTCTTGTGGGATGATACTAAGGGTAGATACTGAAGCTGTACTTTACTAGCTGAGCACCGGGGCTCAGCTCAGCTGTGGTACAGGCACATAGCGCTCCAGTGACTCACGCGGATAATTACGGTGCGCGTCACATCAGCGATTGCGTCACTCCGTGCCTCCCAGTAATGTCACCTCGTGCGTGCCTCAGTAGTGAGCTTCACCCTGCTCCTCTGCAGAAACCAGGATCAGGAGGGAGGTATTGAAGCTCAGCAGGGACGACTGAGAAAGCGAGGCGGTGAGCTTTCCCCTGCCAGGCAGTACGCAGTGAGCCTTGTGCCCATCAACGATTTGAGCCGCTGGATTCCGGTGGTAGCTCTGAGTGTTGAAGCCTGCAAAATATTGCTGATGGGCAAAGTCTGTCTACACTCTCATTTCTTTGACTCATTGCCTAGACACAATGGTGACAGAGAAGGAAATGATCCTCTGAAGGATCATTTGGTATGTACCAAAAGTTAGGAATGAGGAGTAATTACCCCTGGGCAGAAGGGGACACCCCTCTCTAAAGCTGACCTCCCTCCATTGACACTGTTAATCCACTGCCTCGATTCCTCTCAGCTGTCCTTACCCTGTGGCACTCAGGGTTAAGGCTGGAACTTCATCATGCTGAAACGTCCCCATGCTTTGAGGAGTTTTATATTTAAAACTTGTTCCTTCTGTCTCAGTTTGGCACCCAGTGATGATAAATTCAGAGATGTTTCTGGGAAGGCAGCCAGTGCTGTCGAAGCCCAAGAAAAATCAATCTTTAACAAAGAAATAAATTAAATTCCGTCATTATCTATCAATATTTGCCTCTGACTCCACATAACAATTATATGAAAATGGTCCATTTGCTTTAAATATGGGGAAGAAGGGAACTACACACAGATATGTTTGGTAAAAAAGAGATTTTTTGCAGCGCAGAGCTGTTCCCGACATGCCATATGATATCCTCGTAATGGGCACTGCAGGAACAAACACAAAGTCAGTCCTAAAGAAATATAGTAGTCACCTTCAACGTCTTCACACCTATAGAAATCACCCTCTCAATTTTTCAGTGCTGCATGTTATAAAAATTTCATATTGGCTTTATAGCCTAGATAAAGTGAAAACATAGCACATGTCACTTCACCAGGACAGCGACACCAGTGGGGCACCTCTTAGTGAGCTGGCACACTGCACGCTGGTGAATAGCGTGGATTCCTGCTCTGTGATCAGACTCAGCCAGGCGACCACCAGCAAGTGCTAAATGTAAAGATACTACCACTGGCTCAGGGCATCCCTGAGCCGCTGATTGCTGGAGGCTGGGCCAGAATATATTCAATTCAGGGAGGTAAAACTGCACATTGTCTTGTTCTCACGCGCTTTTGTGGAGATCCGCTGTAAGATAATAAAAGAGGCAGAGCTTTAGTCCGACCCAGATGCCCACACTCACGTTCCTCAGAGATACTGCACCTGAAGAGGTGTTCCCTCCTGTCCCAGCCCCTCAAGCCATGGGGAAGCTAAGTTTTACAGATCCACCCAACTTCTGATGGCTTCCCACTGGCTATATACATATTACCTCTACTACTGTTCATATTTGCAGGTTTAAATTACACTTCCCCATTAAAGTATATATCTGAATTATTTCAAGCCTTCCTTTTTACACATTGTAGGGTATCTGTTTCATCACTCATCTGATCTCTAAACTGAGAAAAACATGTTTCTCCTCAGGAGGAGATTAGCAGATAGGTTCTCCTGTGTCCCTGGCCCAGATTTGTGACCACATCGATGCATTTTTTCTGTCTTTTCTCTGCTTTTTCTGGGCCTTTTTCTCATTCCTGAGGGAAGAAGGCAGGGTCTTTTTTTTTTTTTTTTTTTTTTTG
>NW_009260080.1:3204104-3237260 GCF_000687185.1 Egretta garzetta
TTGGTACTTGTTGAAAACTGCTGTCCTCTGGCTTCCTGCTTCTCTTCCTTCTGGTGACGCTGTGCTCCTCAGCACCGCCTGTGCATAGAGATGACGATGACATAGCGTTGGGCATCAAGGGTGCCTATGGATGGATGCTCGTTGAGGCTTAACAGAAAAGGGTTGGGCCTGAAGCACAAATGCTACATGTGAGCTGTATATAAGGGCTGCTTCCACAGCACCCGTGCTGGAGCTACAACAGAACACGTAGATGCAAGGGGGAGCACAGATCCATTTGTTCAACCAGAAACCCAGCAACTTACCCTACTGCCGTAACAAATACAAATGCTCCCCTGAGCTGTTATATGATTTCACCATAACAACCAGATGTACCCTTGATACAGTTCAATTACTAAACACTTCAGCTGTCAGGAAAGAGAGGGATGGAGAGGGAACCGGTAGAGGTCTCGTATCTGTAGCAGGTTCTGGCTTGTGTGAATTTTTTCTTCTTCACAGAACATCTGACAAAACACACCCTGAGGTAACCCTCAGCCCCTCTCTGCATTCTGAAGCACAATCAGCATTTTCAGTAAGATGGCTTTCTGTAACACCACTCAGCACTACATCCAAGGCTGCTCTCTCTTGCGTTACACAGTCTGGGCAAGAGTACAGAGCCAGGTGTCTCTCTCCTGTTCCTCTCAGTCCCCTGTTTATTGTATTATCATGGTTATTTTGGAAATCTAGATATAAAAATAAATAATTTCTCACCATCCAAAAATAGGTCAAGAAAACCACTGGGCGTGCATAAGGGAGAGACAGCTTTCAAGTGATGAGGCTCCAAATTCATGTGGTTGCAATTCTTGATGCAAGCAATGGTGACAGTAATTACAACCACAGTCCTTCAGATGCAGTCAGGTCTCCGGGCTAGCCTGCCAGCACACTCAGTTGCTGGGCCTGCTTTTGTGCAGAATATTTATTTAAATTTTACTATGAAAATTCACGGTGTCCTCTGACATGCCCATGCTCCCCCTCCTGAGGCAAGCCTCCCCAGATGGGGGATGCTGGCTCCTTGGTACTGCAGGGAGTTGTGCCATTAAAAAAATGAACGCTAGATGGGCTTGCTTAGAGGACACAAACTCAAATCATAATCCAGCTGCTTTCCTGTATTATTTGACTGTATGTGTCACTGCCCCCACCAGTAAGCTTTTTAGCTGTGTTATCCCTGTTTTCCTTCTGGAGCCAAACCCCAGCAGGACACACCAGTTATAGCTCCTTAGCAAGCCGTGCCCCTGCAGCCCCCCAACTTTCTGCAACACTACTGAAGGCTGCTGCTATCAACAGCCAACGATTAGCAAAAAGTTAATGATGCCACGGTCAAATGTGGTGGCCATTAGTATTTGTGTCAGATACAGCAGGAGGCTGGGTGGTTTCAGCTGAAGGCTCCAGGCTCCATCGCGGTGCAAATGAAACGCATGGCTACTCATCCAAAGGAAGATGAGTGCTAATAGCTAATAACCACATCCATGCGTATTGAGCTTGGTGTGATCAGCCACCAGGAGGAGCCAGTGTAATTTATTTCCAGGCTAATTAAGGCATGAGCTTTCGGGTCACATAATTAGTTTGAAGGCAGTGGAGCAGGGGGAGATGCTGTCTGCCTTCTAACTGCTTTTCCCTTAGAGCACCTCGCAGATTGGCACTCGCCAAGGGTTTCATGTTAGAGACCTGCCATTCTCTAAGGGCAACGCTTTCCAGCTTCTGAAACAAGGATGCATCACTTCTTGGTACCGACTGTGTTCTGGGTGTTCAGAAGTGTTCGGTCACACATAGTGACGACAATGCAGAGCAAGTTCAGGAGCTAGCGTTGGATGATGAATCAAGGCCACCTAAATGAAGGTGTCTCAGCCTTTTCCTTTTTGTACTCAAAGAAAACATGCATGCCTAAAATCCAGGTCTTGGTTTAATCTCATTTCCTTCATACATTGCCAAAGAAAATGAATATAAAATTGTAGTGTATGAGGACAGGACACTGTAACTTTAAATAACTTGAGCATTCGAGAGAGGATTTGTGTCATTTGGGGGACTACCAGAATCCACCTGAGCAGCAGAATATGAACAGCAAGGTTTCACATATTTGCAGATTCAACTAACAAACAGTATTTGAGATCCAGCCATGCCTCTGCACCTCCTTTAAACCCTTGGTTGAAGGGGGAAAATTGCACAACACTAATGAAGACAATTTCCCAGCTTCATGTTGCTCGTTGCCAGCTAGAGAGTAAGTTTTCTTGGCTGCGGGCACAGCGTTACAGTGGGGAGGGCTCTGGTCCCCCAGCAGCACTTCTGGTGTTTGCTCTGAGCTCTGTGCTGATGCGCTGCTCCTCTGCTAGCACACATGGGACTTCCACCAAAGATCTCCTTTCTGGAGAAGAATCAAATTTTAACAAGTTTAGTTGTTGTCAGTTTTCAAGCTCATGTGGGAAAACAGCCAGGAGTGAGAGCTCGGCTGCGGCTGAATTGTACGTCGGCTGGGGAGGCGTCCACAGCTCCAGCCACGTGTGGCCTCTGGGCACTGAGGAGCAGCCAGAACTTCCCTGTCCTCCTCCAGAGCCTTCAGCGCTTTCTGAAACAACATGATTTAGGTATGTGCTTTAAGGAGTGAGATGTTTATTTTTAAGTATTTCGCTCTAGGGAACTTTTTGGATATTTTTCTTTCTCGAAATGTGTTTTATGACACTGCGGAGTAGCTGGAATGATTGAAATGCTGAAGAACAAGAGAACGTATGACTCTATGGGATTATTTTTAGATGCTGAGTTACATTACTGTTTTAAAGACCAAGATGTCACTTGTGGTTTAAGGAGACCTAAACTTTAGATGGCTTAAGGCTGGGCTATTGTATGGGAATGCTGCTGTTGGGAAGCTCTTCCATGTACCTGATATGGGCCACTGTCAGGAAGCACACCAAAAAAGCCATTGGTGTGTATTTATATATATTTGTGTGTCAGGAATACCGTCCTGTAATGACCTTCCTTTTCCCTGTGCTGTTGGGTTGCCCTTTTGACTGACTAGACAGGCCAGTCCTCTAAAGCCTATTTTTGTTGTGCTCCAATTGTCTCCACTGAGAGTTCTGCATTTGGAAATCAGACAGTGCCTATATTCAAAACCGAAGTGACCATCCACAGATCCCAATGGAGCTGGCTCTAGAGAAGGTAGCCAGGAAGGAGGTGGAAATTAGGCCTGAAGTGGTCACACCCTGGCTCACCATGGATGGCGGAGGGCTTGTGGAGCATAGGAGCATCTGGCCACAAATCCGTCTAAATCCAGCACTGACTGTTATCCTGTTGTCCTGGGTTTTGATCTGGGAGGAGGAAGAAAAAGAAGCTTTGTGATTAAATGTGAACAGAAGATGGATATTGCAGAAATTGCACACTTACATCCCTGTCCATGAAAAGCCAGCGTGGTGCCTCAGCTCCCTGCGAGGAAGCAGGGCAGGCGGGGGCATCGAGCACCTCCCTGGGGATGGGGCCAGGCTGTGGCCAGGCCAGGCCATCAGCCCTAACACCTGCAGAACCTCACCACAAGAGACTCAGCTGGCATTCATCATCTTTTCATAGCTGCCAGGATTTTGTAATAAAGTTGTTGCGTCTCTTCTGTTTCACAGTGGGAGCTAACACGTGTGTATGTATGATTAGTTGTGCAAATGCAATAAGATGCTTTCTGAATCACAGCCCAAGACAGCTGAGGATTTATCAATATCATATCCCTAAGAAACACTGCTCTGGGGATACGTAGGTGAACAGCTGGGGTCATTTTGTGCAGTGCAGGGCTCATCCCTGAAGCATCACCTTGCAGAGTACCTGAGAGGCAGAGAAACCTGGTGCCTGGAGCTCACCACCATCCTGGCCTGGCCAGGGGAACCAGCACTGCCTGCTGCATCTCTTTAAAGGGAAGAACAGGATTTCCTCAACTCTCAGCTGAGAGAAACCCCATCTGCCCTGTCCTAATCATGCTGTCTTAATTATATTGCCCTCTTCGCCTTCTCCAATGCAGCAGAGGTTTTAATGAGCTAAAGCAGAGTCAAGTGAATACTAAATGAAATGTTTAGCTTGCTCAGGTTTAAAATAGGTTAGTGCTTATTATTTGAAAGCTTTGTGCAGAAGCAATCATTACATGAAACACAGTGTGGTTTTGGTCTTTTGTGCTGAGTTGAAAAAGTAGGTCTGTCCCTCTGCAACCAGCAACTCATGGGGTCACTTCCTGGTATTAAAGACACTCTTAAGGTGCTTCCAACAGTATGAGAGAGAAATCATCCTGGCTTTACAGTGAAGAAGAAAAGGAGTTCATTACGCTGCGTCATCTTTGCAAGCACAGCATACAGCCCTGGTAGGAGTGTCCCCAGAGGAGCAGGAGGAGGTACTCTGAAGTATAAGGTGACGTCTTTTGCTGCAATGCATGAATACTTCTGTATGACTGTGGCTGCATTGCACATATTAGCTATTTAGGAGGTCCCTGTTGTAGGCCAGCTCTGACCCATATTCCTTTGGGAATGCAGAGAGCTCCAGCACAACTGGGAGCTGGATGCCAGTTTTGGGTCTTCCTTGCAAACCACCTGGGCATGGTTGTGGCCCTTGGCCCTAAGCAGCCTATTGTGTGCAGCTGTAGAGGAGTCCACAGCTGGGGTTCACATGCTGTCCCAGCAGATGTTTCCATAAGCTGCTTCCTCCTATGCGAATGCATTGGTGCCTAAGTCCTTGGCCAGGCTTGGACATGCTCAGGCTCAGTAGGTTTCCAGCTATTGGCCTAGCTGGGCTTTACTAAGAGCCAATCTCTATTTCTTTTTAGACCACAACATAAAAAGAAGTGGGCCCTTATTTGGATAATATCTGATTCATGACCCAACAGGGTTTGGTGGAGTGTGACAGAGTGGTCTGCCTGGAGCAGGGTCTTCCTGACCCCGGCACAGAGCGAGAACGTTCCCCACCTTCAGAGGGGACAGTGTGGGACTGCTGCGTCTCTGCCCCAGACACCTGGTCCATCACTCTGACTCCCTCAGACTTCTGATATTTACAGTTGTTGTTGCCATTTATCTAGGTTTGGGGATGTTAACTGTCAAATATTGAAGATGAACAAAACGGATGGAAAAGAGTGGAGCAAACTGAAGGTTTTTAGGAGCTAGCACAGAAGCCTGGTCTGCTTGGTCTCAATATCCACTGCCTTTGAGAAAGATACACAGCTTTGAGCACTGTGCTGCAGAAGTTCTGACATTCTTAAAAATAGAATAAAGATGATATAATAATTAAAATACAATCATTTTAAATTGTCCTTTTCAACAAATTAACATTCTTTTATGGCTGGAAGATAGTTATCCTAAGTAATTACCCTGTTATCCTAGTGACAGACTGATGGTGACCTTTATATTGCAAGTGAATTATGCAAATTGGTATTTTCATTAAACATTAAATAACTCCCTTGGGAGGAAAAAATGTTACTTACTGTTCACTGGCTATTAAAGTCTAGTGATATGATTTACCACAACTTTGTTTTCAACCTCCAAGGGCTCTGGAGGAGAAGGGATTAAAGTGTGGTTTGGAATGAGAGGCTTAGACATGTGTAGACAGGTCAAGTGAAGTTAAAAAAAAAAAAAAAAGCAAAACAAATCCCAGTTACTTCATCCTATGTTCAAAGTGTATGTTCTCTCTGACAGAACATCGGTATGTCAGTAAAAAGTCTCCAGCCCCACACTTTCCAGTCCCCTGAGCACCTCAGAGCCAAGAGGCAGCCTTCCCATTAACTTAGCCTAATTCTCACCACCAACCCTTACTTCATACCAACTTAGCAGCACGCCCCAGACATAAAACCATGGCTGGTTCTTTTGCTTTCAGCAATTCGCATGGACCATGCATGCTCTCAAAAGCAGTCCTGTGCCACTCAGGCTGAATCAGGCTCAGAGGTAACAAAATGCTGGTAAGTAAAGCCTGCAGGAAAAATAAATTCACCTGATGGACAGATGCAGTGGGAACACTAGAGAGCATGCTTTCAGCACGATGGGATTGATGAAAGTTTACGGAGTTATGCCAAAAATCATTAGGAATAAGGCCAATAATACAGGCTTTAAGAATAAGAATTATTTTTAATGACTCCTGTTGTACAAAATGGCCCTCGGTAATAGCACAAGCTGTATCGAAAGTGAAGCAGAGTTTGTCAGCAGGCAGGCTTAGTCCTTAAGTGTTGCTACTCCTACAGATTTCTACAGTTCAAACATCTTTTTGGAGACTTCTGCCATTGCATCAAAAGGGACCTCAGTAGGAATGCACTTTATGAAAGCGATCCTGACATCCATACTGAGAAAAGCAAGAGTACCCGGGCTTCTGGCAAGCACCATGATCTACACACCACAAGGCAGCTACAACTGCATCCTGAAAGAGCTGACTTATTCCTCCCAGCACCAGTCTTGGGATGTGTGGGACCATATTGCAGTGCTTCCCATGAAAAAACAAAATATTGGCTCCACATTATTTGGTGCTTTGTGCTGAAGATAAACCAGTAAATAGATTTCTCTGAAATGTTTCTGTTAATACAGTCATGGTCTCATCAAAAAATGAGAGAATCTGGGTGCCTGTGTATATGTGCAATGTATACTGACACCAGAGAGTGAATTTAACTTGCTTTTCAAAATATTAAAGTTCCAACAGTCTGAACAGTGGATGCCAATGCAACAGCTTTAGAAAGCACATTCAACTGTTAATCGCTTTTTATTTTGAAACAGCAAAGTTTCCTGGCCCATTAAACTACAGTTAATATGTCCTTTAAATAAATACACACACACACACACATCATTTTAATTACTTAACATCTTTCTAGTGGGCTGTAGGAAAACTCCATTTTCTAAAATTTTTGTGACAGATACTACACTCCACCATTTAAAAAGTTTCTTTTAAATGTACCAGGCTGTTGGTACAGAGTTACTGTTGGGTGCAGCCCCTTTAGAAGACTGAGCTAAGCAGATGGGAGCTGCACCCTCGTCCATGGAATTGAAGAGAGAAATACTGAAGCCTTGGTGACCAAAAGCGTGTTTATATTACAGTGGGATCCAGTTTTCCCTTTAAAGACAATGGAGGGAGATAATTGCCTGATGGTCCTGTGTTAGGAGAAGAGAAAAAATTGTTGTTGTGGTCCTTGACCTCAGGGCAGATTCCCCCCAGATCTCCTCAGCCTGACAGGGTGGTCCAGTCACAAGACTATTACAGAAAATGTCACCATCACCTTGACACTCAAGTGCCTGTTTTGAAGACAAAAAGTAATGGAGAAGGCACCATGTCCATTGGGTAACCCGCTGTAATCTCATTTGCACGTGTTGTTAAAATAGTATTAATTGCTAATAAGTCTCTAACTCTTAGCTTTTCTTCCATGTTATTCTTGTCTCTGGTAGGTTAAACAGTGCTAATTTCCACTGTTTTGTTCCTCTGATAACACTTATATACTGTAATCAAGTCATCTCTCAAAGTAGGGATAAACTAAACAGATCCCTGTAAATCTCAGTGTACTGAAATAGCTCGTAAGGCAGGAAGAAATGGTGCACTGGAAACTCATGTTTGTCTCACAAAGAAAAAGGAAAAAACGTAAACCTGAACTTTTCCCACATTTTCAGGTTTATTCAGAATCAAGAAAAGTTGTTTATTATTATTATTATTATTATTATTACTACTACTACTACTGGTACTAGTACTAGTACTAGTACTAGTACTGTTGTTGTTGTTACGTGTATAGACTGGTAGTTTCTTGATTGATCCTATCACCCAGAACTGCAAGAGCTCATTCCAGAGTAAACACATTCTAGAAAATATTATTCAGTCTAGAAATGCTAAAAAGTAGGCTTAAAACAAAATGTGCATTTTCCAAATAAATACTAGTTTGTTAATGTTTTCATGTAATGAAGTTGTACTTTAAAGAAATAACATTGCTTTTTCCTAAATAACATCATTTAACTTCTTCTGTCAAGCAAAGCTATATTAATCCTTTGTGGTTATTATGTGTCCAAAATTCTTAATAGAGACGGAAGATTCCCATCAGTGCTTGGCACTTTGTCACAATACAGAGTCGGTGTAAACTTAAGCTCCAAAAACCAGAAAATGAAAGAATATTTGTACCAGGGCTACCATTGTTCCCTCCAGACAGGTAATATCTCTGTCCACGGAGGCAGCCCGAAACAAGCGGGGGGGCCCCAGGCAGTGCCTGTTGGGCTCTGCTAGCAGCAGCTGAGTTTCAGGTGGTTCATTAGCAGGGGAAACGGGCTGGCCCGTGGAACTGGGCACTGTACCTGCGATTACTCCCTCCATTTTCAGGGTGTGCGGCGAACGTCTCTATCCTTCCATTTCATGTTGTGGGAGGCTCCCTTTGGAATTTTTACTCCAAGATCCAGGTAATCTATTGTTTAGATTTGAGAGACAGAATTAATTCTCAGTTTAAGTAATTTTAACTTTATTTCTGCAGTTTAAATGTCTTTCTGGAAACTTCTGACATTGCATTAAAAGCAATCGCACTGGAATGTGTTTTATTAAAGGTATCCCAACATCTGTACTGAGAAAAGCAAGGGTACTCAGGCTTCTGGGAAGCACTGTGAATGACAAACAACAAGGGAGCTACAGCAATTGCACTTGAGTAGCAACTGATTTAAGTAATTTTAACTTAAATCTACAGGTGAGCCATGGTTTTACCTGGAAGTAATGTAAAGGACTAATTAGCCAGAGCTAAGGTAAAAGCATTTGCCTTGTGTGGTAGCATCTCATGTACGACCCATGGTCCTCATCCTCTCCACGAAGGGAGGCATTGCAGGTGGACAAAGGGAAGGACCGTCATGTGCTGAGACGAGGCCCATGGTGGGCTCATGGTCAGAGCTTCCCTGTCACCAGCCTGACACCAGCTTCCCATTCCTGTTTTCCACTCAGTCCCATCCCCATCTCACGCTCCCCTTAAGGTTGCCAATCCAACTGAAATGGCTGGGCTTCCAAATACCACCTTTTTGTGAACCACTTTCCATTTTTTAAAGGATAGGATTTCATGGGGTGTTACACCCAACAAAGCCAGCAAGGTGGAGCAGGCCTGGCAGCACGTTCCTCGGCTAGAGCTGGCGATCATATGAGTGGTCGTACTAATATGACTTGGTAGCAAAGTGCCTAAGACCTGGCTGCATGCCCAGGAAAAGCTTAGGATTGCAGAGGAGAAACAAATAAGTAGAAAAATGAAACCAGGAAATGGTCAGAAAGGCAGTATTCCTCACATGGCCTGCTGGTGACCTGAATCCTTTGGATGCCAGCTACTGGAAGAGGTGCTGGCTAGTGGGAATCTCCTCTTTCTCCACAGTGGCTTCATCTGGGACAGCGGCTCAGTCATCAATGTTGGGCATTCCCTCTTTCTCACCAGCAGTGATAGCCTCCAGGGATCCAAATGTCCAGCCATGGAGTATCTGCTACACTCTGGAAGAAGGCAGACATCCCAGCTCACAATGCCACCAACCCACTCTAGGACAGATGGACCACCTTACCATCCCTTCAGCACATACTGCTGTGCTTGCCCTTCTTACAGATGCCTTTCAGCATTTCAGGTCCCTTTAGTGTCTGTGCTAAAGCATCAATATGGAACTGGGATACAGGCTGTGTCACTATGTGTACTGCCGCGGGGGGAACTGCTACCGAGTGGCTTTTCCCCATAAAACCAGTAGGCCCAGTACCTCCGCCCAGCTCCAGTTTGGATGACAGTAAAAAGAATGAGGCAAACCCAAACGATGTGCAAATAAGCTACTGTGAACGTGACTCTGACCTGTGGCCCTGGTTAGGCAACTACATTTTTTGAACAAATGTAGTTTGACAGCAGGGCTTTATTCCAGATCAACGTTCGTGTAGTGGAGCGCTTTTTTTTGACCTGGTGCTGGGATCCTGCAAGCTAAAAGTACCAACCACAGCCTTGTGGAGAACAATTATTTAAGGAGAACAAGCCACTGAGGAGATCCTGAAACCTGCTCTGCTGCAGATGAAAAAGCAAAATCCCTTCTGCTCACCCCAGGAGACATCCAGGGCTTGATTCAGCTACCTCAACACAAGTGTGTTGGGCCACTGGAGACACCACCAAGCACCTGAGATATTCACAGAGTCTAACCCTCCTGCTAAAGCAGGTTCACCTAGAGCAGGTTGCACAGGACTTTGTCCAGGCGGGCTTTGAATATCTCCAGAGAAGGAGACTCCACAACCCCCCTGGGAAGCTGGTCCAGTGCTCTGTCACCCTCAGAGTAAAGAAGTTTTTCTTCATATTCAACTGAAACCTCTTATGTTTCAGTTTGTACCCACTGCCCCTTGTCCTGTCGCTGGGCACCACTGTGAAGAGTCTGGCTCTGTCCTCATGACATCCACCCTTAAGATATTTGTATGTGTTGATGAGGTCCCCTCTCAGTCTTCTCTTCTTCAGGCTGAACAAGCCCAACTCTCTCAGCCTTTCCTCACAGGGGAGGTGTTCCAGTCCCTTTATCATCCTTGTTGCTCTCCTCTGAACTCTTTCTAGGAGTTCCTCATCTTGAACTGTGGAGTCCAGATCTGGACACAGTACTCCAGGTGGGGTTCTCACCAGGGCAGAGTACAGGGGGAGGAGAACCTCCCTTGACCTGCTGGCCACACTCCTCTTAATGCACCCCAGGGTCTCGTCACTGGCCAGCTGCATCACTCTCCATGAGTGGTGTTGAGTAGGGTGCGTGATTCAGTTGCCATCACATAAATATGTGGAGCCATTTGAGACACTCTGGAATGGCTGCTTTGAGTTACTGATTCAGACGAGTCTAGGTCTTACACAGACTCTAGAAATGTTGGTCAGAAGGGACTGCCAGAGGTCATTTGGTCCAGCCTGAGCATCCCAAGCCACAATCACAGTCACTGTCTCTTGTTATATCATGTGATACTAGTGAAGCTAAGAGAGGTAGAGCAATGATTCTCCTACAATGCCACTTCTCCCTGGAGCAATGGCGTAACAGCACAGCCTCTGCTGACAGCCTGTGAAATGCTATATAACTCTCTTAGGACACAGTACATGGATATTGTACCTTGCCTGAACCATTTTTGATGTGGTAAAACCAGATTTAGCTTAGACACAGCCAATACAGCTATCAAAGCTACATTTAAACGCTGCACCTACAGCAACCATAAACTTCATAGACTGCTGTCCTCCCTTCAGCTTTGCCAGAAAGATTAAGGATTTATTCTGTGATATTTTTTCCCATACCTATCACTACCCCCTGGAGACCACTGACATGAACCCCATACACTGGCGGAAGTCCCCATGTCACCTATACTGTCATAATGGATAACAGTTGGTGCTGCAGAGGCCTAAGAACATAAAAATGGCCACACAGGTCAGGCCAAGATCCATCTGGTGAAGTATTTAATCTCTGATATGTGGCCAAAAGTGGATGCCTGGGCAAAAAATGGCAGAATATATAAAAATAATAAATAGTGGTATTTTCTCAGAATAAATGCTGGGTGTGCCACCGCTGGTGGCCTGGGAACTTCCTGAGCCGGAGGAGGTATTTTTGGATTTATTACTAGCACACTACTCTTTATGGACAGTTTAGACTTAGATCCACATGCTTCTAGATACCTCTGATCCAGGTTGGTTAAAGCTGAAAACTGTGACCATGCAAGTCCCTGCCCAACTGCTCCAAGTAATCTCTTCATCGTTCTAGATGAGCATTGAACCAGGGAGCATACACAGATGTTACGGTTGAAAGCTCTAGGAAAAACCCAAGCTGTGGCACGTTCTTGGAACACTACTTCACATCTACTCAATGTACATTCACAGATATTGAGGCCAGAATAAATCCGTAGATCACCTAGTCTGATTTCCACTCTAAAAAATAACTGTATCCAGTAATTGCATCCCAGTTTTGCACCTATTATTTGGTGTGTGGAGTCAGCTTGCAGATTAGAACCCTTTAACATAGGTTTTTACACCTGAGCTAAGGATCTAAATTTGTGCCATAGCCATTGCCAATGCAGCTAGTGTGCTCCAGGAGTCTGGGAGTGCTCTTCAGCTCACCTTGATGTCAAGACCTGCATCTGCTGAGCTGAGCAGCTCTCCCAGCCCCACCAGTGAAACTGATGGCATTGCCACTGCCAGGACTGAGAACTCAGAAAGCTGGCCCATATTCGGGAGTCCTGACCTACAAGGTGAACCAGACTCCTTTTATTGATAAAAATCAGCTCCCAGAATGACACCTGAAACTGCATGGAAGTTCAAGTGGTTTTATGACTGGTTATGACGTCAGCCGGAAGTTTCAAACTCTACAGTTATTAACTTTCAAAGGACTGCTTTCCAAAAGGGTTAATGAGTCATATCACTAGCTGATAGAAATGCCAATCAACAGGCATCAGCTGTAGAATAATTAGATGCAGAATGTGAGCATTAGGTATGCACAGAAGTTACAAAACCCAAGAGGATAGTGTAAAACTGCAGTTCCTAGGGAGCTGAATCTCAAGAAACCCTTGGTCAAAATACCTCACATTTTGATCCCTTTCTGCTACTTTCATGGCAGGTAATAGTTTTCAATATAATTCCAATTAGCTTAGTATTTAGACCCTTAGATAGGCATTCAACTTTATTGTAACACACAGCCACTCAGTTGGAAATTATTTGATGACTACATCTGGAAAATGCATGCATTTTAGTGGCTGATAACATCTGCAGTTACCTAGCAACATATTTGTGACAGTGACCTGGTAAATTGTTGAATGACATTTTTAACTGTTTAGCTACTGGGCTTGAGTAGGTTTTTCCCATTTCAGTCAGACCTGGTATTAGATTGCACATATGGGGGAAAAAGGAATTAGGCATATAAATGCACAGAGAGTGAATATTACAATATTAGAAAAGGCATTGTGAATTTGGAAAAGCATTCCTGTGATTCCAAGGAAATAATGCTGAGAAGTTTTTCCTTCCTTCCTTTTTTCTCATTCACAGACAAAAATTATTACGGCCATGGATTTGCAATCACCTCACCCCAGAGCAGTTTTCATTTGCCTTGGTAGCTTAAACTATGTCAGGTATATTGATTATCTGACTTTCAGGCTATTAAGGACACAATAAATCTATTAAAACATAGACTTTAGTTTTGCATGCATTTTCTGTGCCTTAGAGAACAGTATTTATTGCTTGTATTTTAGCTAAATAATATTAGCATAAAGCATAGCTTTATGTAATGTGAAATATTAATAGGTAACTACTAATATATATGGATACAGTGTGTGGCTCTTTTTGCATGCCTTTATGCTACATCATTTCAACCTTCTCATACTGCATATAGAATAAATGAAATTATGTACTAATCCTGGAAATAGGCATATGAAAAATTCACAAATTATCGTACCTTCTGAGCCTTAGCTATAGCAGCATCTGAAACAGAGAAATGACCTTTCAGTTACACACAACATGATTTTCAGCTTTTTATGGCCTGTGAGTTTGCTTCTTCATAGCCTTGCTACAGTGAGCTCAGCAGCAGCGGAGGTAAAACTTCCATAAGCACTTTTTTTCTCTGACCTGCTGACAATACACAGCATTCAATGCACAGTTTCAGTTCAGCTCATATGCAGCTGTATCACATCTGCACGTATGTCCACCAGCTTGCTAGGTAGGGTTTGGTTCAGCTCTCCCCAAACTGGACACCAACGCTGGTCAGCCAACTTGTGCTTCGTGGTCTACTGCCCGTATTGATTAAACTTCCATTGACTAGAGTGAGTTAAGACCTCCGTGGGGTCTTTAGTAAAAGGGGAAAGAATAATGAATGCTGAATCATGCATGAATAATGAAATCATATCCCTCCCCTGGTCTCCTGTAATTTTTATACAACATACAAAAGGCAAATGTCCCTTCCAGGTCAATGTCTTAGGGGACTGTTAAGCCACAAGTTCCAAGTTGGCTCAATGCACATTTCAACCCACTGCAATTTGTGCATGACTGTTCACTCCTTGTTGGAAAAGGAAGTCACCCATGAAAAAATGAATGAACATGTAGAGACTGCAAGTTGAAAAATGACCCCCAAAATCTAGCTTACTGCATAGCGGCAGTGAATGTGAAGCAGAGGTGGGTAGTTGAGATGTTCTAGAAACCCTTGTGAGAAATTTGGATGGACCTTCCCTGAACATCTCAATGAGGATTTGAATTGAAAAAAAAAAAGAGTTTTCTTGTGAATGGCAGGTAACTCCGTTGGCTAAAACTCTCCCCTCACAGTATAATTGGTCCAGTGCCTGTATTTTCTAGACTTAGAAAGACCAGTTTTAATTTTGGTTCAGTCTTGTATTGCATATAAAAAGGTATAAACGGGGATGAGTATACTGAATCTATGCACAGGAGTCATGGCCTTATTAAGGTATTAGGTAGGCATTAGATGGGAGATCGCAGCACTCAATAATAAAAAGGCAGCACACAGTTTGGATATATCCCAATTAATTGGTGTTACTCTACATTTTATTTCATACCATCTCCTATAAAACTGCATTCGTGAGTGGAAAGAGCTCATCCTGAAAGAAGTCACTACTTAATACCCCTATCATTTCTCTTTACAATCACACTGTTGCTGTAATGCCAATAAAACTGCCTGACAATGCTTAGGCAGCTGGTGTCATCTGATTGATGCTCATTACACTAAGTATAAGTGTCTCACCAGTGTCTTCTGCTTCCCTGCCACCAGCTGGGCCATGGTCTTCTTTTGCCTCTGGAAGTTCTTTGGGGAAAGAACTAACTTCTGGGGAAAATATCCTGGCTTGCACAACAGGACCTTGACCTATGACTGAAATCTCTGGACACTGCGGCTTATTGTCTAGGAGCACAAACATACATACACCCGGACCAAGCCTTCTGGTAAGAGAGAATGTAGAAAAGAGCTCCTTCCTACGTGTCTGAAACCACCCATGGTAAGAGCAACCCATGAAGGATCTGTGAACGTGCAGGACTTGTGCTACTGCTGTTCATTGACATTTTTGGCTGAATTTATCAAAAAGACAGGAAATCTTTACCCAATAAAGTTAAAATTCACCTAGAAGAGAGGTTTATTGTCCTTCTCCAAAATGAAGAAATCAATACATAGGATATTCCAGACAAATCCTCTTCAATTTTGGTGTTTCCTATCCACATGTCTTGACCTTTCCAGCAACCACCTCTCCTACTTCCCTCCTCCCTGCCCCACCCCATACATTCCCTCCTCCAGCGTCGCTTATGTACTTTCAGGTGTATGTGTACATAAGCAATAGCAGCTTTTGCCCATCCACTTGCTGAAACCTCCATGAGGACTCCTCGGGATCCTCTTGCAACCAGCACAGTGCAAGGGCTTCCAGCATTCCATCCCCTGAGGCAGCAGGCCTTGGCCACAGCTCTACAGGAGAGTCCTATCCCAGCATGATTCATAAAGGGATGTTTTGGTGTGCTGCCATAACGTCAGCAAGCCACGAGCGATGGAGCTGCCTCTGCGCCCAGGTTTGCCCACGCGCTGCGCGGCAGGCGCACAACCTGGCTGCACGTCAGAAGCTTTGCAGAAGTAACAGGTGACATCCCGCAGGGTCGTGACTCCAAAAGGACACAGTACCAAACAACACCAGAGTTATTAGGCACTAATGCTACCTGTAGCGCAGTAGTACTACCTGTAATACCAGTCATATGTCCTCCTCAGCAGTGCTGAGTGTGGCCGCGCTCTGAGCCACCCCGATGGCATGGTTCCTCCCTCTTGTGCTCCTCTGTGGGGACACGCAAACTGTCTTTTCCCCCAACCCTTCCTGCTTCCTTACCCAGCAGCATTCCTCCCTTTCTTTAATACACAGGAGGAATCAGAGGAACCCAAAATGGTCCTGGGTCAGGATGACCAATGGATTCAAGTCCCCACACAAGGAAGTGGAGAGGGTCAGATGGCGAGTGGTTCCTCCTGTCCCCCGTGGCATCCTGTGCTATGGCTTCCTGTGATGAAGTCTCCAAGGAACAGAATGTGTCCCAGCAAGAGGAGATTACCTGATGAGTGGAAGGTTTGGTGAGAAAAGAGAGCTTTCCATCTCTGCCCCCAGCCCCAAAGGCTTACTAGCATTTAGCATTATTAGTATCCCTCTAATTAAAGATGCATGGCCACAGAGCTGCAACAGCAGCAGCCACCGTGCGGTGCTACTGATTTCAACCAAAAAGCGGATGAGCACAGGCACAGTGGCAATGCAACAACGTCCCTGCTCTTCAGAGCATGAATGGAGCTAGTGCATGACAGCAGAAAGTTCATGTGCCCCAAGTCCTCTCCTGGTTCAGTTTTGCAGAGGATTTTATACATCTGTCTAGGTGAACTGGAGCAAAACTTGAGCCAATGAACCATGGAACTGAATATTCCCAAGCTCCGAGAGATCCAGATGAATTCACCCAGCCCAGAAATCCTAAATCCAATCTTTTGTGAATTCTGGTTCTGGAGATCAAGTCAGAACTGTGCTTCATGGCTTGGTCGCCTCTTTAATATACAGAGAAAAACATACGTCAGTCCTTAAAGCAATTCCTTTTTGTCTTGCATGACTGCCTTTCTGATTTCAGGATTTCAGTGATGACTAAAGACATGGTTGTTACTGACTTGACCTCTCCCAGCGGAGGCATCTTCTTACCTACATGTTTCTTTGGGAGGCAATTATTTTCTTCCTGCTTCTGAGGTTTGCAATTTTGGAGCTAGTGCTTTCTTTCAAGCTCCCACAACCCTCTCAGGAACCTCTCCAGGTAAAAGCAAATGTTATCTCAAAGGGGTACTGAGGCTTTTATTGCATCCTGACTTCACTTCTGTAAGTCGTTATTTGCTGATCTGCCTGCCATTTCCCACGTGCATCTGCAGCTCACATTGAACTTCCCTGTTGAAATGTGGATTTCTGAGCATTTTGCTTCTTTCCTGAGAGAACTTCTCTGATTTCATCCTGGTAAAGTGGTGGTTTCAGGCTGCAATTAATTTTCTACTTACCAGCTTTCAATACTTCTCTCCATTTTAATTTCCTGTTACTTCATTTGCTGTGTCTCATCTAGTACTGTTGACTGCCTTCTCCTCCTCAGTTGCTTTTCATCTCTTTCTTCTTTCTGAATCAGATTTACTGGTCAACATGTTGAAAGCTGCCAAAGCCCCACACTGTGAGCAGGCCCCACAGCGGCTGAGTGCCCTCGCCTACTGGTTCAGGTTACCCAGCGTAGAGCCTGGTAAAAAGATTGACCAGGACTGGTTCCAGCCTCTTCAATTCTTCTGACAGGTTCTTCTTGCCCTTCCTCTCCTCTCTATCTCTGTCAGTGGTGAACCTCACACCTGTACAAAAGCCAAGCACATGGCTTATTTGCCACTCGGCTGGTATGATGGACAATTTCAGCTTCAGTTGTCTCCAAAGGCATAAATATATGTAACAGACTGTGAAAGACATAAATGCTAAGTCCATGATATGGATTTTCTAGCAATGGCTGGAGAATCTAAGAAGCCTCATTTGGGGAGGCATTGGTTGTGTAAGGGTAGTTGTTTTGTTACACACAGCGATTTGCTAAAAGCTAATGAGCAAAGTTTAGAAATCCCTTTATTAGAGTGTAGGTTTCTGTGGAAGCTACATGCATAAGGTCAAAGCCTGCTCCCGGTTCCACCTCCTTTGCGCAGGTCCTCTCAAACTTCAAAGGGAAAAGAGCATTTATTTTGGTTGGTGTAGGGGAAAAGTCAGGGGAACAGTCACAAAACTGGTGTTGCCTGCCTCCTGTTGCCTGTCTCAGCCCCTCAGCCACGCTAAGGTGGGTGCACCTGGTGTGACGCTTGGCTGGGAGATCCTCCCAGTCGGTGACCAAGGCTGTTCTGAAACTTCCTCTACTTTGCTTCTAGAGGTGAATGGTGATGGGAAATCAGCTGTGCCCTACTTTTTGAGCAGGCTGAATTCACTTCAGCAGTGCTTATGGATGATTTAGCTTCTGGAAGGCATTCAAACAGTCCAGATATGTCTGCTCTCACACGTCTCCACCTGAGAAGCAGAGTAACTCTGCTGGCATAGAGCCAGACCCATGCTACTCCTGTTGAACAACTTGTGGCACACGAGCTTGCCCACTGTGACACAGTGGAGTGTCCCCAGCCTGTGACACTGGCGCTGGGTACACATTGCAAAGTGCTGAACATGGTATAAAAACCTAAGACGGAGGCAGTGGAAGGGAGTGGGAAATCCCAGGATGCCATTCCTTAAGCAGACATATCCACACCACTCTTCAAAGAGGCCTGAAGGGTTTCTAGCTGCTGCCCAGAAATGGGGCCCAGGGTAGTCAGACCTGCCATCTGCTCCAACTTGCTAGAATGCTAAATATGAGCATTTGGAAACCACAACAGTTTGCTTCTTACTCTACAGGCATCTGCCTCCCAAGCACAGATGAAAACCACCCAGGCCACTGGTTGTGCCTCCCCAGTGCAAACCCATCCTGCACTGCCTTCACGCTTGGTTGTGCCTTCACACATGTGGATACCCACACCCTCCCTCAGGACTGCGTGAACATCTACCTCTGTCCGGTTTGTTTTGCCTCCACCTCCTGATAAACCCTGCCCACCTCTCCCATTCTTCGCAGAATCCCAGACATCTGATTTCATTCCTCCTCTCTGGTCCTCATTGCCAGCACTGCTGAGATCTGCCTTTTCCATACTTGCTCCAGAAATACAGGGGCAGCCTGTCCATGGTGATGGCACGGGGCCCATCTCCAGATCACAGACCTAAAGGCACAAGCAGGGGCATCTCTTCTGCTGCTCCCTAAGAAAAGTAAGGACCACAGCCCGCCACAAACATCTACCCTGGCATGCCCCGACAGCCAAGCTGAGAAACTATGCGAGATGATCGCTCTGCACTGGGGGGTTGGCAGGATTCCTTAGCTATGTTTCCAGATTTTATAACATTTGGACGGCTTACTGAAGACAGTGAAAGTCTGATTTCAAAAGCTGGCAGGATTCCACGGGAAAACACTTTTAAAATTAGCTCTTTTTAACCATGCTTTCACATTTCAATGGCTGCTGTATCAGTAGCAGCTGGGTTAGCACCTAACTCCTGACTTGGTTTGAATAAAATGAATGCTTACTGATGGGTCCACTTCCAGTCTTCCCATGGAAGCAAAATACAACAATGAATGGTAAAAGGTATATACAAAAGCTTTTGGGGCTTTGCCTTGATGACAGCAATGAGATAATCCATTTTTACTAATATTTTCAATTTTTAGCACTTAGGCATAACATTTAAAAAAATACATAGCTCAGATCTGGGTCTCGCTTAACGTCAGGAGCAGCTTTTCTACTAGTTTCGATGAAATTAAAGTTGGATGCATCATCACTGGTGTATCGGGATCTTCCAGTTTGTATCGAGCATTAGCATTCCTAATAATTTTATGGTGAATGTTATGATCTATAAGAGTTTTTTTACATTCAACTTACTTACTATCAGAATATGACATTTTAAAATGTTTCTAGGTGATATATGTAAAGGTAAAATCTCGAAAGTGTGAACCCTCAGTATTTTAATGCAGAATATAAACAACAGCCCAAAGGTAGTATTTTCATATTTCACTCCTTAACCCAGTTTTGGCCTATTTTGTGGCTCCATGCACGATTTTTTAAAGCCCGTATTTGGCGAACAGCTGATCTTTGTTGCGAACAATTGGAATAATTATTCCAATGCCAGGAAGTCATCGTTCATTAGCTCAGACTTCTTTAGCTGATTTTCATTTTTCTTTCACAAATCCCTGATATAAACAGTCTTGATGACATATCGGCAGTATTCTAAATTTTAGGCAGGTCTGCCATTCTTCCCCCAAACCAGGCAATTCAAGAAGTCCAACAATCTCGCCCCTGGCTTCCCTTTTCCTTTTGCTTCTAGAGGCCACTTGCACAGCAGGTATGTGTTGGTACCTGTGGTACCAGGTCATCCTTCTGCGCTCTGAGCCATGCAGGACCCTGGAGGCGTCTGACCCAAGCACGTATATCGTGGAGCAGATTACTAATCCCAACTACTAACAAAGAAAGAAGAAAGCAAACAAGAAATGCAGCCTGGGTAGGAAGCCCCTTGTAATGCTGCAGTTTTTACACCTATTTATGTACCATCTGTTGGTCAGGGTTGCGCCTACAAATACAGACCAGCATTTCATTTGAATGGGCCTGGAAAAGCAGAGCAGAGGGATAGTAAAGCAGTGGTGGAGAACACAGGCATCATTTTTTGCAGTGTGATGCAACTGCGACTTGATATCTTACTGCATTTATTCATTCATTCATTCACTCATTGTAAGGGGAATTTTTCAGCCGTCTTTTCCTTCCTGTCTGCAGTGTGCACCACAGCACTGTTCTGCAGCCGTCTAACGAAAGCTATGCAGATCTCACCATGGATACCCATTTAAATACAGAAGTCACAGGACAGTTGCTATTTGTGTGCCTGAATGGAAGTCTATTGTGTTATTTTTTTTGCTCTAGTGAAGCAGAACAAACCCTTCTTTTTCTTTGTTTAGATGAGGTGAAAAAACATACTGGTACTGACTTTCAGATAAAACCTCTTAGCAGTTCCTGCTCACTTTGAGAACATCTGGGAATACAGAGACAGTCAGTCCATCTGTTCTGCTCCTACACTTAGGCAACATACCTGTGATGTTAAATACCCTTCTCATTCCCTTTGTCTGATTACACCTCATGCCATAACCCCTTGTGACTGTTTCTTTTCTCCATTTGCCTATATCTAGAAAAACCAGCAACTTTCAGGCACTACCCAAATACCAATTTTTATTTCCATGCATGATATTTTATATATGTATAAATAAAATACCACATATGGAAATGAAAATTTTTTTAGCTGAGGTATTGAATCAAACCTCAGAAGACCTCAGCCTTGTCTCAGAGGACCTGCATCATCTTTGGCGCACAACCTCTCTCTGCACTTTGGCTTTCTATCTGTATTTTTAATTTGTTTTGCCACAGTGTCCTTGTCAGACACTAGGTGCTCCTTGTGTTTGTGTTGTATAAACATATAAGCAAAAGGTAGTTCTTTCTGCAGTAAGCTCAGAGGGAAACACTTTCCGAGAAAAAAAGTAAAATTAAGGAGAAGGAAAAAAAATACAGAGATGCATAATGCATCTTCAGTAACATCTCAGAAGACGTATTCTCTGCACAGCCTTCTGCACAACGCAAGGCCAGTGGTTCTCCATGTGAGCGAATCCTGCCCTGCCTCTCGGCATGACTGGCTAGCCTGCCTGGTATGACACCAGCATCACCAGCCTGCTGCTGGTGCTCAGCCAGCTCAGGGGTCTCTACACAACCTGCGCTGGCTTTAGTCATCTGTTCAGAGAGGGCACCCTTACTCAGAGCAGATCTGAAGCCTGTATTCTCACATGCAACTCTGGCTCATTTTAAGACCTCTGGGTTTTTAAAAGGAGGTTAAAGCACTTTCACAATCAATTTTTTATATATTATCTTAAAGGACACTAAGATAAGTCTTGGCTTGGGGCACATCTTAAAGGGAACTAAGATTCACCTTGCAGATTAAGACACCTGGTGTCCACATGTGAACTGGATATCCAGGCTTTCATTACAGTCTGTGGAGTCCAGAGATCTGCCCACCTCACCCTGAAGCAGACCTCTTGGCACACAAACCAGTTGGCTAAGCTTAGATGTCTAGTGCCAGCTTCGCCTGTGGTATCCAAAGACATTTACACAGAATCGCCAAATATTAAACATGACCTTTCTCCTTCCGAAGTGGCAAATAGAAGCTGGGGCCTATTACAGGACATCTCAAATAGCACTAGACAAATATACGTGGGCAACTGAACCAGTCAGCTGGATAGCTCTCCGGGTTTCCCTGCCTAAGATGGGAATTTGGATATACTTCACACACAGACATTTCATCCATGAGATAAATGCCCCCCTGAGCGTCACTTAAGAAGAATACTGTCTGACAATTTGTTTCCTTCCCAAAGGGTGGGAAGTTTGGCTCCAAGTTCCAAATCAGCTTCTCCCCACAGCATCTTTCCTCCCAGAGGACATCACGGGGCTCACCCAACTCTTCATGACATTTCATACCTCCAAGCAATATCCGGCCTGCCTTTAGCCGATGCGCTGACATGGTTTTGTATACTGTAAGAATTAATTTAACTATAATGTAAGCTGCTGGAAAGGAACAGTGTTTATCCAGGACTCAGCACCTCTCAGGCTTTCTCATTATTTACATAGTGTTTATATTGCTCAGTGATGCCAATCAGGGTAAGTATTTATTGCTGCAGGGTTGTTTACTGCTCCGTATCTGAATATAGCTTCTGCCCTGAAGAGCATACAATTTAATTATAAAACAAGATGCTGGGAGTTTAAAGGAGGAGAGAAAGTTGATGAGCAAAAGAGGTAACAGTACTAGTCACAAAGTCAGGAGAAACAAAATATTTTTTTATCCTGCTCTTTGTTTATTTTTAAAAATAATATGCTTTTCAACTTAAAAAAAAAAACCCAAACCTGCATGCTTCATTTCTCTTCTTTCCCCTTCCTGGTTCTCAATGCAATTTGTATTTCTCAGTAGAAAGACTGTACTTCCAAACAATTTTAACTTTCCATTTGATCCTATATAAGATTCTTTTTCATGTTTGTAACTTCCATCTACTTACATACCACTGGTTCAGGTCTGTCTCTCACAGGCTTGGGGCTGGATTATCAGCAGCAACATACATGGCCGGCCTTTCTCTGGTGGTCTGTGAAGCGAGGCAGTTCACATTCATCCATTTTGCCTCAGTTCCTCTTGGTTTATTTGCCTGCCTGTGATCCAGCCTCCAGGATGGACCATGTATCCACACGTAGGTTTCCTACTGGCCTCTCAGCAAGACCTCCTCTGGATTTCCTGGGACTATCAGTCTTGGGACATCACCCACCATTATCCCATGCACTCCTCCCCACTGAGTTCCAGCTCGCGTCTGCCTGCCACCCAACTCACTTCATGGGATCCAAGGACACACTTCCGCAGGCACAAGATGACTTTTATCATTAATTTAAAAAGATAATTTGTGTCATCGCTGCAGGATACCCCCCATTTATTACTCAATTGGATGAAAATCAGAAATACATGACTACAAATATTATCCATACTACAGCAGACACCAAAATGTGCTACTACTGTGCAACATATAAGAGAAGAGGTGCTAGAAGTGCAAAAGACAGTAAAGACAGCATTAAGCTTTTGAAAAAAATCACCCTGTGTTGAGAATCAGGGTTTAGATGTACACTACATGCATTTGCACAATTCATGTCCTATTCAAATTTCACAGCCCTACTCTCAGAGCTATCTTCTCTGCAGACACAGAAGAGGCACAGAAGGCTGGAGGGAAACACTTTGCTTCCGTGCCAGAGAGCTAGTTGTGAAGCAAACATCTCTTAGATGCATAGGTCATATAACATTTGCCTCACCTGGGCTCATCTTTTTGCTACCAGGCATTGGCCTTTGCCAGGGACCCTGGCAATAAGGCTCCCTGTTTTCTGACATGTACATTTGTCCAGTAAACACTAAGCCACCCACACATTTCACAGAAGCTACCACATATGCTCCCAGCCCCCAGACCTAACTCAGAACTGTCCTGGCCATATTGAGGAGAGAAAAAAACCCAGCATAAACATGTATTTTTCACTACTGGGTAGTTCTCATGGTGATTTTATCCATCTATAGTAATATCAAAAGGACGAATGATATTTAGTTTGCATCCAAAGTCAGTGTTAGCTGACCACGCCAGTAACAACAATCATGGCTGCCTGCCACCAGAAGAGAAAAGCTATGTTATTTCCCTGACGCATTGAATTTTCCAATGTTGCATTTAGCTTAGTAAACAGCCAGCTGAAGCTTGCTATTCATGCTTCCTATAGTATAAACCACTTTTGCTTTTAAAACAGATTTCTATTTCCTCTCTTACACTGAAGGGGAAGTTAGAACTGAGATCATACAAAAACTCTTGCATAAATGATGCTGTCTTTATGTGTACTTTGAGGTGCACAGTGATTTCCATGCTGACCTAAGCATACCCAGTTTAGATCTCTAACGTGTGTCATTAGGTCACATCTGTAGCAGTCACCATTCGTGGGTGTTTCCTCCACTCCTTTTACAGGTCATTCCATTCCCAAAGTCTGGTACACATCGTCTACTCAGGGCTGGCCACAGCTCTCAGCCTGGTATACCCAGACAGCTGTACTTTCATCTCAGTGTATCTTTTCTAATTTATTGTAGTTCATTTTTCATTTATCTTGATGCACTGGGCTGAAAACTGTAGTGATACAGAAACTCATTCTCTTATAAGCAGATCAGACGTCCTTGTTTCATGGGCAGCAATGACTGTTAGGGCAGTCTGGGCATCAGCATAGCTTCAGCTCCAGAGTTAATCTGTCACCATGAGGTGCTTGGCCCTGCTCAACCTGTGGATGATTTAAAAACCTGCATTTCTCAGCCTGGGTGATTCCATTAACAGGGCAGGATCTACAAATACTAATCAAACAGTGAACACTCCCTTCTGCCTGCTTGGAGCTATGTACTCTAATGAAGCATGACAGAGACTTAGCAGGGAGAAATAAGGCATGGATTAAAGAAAGGACCCATCAATATGATCAAAAAACCCCACAAGATCCTAGGAATGGGGAAACTTCTAGACTGGAAGAAAGATAGAATGTTTTCAAGTAAACCAGCTGCCATTAAACGTTCCCATCACAACTTGTAAGAGGAGAGAGTTGGTGTTGATGCTGGCATCACAGTTGAGTCAAAGAAGCACTGGGAAGACAGGAGGAATAAACTCTAACCCTCTACCTCCTTAGAGATAGTTGCTTTAGCAAGAGCTCTCTTCCAAAGTCTTGAGGCAGCCAGCAGCCTGAGCAGAAGACTGTTGCAGATGAGGGAACAGATCAGTCAGAAATTTTTATGAGAACAGCAACAATTTATATAGCAAAACGCTTCCTCTGAAAAATGTCCTGAGGGTCAAGGCTCTCTGGTTATAAATACGTTTGAGATGCCAAGACCACTACCTGAAGCTGAAGCTGAGAAGAAAGCATTGTGACTTCTCAAATAAGATTTAACTGTGTATCTTTCTGAGCATTAGAAAACAACAGGTATGGAAACCCTCCCTCTTGAAATTAACAGGAAACTTTCTGCTGGCTGAAAACAAGAAATTAATCCCCCTGTCATGGAAAAGGGCTCTGCAGCAGGGAAAAGGAGTCATAAGGCTGCATGGAATAGATGAGCTCAACAATTTCTAGGATTCAGCAACATGAAGTGATTTTTTTACAGGCCTCTGGAGAGTAACCGTCTTCTCCGACTGAGGGGGAAGAGGTGTAAAGAACAATCAGACATGACTTTACAGAATATCAACAGCTTATGGTCTTTTCTTGTGAAACCATTTTTTCTTTCTCTGAGGGCCTGCCTGCTTTTGCAGAGCTCAAGAGACACATCAAAGAACCCAATTAGAGTGTGTGTATGTTATACTGTATCTGTAAATTATGGGCATAAAATATCTGAAGACAGGGCAGCAGAGGTTTCTTTAACATAAATAAATCCTAAGTAACTACTATGTGTTGCAATTTAGAAGTATTTACAAGCAAAGCTAGCCAAGTGTAAGACATAAAGCCACTGATCACAGCTCTGCTCCTCCACCCCAGGTGACAAGGGTAAGGATCCTCTCAAAACAGCACTCAGAGACAACCAGCTCTGCTCTGTCCCTTTTTTTTTTCCCTTTCCTTAGAATTATAGGGAACTCGGAGTTGGTTTATCAGAGGTTTGGCAGAGACTAGTGGGCATCTCTGGACCAAAAAAAAAATATCTATAAGTTATATGCAACCACAGGTAAAATTCATGGTAAAATGAATTACTTAATCAAAAGTATTCAAGAATGATCTGTAGATTTTCAGACTGGATGTTACCAATTCCCATTGATTACAGGTCCTGCTTTCAGGAGATTCATAATGTGATGCACAAGTCGCCACTATCTGTTTTTATTTATATAGCACAGAACAGGTGATCTACAACAGAATTAGCATTTAGACGTCTCAGCACGTGAAGCTTGACACTTTTTTTGGACTTACCTAATAATCACCTTGAGCTCTGCAGCTTCAGGAGCCGCAAGCCTTAATTCAAAGGGTATGTGAAAAGAAAGAAACCAAAAAGGCCTCAAGTCCTGACTGATGAATACAACTGGGGTTTTCCTGCCACCTTTGCTGCTATCCTTCCTAATCACCTCTTCTAGCAAAATACTTTTCGCTGAATACATAATCCAGTCATAAGGTGTAAAACTCTCAAAAGAATCCCTTTTGTTGGGTATGTTTAATTATAAGCAGTAGGGTGGATCAGTTCTTGAAGCTGTGAAAGGGTGGATCAGTTCTTGAAGCTGTGAAAAAACCATCAAGGCCAGGAAAAATCAACTTAGGGGATGCTGAAATCAAGTGTCAGGCACCGTATATCCAGTACTTTGAAAAAGGATTCATGGTCTCCTTTTTGGGACTGAGCAGTTCCAGTGCATCTGACGAAGAGCATAGCACAGTTGCCTGGAGCAATTTTGTGATTCCACTGTTCTTGGCATGGTTTGGGCAGTCCCTTCCCAACTACACCCGCTGCCGGTGGTCTTAAAGAACTCTGATACCAGCTGGGAATCACGACGATACACTCCTTTCTATCCTGAGCTGCAATGGCCATAAAAAGCAGTAGTGTCAAAGAGATTACTGCAACCCACTATGCCCTTAGGAACTCCTGATAAAAAGGCCATGCTGACATTAAGGTATCTCTCTGACCCTAAAACTACCCCACAGTATTTCAAAGTACTTTTTAAACTATTAGTAATAGTCACTGGTTTATGGCATTTGAAACACTAAACTGCATCTGAATTTCTTGTAAATTTACCACAGTCTCTGCCAAGTGCTCTTTATTACAAACCTAAAACTTTTAGCCACTTTACTATAGATAACCTGCCTTGTATCCAATGCACCTACGAAGTAGCAGTTTGCAGCAGTTTTCTTCTGTGGCATTAGGGTAAATTGACACCCTCAGCATCCCGCTGTTGTAGGCATTTGATGGGAAAGGAGAGGAAGGAGAACCCCGAAGCTGCCCGTTGAAGCAACATCACTCGGACCGTGCAGGCTACACAAGAAATCCTGACTGCAGAGCAAAGGACAGTGCCCCTCTTCACTTCCTCTGTCAGCACAGTCCTGCCCACCTGCTAATGACCCCGACTGCACTGTCACCATGCTGCAAGCATGACCTCTTACCGAAGTCCAACCCTCACAGCTCTGTTACAAAAATCACGAGCCCAGCTTCATAATCCATCCATAGCCCGATTTGATGGGGAAAAAAATCTCCTCCTGCCCTATACTAATTCAGATACTTGTGTGTAAAGACAGGTGTGAGTAGGATGCACACCCAGCACAGATTTAACGGTGGACCTATCATCTGAAAACATCCACTTCTGTAAAAGACAAGGCGAGGACTCCAGTTTCCCTGTCCTTCAACACTGTACAGTTATATATGCAATGAGAATGGAGTATCTCTATAAGCAATTAGCACTACAGTTTCCAAGTTCAAATGAACATTCAAGAAAAGTGAGCACAGATTCTGCTAACTCTTCATTACTAAGTTTTACCATTTTCAGACATGTTTCTTTATCCATTGAGGAATATAAGCCAGTGAATAAGAGCTAAAGGATCTTCATTGTCCCTATAATTGAACAGATACACTTCTGATGAATTGGCTTTTAAAAACTCTTCTGCATTTCTGTGTCACAGAGAGATATTTGATGCAGAGTTAAGGCAGAAAACCGCATTTCTCCAAGTAAATTGAAAATTTAGGAGAGCCCTGTGATTTAAACTGTGTTCTATGTTAATAACACATGCCATAATATTTACTGATATGACTAATGCTAGATTCAGGGAAGTGTTGCTTTAGAACCACATTTTTTGTAATAAATATTTCATTTGGCCTGAATAATCTTCAAAAAAGAGACACTTTCCTGAGTTACATGTTTAGTCATTTTGTACTTAATACTCTGTTATGATGGGTGGGTCATATTAAAAAGTCTATCTGATGCTAAATTGACTAAAGGCCAAACAAAACGTTAATTTCAGTAGAGATGTACATTTTTCCTGAGTAACTGGAAACAAAGGTGCCACAAATATGTTTCTATAGAGGGTATCTGCTTATTTTTCAAGTCTTCAATATTTAAGTTATTATCTTTCAACTTTTTATCCCAGCTCACTATTACGCCTTATACAATATATGCCTTGTATAACTAGAAACATTTGATATCCATAGCTTTGCAAATCGTTCATCTGGTGGCCTGAAATTTTTTATGCAATTTTCTTCACAGTTCTACAACATAACTGAGAAGGAGGGAAACAAAATTGCATCCAAAAGCAAAAAAAAAAAACAACCAAAAAAAAAGGAAATAGGAAATCTTTTTATAATCTATGAAAGCCAGAACAGGAAATACAATTAAAGATGATCATGTCTGAAATGGTGGGAAGTTTGGGGAATAAAAAGATATGCACATATGGTCCTCACTGAATCCTAGTATAGGGCTCAAAAGGACATAAATACAAAATTATAATCTTTTTTCAGAGCAGACACAACTCTTGCACAGGATCAGTTAGAAGACTGAGCTCAGACATCTTCATGCCTTAGTTTGCTACCTGTTGATTGGGGATCAATACACTCATACTTTACATAGTGGTTACAATGATATTTAAAGAATGTTGTGAAGCACTCAGAAACAAGTGATAGAGTAACAAAACTAAGTAAAAAGACAGAAAATTGCTAATGTGCTTACCGCTAAGAAAATTTGAGTTGATTTCGGATCCCTTCAGAAGATTCTTACTCAGCTACAAAATTTATATAAATTATATGATTTCTCATTAAGGTTTAATTAGCTTTTAAAAATGGGTTCAGGCTAAAGAAACAAATATTACCACAGACGTACAATAACTAAATTGAAGACAGTATACTGCTCAAACCTGGAACGTGAGAGATCTGGTTTCAACTCCTGACTCTGCTACAGACCTGCTATATATAGACAGAGGAAGGCCTGTACACTAGTCAGTTTGATGATAGTGTAAACTCCACGAAAATAGGACGGTAATTTTCAGACTTGTGATTATGCCCAATTAACAGCAATTATTACTGTTAAACCATCTCTTGAAAGTTTGTAATCAGTTGCTGTTAACAACGGTTTTAATATTTATGGTTCCATCTACAGCTTAGACTTTTTTACACAGTGTTAATGAAAACCAAGGTTTAACGATGGCTGGCATCTACACCACAACCTTATTTTAAAATGGTGTCTATGTCTTAAATATGACTAATCTGCCAAAGGGACAAAGGCTAGAGGGAAAAATCTGCTAAGTGTGGTTTTGTTTGAACTAGTTCTATGCCAGCACTTTACAGTGTTTGTTACCAAACATAGCAGCTGATCCAAGAAAGTCAGAAAGCACACATGTTCGTGTTGCCAATCATATGTGTAGGTACTCAGCCCTCTTATCTGTGCATTGGAATATCTTTGCTGTCAAACTGAATTTTGGCACTGGGTGTAATTAAGAAATTGTCTCATGATAGCCTCGCCACTATGCTATAAATGATTCTTCAGCTACAAAAGAAACAGATCCAAATGATCACACCTGTTTTTATCAGGACCGAATACTCTGTATTTACACATCCGCACTTAGTTGAGAAAATGAAGTTAATGTAATTAAAAATCAAGTAAGAAGAAAAGTTGTCACAGGGATCATAGCTATTTGTGAAAATAATGGACTTCTATCAGTTTACTTGACAATTAATTTTCATTTAGCTACACAGGAAGCCTGAACATTTCACTAAACTATAGGATTCCACATTGAGCTGAGACTCAAATGTAGGTATCTTGTATGATCTTTTGGCACATCATTCAATCTTTCTTATTTCCCCCTCCTTTTGGAAGTAGTATTTAGTTTCTCCTCATCTTTGTCTGCTTTGACTGTTGAGATGTTAGTCTACTTGCAATAGGGACTGTCTTTTGCACACTCAACCATTTACTCGTGATCTAAGAAAGATACTGACATAGAAATAATACATATTTAAAATGCCACTCATCAAATCAATGCAATGCAGAATGATTAATGGATTCTATTTAAGTTGCAGTTTTGTGACAGGAATAGCCCATTGCATGCAATCATTTAGGATCTGATGTTTGAAAAGATATCTCTCTCCCTGCAAAGCTGGGGAACAGCATCAGGAGTTGTAAAATATTACTTGGCTCTTGAGATCTCACGAACTGCAAAGTATTGAGCTGTTTGTGGGTTTTGGCAAGTGTTCCAGGTCAGCAATTCTTGAATACTGGTGATTCATAAAGCCTTATCCCATAGATCTGCAGGATAAGGTATTTTGAGCATGCAACTACTAGCGTCTGTTTTAAAGGAGTGAAAAGGGGAAAAAAAAGAAAGGTAGCCCAAAACAGGAACTTCCTTACAAAGCAGAAATCTTGTCCTGTTTCAGTGGAATTTTTTATCATGTCACCTGCGTGCTTCACAAACTTTAACAAATTAACCATCTATGCTCTTGTGAGGAAGGAAATATTATTCTTTACTTAGAGGAAATCATAAAGACTGTAAAGCTCAAGCATTCCCAAACATTTAATGATTTTAAGGGTCTGAATTTCTGGCTACTCAATTCTAGGAATACCGTATTTTGTGCAGTTCCTCTTCATAAAGAGTTATCTTCTTAAGTATGCTAAATACCTCATTCTTTTTTCTGAACTAGGAATCTCGATTATAAAAACCTTACAAAATACAATTTTAACAATACGTCCCTAATATTTAGTCCCATCTACATCTCTTTGACCATAGATCAAGAAAGAACCAACTAGTTAAGTCTAATGTTGCTTGATTTTTGTGGACTAAGAATCCTATTGTTCATACACATTGTTCCTTCAGAGATGCATTCTCTCTCCAGACTGCTGAGTTTGAGCTGTATAAGAAACAGGAGTTGTTTCTATTACCACACAGCATCCATTGTCGATTTGTAGTATTTTACTCATATTTGTGCACACATTCCTGAGCTACCAGTGTATCAAGGAAAAACTCAAATCTCTATGACCTCAGCAGTGTGCCATTAAAAAATGGAAGCATTCAGTCATGAACTTCCACACCCCCATACTGAGAAGAGAATTAGAAGTGGCCCAGGCAAGTAGAAAACTTGTATTACTTTATGGAAAAAGTGCATGAGTTTTACTGTTACTTAACCACAATGAAACTTAACAATAAGGAAATAAAAAATCATAAACCCAACACATATATATTGACATGTCTATCAATGTGTAACATTTTTATAACATTGGACTTTTAAAAAATTCAGAGAGTATTTTTCTCCTTTAATAACACAGTTAAGCTGCCTTGGGAAAAAATGCCAAACAACAGAACAAACCCTATCCATTAAAGAAAACTCCTACCTACAACGAGGCTGTCTCCATATGCTGGTCTTTGACAGGAATCAGTTGCTTCCTCTCACACACACTCCTTCAGTTACAGAAAGGGAGAAGATGAGCTCTGCAATCATAAACCCTCAAAGTTAGCAGAAGGAATGATAAAGTGCACTCTTCTTATTGGCCTGGTGTTCTTGGTTTTCTGCCCAAGTGTTGCATGGGGGTACGGCTTGGTGGAGACGTGACGACTGTATGTCTAAAGGGGTAAGTATCAGAAATTTTGAGGTCCCTCTAGAGCAAGGATGTAACGGGGCTCATGATGTTTGACAGCTTAAAATTAGACCTTTCCTTTTCTTGACAAGAACAGCAGCCTGCTGAAAAATAGTCTGGGACTGAGGAACAAAATTATATTGAGCTCCTTTATAAAATAAAAAAGAATTGGGAATAGCAATTGTTCCACTGTTGCAGACTTTTAAGTAATCAATTCTTTGTATAGCAGCTGGATGGTGACCACCTAATGGACCAGTCATACTTTCTGCACTGCCTGAGGTATCTTCTGTCATAGAATCACAGAATCATTTAGGTTGGAAAAGACCTTTAGGATCATCCAGTCCAACCACTAACCTAACCCTGCCATCCCACCTCAAAGCTAAGTTTTATTCATTTTTCTGATCAGGCTCTACCCTAGCCATCTTCCTTTGCTCAGGGTCTCTTCCTCATAACAATTCTGTAAAACTGAAACAGTTTATTAAGGAGAACACCACCTGTGCTCGCAGAAGCACTTGTTTGACCAGGAATGAACACTGAGACACGCTTCCCTTTGACGAACAGTAAAAGCTTCATGTCTGGTAAGACCTGACCTCATTCCAGGCACTATGGTGTGCTTTATTGCCTCTGCTCGCTCGGGATTTGGAACAGTACAGCAACCTCGAAAACAGTTCCAAAGGGTACTTGGGTGTCATTAGAATAGGCCTTCCAAGTTAATTGCCGTATTGTCTCTATGGGAATTTCTAGCAGATACACCCTGAAGGCAGGAACATGACTCTTACCAGTAAGGTTTAAAAACAGGACCCAGAAGGCCCTATCCGGATTCATTTCTGAGATGCAAAGATAGGCAGCAAGGCATGGCACAGGTAACTGTTGAGAGCTGGTTGTGAGGTGATGTAGTTTTGCCACCTATGAGGTAGATGGCAAGGTGAGGAGCCATCCTGGAAGATGGTTCTTTCTAGCGTTTTTTGGTTTGTTTAAGTCTTGAGAAGAAACCACGTTTTCCATTTGCCTAATTAACTGTAGTTAAAAGCAAATTATGATCTGTACTAAATAGCTAGAACTGTTTGACAAGACTTGTTTGTTCTTTGGTCAAACAAAAGAACTCTTGAGTCCTGTGGAATTCACCGCAGTTTTACGTAACTGAAGAGATCCTCCGTTCCGCAACTTGGTAAACTGAGGCTGAGGAATCAGAACCGGGTCCTACTGAGAGAACGGTTTCCTGGCTTTCATCACCCACATGAAGAGGCTCTTTCATTAAATATCCCTCTCCTAAAATCCTCCTATTGATGTTTATCGCTTCCTTCCGAAGCCACAATGACCCAGCCTCACTCCGCAGCAGCCGCTATATTAAGAGCTCGAATATTCCGTGGTAGGGTCTGTGCCTCGGGACAGGCACCGGGACCCTCGCATCGCTGCTGTGACAGCGCTTCGGGAGGCGACAACGCGCCCCGTCCCAACGCACAGGCCTG
>NW_009260080.1:3238718-3267721 GCF_000687185.1 Egretta garzetta
ACAAGCAGCCCCCGCACAGACGCCGCTTTGCCCCGGGGTCCTGCTGTCGCTGGGCCTTTGCTGGCTGCTTCGGCGAAGTTGTTTTCACTCTCGGTTTCAGTTTGTGCAGAGGCTTAAAATTACTCGGTAGCTCTGTCCACAGTTTAAAAAGATGCACACTTGCCAAACAGTGTTGTACAAGATTCCTGTGTGGCAGATAAGTGTAATTATTTATTCTGCAGGTAAGGGAGCTGAGGCAAAGTGGTTAAGACTTGCCTGTGGCCACAGAGAGAGAGCTGGTTTCAAAACCACTGTTTAAACTTGAGTCACTGTTGGGGTAAAACCATGGGAATTCTGGCTTCCGATCCTGCGTCTTGTCTCTGGCCTAGTTTTGTTGGCCTCTGTCTGAATCCTTGGTAAAATTGGAGTAGGATTCTTTCCCAAGTGCTGCCTCGGGATCGCTATTGAAAGGCTCTAACCTTTCATGTGGTTTAAGTTTCACGTCAAACTTATCTGATTTTTAGGGACTGGATAAATTTTCAAAGGTCAAAGCATGTTGTGTTCTTTTTTTAAACTTGCTGGGATTTCACAACTCTAAGGTTTTGATTCTGATCTGGTAACTGTTTTTATCAGTTGAACTTTCACTTGTTTCCTACCTGCTGACTTGTGAGCATTTCTTCAAGTTAATTCTTGAGATATGAAGCTAATCAGCTTAATCACTCTAGCTGTTAGCAGAACATTGATATTTTTCTAATATTTTTAATTATTACTATTATTTTTTCCGGGAGGCGAAAGGGAGGAGAAAACTAGGGTGAGGCCTGATAAAGCACACACAGAAAACAATGCATGTTTTATATGTAATGCCTGTAGGAAATTTTATTCTTCTAGGTGTGTTGCCATTCATATGTGTATGCTACTTACATGGAAGCCAAAATTATTCTTATGTTTAATTGGTCTTACGTTGGGGGGGGTGGGGTGGGAATCCTAATTGAAACTGAAATAAAAGGTTTGCCTAAATGAATTAATAGAAAACATTTGAGCTCTTGGATGTTACTATAAGTAATATAATTGGATCCTTAAGTGCACACAGTGTTCTGAGTTAGACTGAATTGTTTCCCTTGTAATTACTTCTGTTTTTTTCAAGTGTTTACACACAAATGCCTTAAGTGAATAAAGGTGTCAGTGTGTGTTCTGCCTTTGGTGCTTTTTATGGCTTGCCCTGATGCAAGTATACACATAGAAAGGTACGGATGACTGATATGTACATATATATTGTTTAGATATGTGGCTGGAACTTAAATCTGCTTCATTACAGAGTAAGATGGAAGATTGGGAACTGGAGGCAGTTGTGGGGGCTTTGGGATTTTGGGTGGCTTTTGTTTCTTTGAGACATGTGGTAACTATGTAGGCAATTTCTGGTTCTGGTGTTTGATTAGAGTGAGACTAACTACTTGGTTTATTTTACTGGAATGCAAAATAAACAGTCAGGTTTGTCTACTCTGCATGTTCTGTGGAGATCTGTTGCTGCGTCTCTTATTAAGTCTCATATCTGGCAGTGGCTTGGCTTTAAATCAGTTGTGAGCTTAACTGGCATGGTAATGTAAACTTTGTTAAATATTTATTACATTACCTGATAAAATGCACATGCTAGACACGGAAAAGGCATGTTTCTGGCCGTAGTGCGTCTCAAATCTAAAGTGACAGCTGAAAGGCAGCAAAAAAGGAGTTATAAAGAACAAAGTTATTAGGTGTAGATGTGTTTCATTGGTTTAATTTTTTTAAACTAGGTGGCTTTTTAGCCCTTCAGCACTATTAGTGTTTAATTCCAGGGTGCCTGTATATATTAATCAGACATTCGTGTTCTTGTAAACTAACAGGTAAGGTACACAAATAAGCCTGGAGAGTACTTGACTTATCTTTTGTTGTGCCTGTGTTGGAAGGAGCAGGTTTTGTCCAGGGCAGCGGCCTTATCGATCTTCTTGAAGAGGAGCATTCTTGTCTTGGAGATGCTCTGTGAAGGAAGGTGCAAAGGTGGCTGTAGAGGTAGCTGCAAATGCAGTGTCGAGAAGGCTGTTGCTGGCACAGAGAAAAAGGCAAAAGAGATCAGATGAAGAAAGCAGAGAAACATGGTTTCAAGTAAGGAGAACATCAGGCTTTGAGCATGATTTTGTGTGTGTGTGTATGCATGTACACGCACACCTGAGGAACTGTTATATGATGTAAGGCATTGTAAAAAATGTGGTTTACATAGTGTTCTGTTCCTTTAAGCATTTGCTAGCAAAATGACATTTTTATACAACAAGTTTATGTAACTTTTGGACATAACTGTTGAAAATAGTCTTTGGCTGTGTTTATTCCTGTATGTAATTGGTGATATTAAACTAATATGAGTATTGCCAGCCTCTTGTATTTGTATTCAGAATGGGCACACAGGTATGAGTAGGAAAGGAAGGATGTTACAAAATAGGACGTTGTAAGGAAGAAAATTAACCCCTCCCACCGCAGTTTTGTAAGAGGCAATAGTATGTGAGAGCTGGGTAGAAGACGACAGTAAAAGCTACTCTTTTAATAAAGGCCCCAGAAAGGTATTTGAGCCATATTGTTCCCAAAGCAGGGCGTACGCGTGCTGAATCCATACTGTCATTTTAGCCCATATAAAACAAGATTTAGACAGGTGGATTTTACCACATAAGCCAGTCAGTAAATTCGGGAGGGGAAAGTGATGTAAAACTTAAATTTTGAAATAATGCTGGTTTTATGTGATACCTCAAAAAAAGAGAAAACATGCATGCACCTACCCCGTTCCCCCCTGAACTGGTAATATACTTTATCAAGGGTACCAGTTGAAAATGTTGTAAATACAGTTGTAAGCTATTGCTTTGGGGAAGTTCCGTTTTCTTTTCCTATGTATTAACTTTGTGTGAAATTCAAGGCAAGCTAGTGTATCATAACAGTTCAACATGAAAATAGAATACTTCTGAGAACTTTCTCTGAATATAAAACCTGGTGATATTTCACCTGATCAATAAAAATAATTTGGTGCTGTAAGACTGGGTAATTGAAGAAGACCCATTGCTATTCCAACAATCTGTTTCTTTCTCTTTAGGGATATGCTGGCTTTGACTGGCTCAGTATAAAAATTTATCTAAAACCAGTAAGTTTGAGGAACTTGTTAGAAATGGGAGACTTGAAGTTGATTTCTGTACCACCCATTGATGTCTAGCCCATCTAGCCAAGTTCCCCAAAGTAGTGCAAGAGAAACAAATTCTATTAGTTGGTTCATAGCTGATATTTCTTAAGTTTTTAGTGATGTGATGGAGCCAAGGATTTATAATCTGGTTTTTCAATGGTCTTTCACATCTGTGTTCTCTGTATGCATGTCGCTGTTACATGCTCTTTCTAAAGGCGGGTGTCCCACCTTCTGTTCGGAAGCAGGCGCTACAGAGTAATACCTGCAGACAACAGAGGCTCTTTGGAGTACGTAAATTAGGTGTGACTGTAATACAGCATAATTGTGCGATTAGGATAGCCGTGGCAGTGTTCGTTCTGTGATGTGTGCTGCTGCAGGTATTTTGTGTCTGGCTATGTGTTTCAGGAACAGCAATTAACTCCAAAATTGGAAGTCTGACAGGGGTTACTAATATGTGGCTAGCTACTTGGCCTAGAACATTGCAGGGAATTGGGGAAGCGCTGTTTTGACGCCCTGATGAATCACCAATTTCTTTGAGCCTTAATCTTTTCTAACGCTCGTTTACCATGGAGGGCTGGGCTATGCATATTCTGGATCCTGTCAGTCCAGCTCCTTAATGGGTAGTTGAATGATGTAATACAAAAAGAATCATTCGTTCATAAGCTGAATGGATTGCCGCCTCTGCACTTCCAGCCACTCTGTTGTTGTTCACGTAAGGCTGTTGGCATGTAAGGAGCTGGTGTCCCCGAGAGTATATCCTCCAGTAAAGGTTTATTCTGGATTGCCTTTATGGCCATCTAGAGTTCATAGACATCTTGAGGTCAGTGTACACCTATCTAAGGTAGTAGTAGCTATACACAACTTTTAGTTCTGGACTGTTGCACACAGATAGAAACTTAGATGCCTACAGACACCTATAGACATCTATCTCTATCTGGCATGGTAGATTATGATGAATTAGACCCAGAATTGCTTTATCTGTTATGGACTCCTTCCTAAAATGCCTATATCACTTTCACTATTGAAAATAGCAAGCACTGGTGATATAAAAGACTTTGGAAATTACACCTTCAGATGCTATCAGCAGTTCACATGGGACGTGTTCAGAAATATACTGAGTTTTGAGTATAGCTCTAGAACATAGTTATTTTAACTAAAGCTCGTACTAGGCTTTTTGCAAGTCTAAATACTGTATCGTTTAATTTCACTTTTAGATTTCCTGTCTTTTCTTGCACAAGTATCAGAACAGTATTTTCCCTTTGCTTAGATTAATTCTCCCTCATCTTCATACTGGCCCTTCCCTGCTAGCTTCTGGAAATAAGCAACAATGATGAATATTAATACTTTATTGATGGTGCTCATAAGACAGACTTCCATCTGTCTTGGTAACGGAGTTAAAACTTACTTCAAAAAATCATAGATTCCTGTTATTCTGTTAGTGTTTCTCTGTATTTCTCAGCAGACCTAATGTTCTGCAATCTATTGTCAAATACCTTATAATCATAGGATGCCAGTGATCAGACAAGGAATCTTGAGAAACAAAATATTAGTTAAATAGTAATTATGCTGAGGGGAAAAAAGTAACCATTTGATAAATCTCACCTGTCAAACTTACTAAAATGCTTCAGAAGCTTTACAGTGAAGTGTCTTGGCAGCTTTATAATTTTGTTTTCGGTCAGTGTTGGTATCCATAGGCATATTTTTACAGGTTGTGATGCTGTCACAGGTTGCCCCACAACAGAGTCTGACTGTGGCTGTTGTTCAAACAAGGAACTGATGAATCAACAGACCAATGTCCAAAGTAGCTTGCTTTTTCATGCCCTGGTGCTGAAGGTTTATGCTCAAACATTTTGATATATCGACTGGTTTCTGATTCTTGTTCTAGGAATTAGAAAAATAGAGTGAAAGTGAAGAATGCATCAGGGCATGGTTACTTTAAGTGCTGAGGACCAAAGCTAATGAAATCACAACCTATATGTGCAGAATTTGGAATCTTATTTTTGGAGTTTCATTCCCATTCAATGTTGTTGATGCCTGACAGATAGGGACAGAAAATGGTCAACAAGTTGCTGTTTAAAGCAGCAAGGCAAACAATTTCAGCAAAATATCATTGCCTGCATTGGCATGTCTCCAAGATCTTGGGTTTGGTCGCTGTTCCTGTTTAAAGCTTGTTGTCCAATTCTTTATAATAGATACCCAAAAGATTTCTATGATAAAGAAGGGGTGTGTGTGTGTGTGTGTCCTTTTTTAATGAACATGTTGTAGCTTAGCTTCTAATCTATTTTGTTATGATTATAATTTTTTGGTTCTTAATTAACATTGTGTATTTTAGCTGTGAGGATTCAAGGAATCAGTGGAATTTTTAGGAGGGTCCGTGCCCAGCTATCTGACTTGCAAGTAAGAATTACTGTCCTTAAATCCAAGCTCAAATATTGGAACAGTCCATCCTTTAACAGTTAGTCACAACCTGAATTACCAGTAGTTTTGATTGCAGTGATACTCTAAAAAGGTGGGGTGCTCTAACTGTGAATGTGCACCCAGTGGTGATAGTCTTTCATATGTTGTTTTAAAAGTAAGTAAGAGTTGCTTCTGATTTCAGTGAAGCTTGTAATGGAAGATGGTGGCTTTTTTCAAAAGAGGAAGAACTGCTGAAATGACTGGATTATTTGGGTTAAATTCTATTTTTGGCAAAGAGGTTAATGAAATAATCATTGGCAAAAACATTAGCTTCCTCTTCTTATGACAAAACCTTAAAGTTAAATGATGCTGCTTCTGTAAGTAGTTTAATTTCACTCTAGATTTGCTCCTGAACATGTTTCAAAACTTAAACTAACATATTTTAGGTAAATGAATGCCTTTCAAGTCATCAGAAAAAAAACCCAAGCCCCAAAGCCTCAGGGGAATTCATCCTAGGCTATTTGTTTTGCAGAACAACTGTTTATTAAAATAGTCTTTGCATAGTCAAGGATTATTGTATACATTCGTGTTGGAAACAAACTTGTCATTGTACCTTTTAATTTATCACTGTCATTATAGGCATCTTACTTGATTCTGTATTTGCCTCTCACCTGGACTATACGTAGATGTAGACCCTTTTCTCTGTCACTTTTCCCAGACCTGTTCTGACCAAAGATGTGCTCTAGGAGCACTGTAACAGTCAGCATCAAACCCTTTCCAGAATTCTAGTTCTGTGTGCATTTGAATTTGAGATCCCTGGTGTAAGATTTCTGCTTCCCGGAATTAGGTGTTTATTGTGTGGTCTGACAATGTGATGATAAAGTACTTAGTAAATCAGCTTTGAGAACAATTCAAAGCACTAAAAATATTAAGTGTCCTAGAAGTTCCTAATGCAGTTTTTGACCTCCTCTTGCTTAAGCATGAATCCAAATAATAGCAATATTCTAAGATAAGCCTATTAAGATCTGTTAAAGAACGTCAGACTTCTAACCTCACCCTTGGAACTGCCCTAAATATTAACCTCATAGCTTCAGGTGATGTTTTTAGTCTCGTCTTTCATCATAAAATACTGCATCCTCTTCTGCCAACTTTTGAATTTCATTGAGGCAGGTACTGTCCGTAAAACCCTGCCCAGCAGAGCTGGGTTAGTTATTCCTTTACCTTTGTAAACTGTACTGCCTAGAGTCGCAGGCAGCATCGTGGGTGTGCTTCGGCCGCTTTCTGGTTAGTGCGGTAGCGAAGTATGTGGACAACTTAAAGATCGTATTGGTAAATCGGGAGGAGGAACATTCAGTAATTGAAACAAGGAAGTTCGTTGTTCCCAGCATTGCTAAACTGACACTCTTCACACACAACATTTAACTTGTTCCCTCCAAGCAAGTGCTAAAGCTGATGGTACTTTGATGTGTTGTATCTTTTGAAGACTTAAGTGTTTCTTTGAAGAATTAGGAAAGGTCAAATAGAGCATCAGTTGCTGCATTTTAGCTTTAAAAATTTGAAGCAGCTAGTAAGATATTGTATCTCTTGCAGCTGTTTTGTGAAATAAACACAATTTATAAAATGACAGGTCCGCTTACTCCAAGACTGGTACACTAAGATGCTGGTGAGCCCGTTAGCCAGCGAATTTCAGTATCTTTTCTACTTTTCACTCCGAGTCAGGAATTGGTTTCAGTCTTAGAATGGAAACTGCCTCTCATGATGAAAGTACAACAGTTTCTGTAAACTTTACTACTCTGTGTGAGCTGTTGGCATACTTAATTGTTGCTTCCTTCAGCGGTGGAATAAGAAGATTAATCTCTCTGACTACCCTTCAATAGATACTTTAAAGAAAAGCAAACCTCCTTGGTTAAGTGCGAGCAAGCCAGCTTATGTGGGGAGGGAAGGGAAGCAAGGAAAATATATTGTTATGCAAGATATTAGCCTTGCGTAATAATTCCTCATGTGTGCATGAGTTCAGAGAACATACGATCAAATGAGACAGACTTAGTACCCAGAGTAGCAAAGTAAATTCACCTGCTGGAAGTAAGATGTGTATCAAAATGAAGAACTATAGTTTATAGGAAAAAATATCCGAGAAGTCTTTCACGTGGCTTTTTTTGATAGCCACGTTAGTCTCTTCATGTGGTGTTGTGGTTGGCTATGGGAAGGAGTAATACAGGCTGAAGATATGTGGAAGTTTTTGAAAAGTTTCCCTTATTTTAAATAAACCACAGTTTAAGAGTTTAAGTTACCATCTAGTGTTCTGAAAATGACTATTTAAAAATAGTACAGAAATGAACAATATTTTGTGAAATTTGTAGTCATTAGTGCTAATAGGTATCAGCTCCTGCCCTATCCACTCCAGGGCAAGCTTTAATTTTCCTTCCAATTTAGTTTACTGCTTCTAGTCAATTGTGTCTTGGTCTTCTGCTTTCTGTGCATATGGAGGTGTTGTGCAATTGTTAACTCATGTGACTGCAGTGCGGACGAGCAACACGGATGATGATAGCTGAGGAATTACATGAGGTTTTGCATTTGATGGTGTTAAACTTTAGAAACGGATTTTTGCGATGCTTTCCTAATGTTTGCATTAAATGAAAAAATTAATTTCTGCATCAGTGAACAATATTTGACATTAAATATTGGTATTAAATTAAAAGCCTGGAATAGGCTCCCAGCTAATTTGTAGGCATAAAGTTATCTGAAGTTACTGAGAAGCTTTGACTTTCAGAGAAAAATGCAATTAGCCTATCAAAGATCACACCAAAGTGTCTAGAGTTAATATTTGTGTAGTGGGTAAAAGATTTTAGCTGTTAAAATTATGTATATTGGTAAAAATACCACCACTTTTATTTGCATTACCGCAGCTGTGACTTGTCTTGGCAGAGCAGAATCCCACTGCACTGGACACTGTGCAAGCACAGACTGTTGCCTTGTAGCTTAGTCAAGCCTAACAGGTAAATGCAGGTGGATGGGAACATTACATGAAATTAATGTGAGCAGTGGGTTAGTATAATATATGATGCCTGTGCTCTAATGAAAACCTCATCAGTTTTTTAAATATTTTAATTTACAGAAATCTCATGGAAGGAGGGAGCTTCCATCGTGTTCTACAGTTCTGTTAACGTATGTTAGGTATAAACTTGTGTTGTTTTTTACTTGGCTGTTATTCAGGCTGACTGTTTTTAGAAGATTCTGTGAAAAGTGACTTTCCCTCTGTGGTCAGGCTCATTTAACAAATGTGTTCTCTATTACACAGCTTGGAAACAGAGGCAGATGTGAAATGCTGTGCGGAGCATGGGGTCTGGAACTCCAGGCTTGCCCTTCTGTAGGTACTTTGAAGCATTGTTGCCCTGTGTTCAGGCCTAATTGGTTTTCTGGTTTTTTTCAATGTAAAAGAGCAGTGGTTTGCATTGATCTGTTCTCTCACTCTTTAATTCACTCCAGGCATTCTGTTGGGACTTCTCTTGTGAAAGTCCTGCGGGTATGTTACTGTTGTCTTGTCTTCCCCCCCGCCCCCCCCCTTTCTCTCATGGTACAGACTACCTGTGATGCTTTGTAGGCAAGAGTAGTAGCAGCAGCAGAGTGGGGCGGACTTGACCTGTTACGTTTCACTTGGAACCGCGGTACTTGGTTTGCAGTGCTCTGCTGCTGCTGGTTTCCTAGAGAACAGGAGGGCAGGATTAATGGCATCAGTTGTTCAGCTTGGGTCCCCTCCCCTCTACTGCTCTTCTGGTGGTCCCAGAAGTAAAGTGTGTGTGCAAGGAACTACTGTGTAGTTCACTGTTTAACTGTTTGTAGAAAAGGGAAATTGTTCAAATTTATTCAAATTGTGTTCTTGCTGGTGATGTTTTCTGTCCTGGAAAAATAAGAGACATTAGGGCTGGGAGGTAGGGAGGAGGTCGAATGCTCATGAACCTAACTGAGGGCAAGCGATGGAGTATTTTAGTGGAAAATCATCATACTTTGAGGTACTTGCCTAATGTGCTTGAGTGGCAAATTCCTGATCTATTTCCTGAAAAAGATAAATGACCTTTTTCTTCCAGTGTGAGATGTTTTCTGCTTTGTGTAGGCCTCGGTGATGAATGTAGAATTTGTGATTCTACATTGAAGTAGATAAAATGACTTTTCAAGAGAGGATGGGGTTGTGGAGAATTATGGGCATAGGTGCTTTATATTAAGGTAGCATCCCAGCTTTCATTTCAGAATTGTCAGGGTTTGGCTGAGCTGCTAATGACTTCAGCTCTGCCATTTGAGGGGTTACTCAGATAATGCACAAGTGGAAGAGTGAAGGGTTTATTTTAATTAACAGTTTGGCACTTTTTGAAATCATCATCTGATAAAAGAATATCTTGTCTAACATGATAGTTATAATAGAAATTAAATATGTATCTTTATGGATAACCTGCAGGGTGTGTGCTGTTAGTCCACTTACAGTGAGGAAAACAAGCTTGTGGCTTTGTGATGGATGTGCTACATGAAGCAACCCCTGTTAATTAATGAGTTGGGTTTCTTAATGTTACGTCTTCAGCCTGCAGTCAGGAGAGCACTGCTTCAGATTTGAAAACTGAGAACAAGCCGTAAGCAAACTGAAAACTGCTCCTGACCATCACGCTTGTCTTCAAGGCGCATGATAACCTCATCAGGCACAAAAATTTCTTCCCAGTGGGTTATTCCTGTCTTGGTAGGCACTCATAGCATTCTTAAATGGTAAGATTTTTTAGATTATATACTCTTAAACATCTGGTGCATTGGATTACTGAAGAGGATGTGATCCACAAGCTTATTAGTCCATTCCTTGCGTGATGTTGAGTGTGCATCAGATAGTACCTGTGTGTAAAACTTATCATCTTGGTGTGCAAGAGGACTGTGGAAATTCTGTGTGAGAGCTTTCAATATAGGGAAAAGATTTCCTTTATTTTAAGCATATATATTTAAAATACAACCCATAAAAGGCTAGACCTAAAAAAGATAATAGTGACTATTTGTTGGTAGGGGTCATCCTGTTATCTTCTGTGCATGATCAAGATCTTTCTTCCTGCTGTTTGAGATTAGGTGAGTGAATAAGGCTGAAACTTTACATGTTCTTCCCATTTTTCTTGCTTTTGATGGGAAGCTTTTTGTATGCCTCTGTATAGAGCACTTATCATTTACCACTATCAGGTTTCTTTGGTATTTTATCACCTTTGTTTAGTAACTTACTGCTTGGTATCTCTTGGGGAACTAATTACTGTAATGATTTGAATTTCTAGACCTGCGGAGTAATCAGTTCTGGTGTGCGGTTCTATCACGCGGGCTTGTGTGTGAGTTAGAAAGCTCAGTAAATGATGGAGTTGCAAATTGCTTGTGAAGCCTAGTGCAGAAATGTTTCATAGATCTTTAAAGAAGGAAATGCTTGCTTAAATAGCAAGGTTTGCTGTTCCTCTTGAAATCTCAGCCATTCTTAGAGGAGAGAATATGTTTGAAAAGATAATTAATAGAATTGCAGGACAGTTTTGGAGGCTAACAACCTTATAAAGAACAGATTTAAAAAAAAAAAACCCCACCTTGTGAAGTAGAGGCAGCAGCTGCTCTAAACCATTTGAACTGGTGTTTTCTATGGCAGAATGTTATAAATGTACAGCATTAAGGTTTAGGTAGTCTTCTGACACAGTGCATTTCTTGCTAACACCTGGTTGCCATGTGGGTTTTAAAATGCCTTGCACCTGCTAAGTGTCCAATTGCAGGTTCACTCCCTGTGCTTATGGCCATGTTCCTCTTCAAGAACCAAAAAGTTTCACTGTCCTGGTTGTTTGGGCATAAGCAATTTCCTTGGCAGGAAGAAAAAATGAAATAAATCATGTAGTATTTGTCTCAGGTTTTCTTGAAATCTAACCTTCCAGCCGCCATGCTGGCATTTACACTGGGTGCATGTGTGTTTTGAAACCCTCATCTGGCAGACTTTGATAAATGCCTGGGTCGTGCTAAGCTCCAGAGGCGAAGCTTTCAACTTTTCCCCCAACTGTTTAGCTAATTAGCAGTTAAACAAATTCAGAATCTTGTGATGGTTTTTAAAATAGTAGTGTATTCAATATTTAACTTCCATAGACAGATGCTGTGACTAAATATTTGTCATGTCAGCTTTTTAATTGCTGTTGCGTAATACTGAGTTTATAACTGACATAGGCACAATGGTGATTGCACGGATCACCACTGACAAATGTGCTTTTGGGGGTTGTTAGGTTGTTAGATATCTTTGTTCACAGCTAGTTTGTCCACTGTGGTAACATAACCACTTCACAGTATATTTTCTTTTAAATAATGCCATCCTTTGAATGATAAATTGCTTGTCACATCTGCTCCATAAAGAGAATGATTTCCTGCTTTGAAAGGAAAGGTGGAAACCCCTAAGTTCTGTCACAGGCTTTCTGTATCAGTGATACAGCTTTGTAGGGTTATTCAGCTGCAGAATGGGAACATGTGCCCCATGCAGCAGGATGGTGATTCAACTCTTACATTAACAGCTGAAATCTTTCTTTGAAAGTCTTCTAAAACAGCCATCTGATTAAAATTGCAAGCTCTGGTTTGTATTGCCGCTCATAACGTGAAGACAGAGGGGAAACTTGCAGCCTTTCAGGGTTAGGATTTGTCAGTTTTTCTTGATGATGCTCTATAAGCTTAACTATCCTGTATCTCGGGTAGCAGCTCTACCTGGACTGAGAACATGATTAACTCTTGACATATTGCATATGTCTCAGGTATTCAAAACACTTTTGAAAGTAATAAAAATAGAAAGCTAAACTTTGTTTAAACAGGAGTTAATGTATGAAGTAATAGCATGCTTTTGAAAGAGGCATCTGTTATTTCTCATATCAACTATGTGTTGTATTCAGCAGGCTTTGAAGTCAGTGGTAGCTCTGATTACTTCTGCTGCAGTGTCGTGATCCTCGTGGATACATAAGGGTGTGAAAGATGGTGAGAAAGTATGTTATCTCTGACAGTAGAAAGAGGGCTTCTGGCCTGCAACTGGAAGTTTGTTATGAGGCTTAAGTCAAGCAGTGCCCCTCTGTTTTGAAAACATTTTAGGCTTTCTCATGTTACTGCAAGTGTATTTCTGTATTAGCCTTGTGAAAAGTTGATCTTAATCTGTGTTTAAAGTTTCTAAAATGTTTGCTAGGAAGAGTTCTGCACAAAGCCAAACTCAAATCTATTTTTATTTGTGCTTGCTGGAAAAGCAATGAAAAGATCTTTTATTCTAGTGAGCTTTTTTGTTTTATGGTGTTGCTGTTTGCAGACTGAAAGTTAGTTGTCAGCACTTGCATTTGTAAATCTCTTTTTAAGGGCTGATTACTCTGGGCTGAAAGTTGGCAGGCAAGATCTCAGCCCTAGAGCATTGTTTGGGGTTTTGCATGTTTTTAAATAACAGATCTATCTGACTGGTTTGAGAGAACGCATGTTGCTACTCATACTCTTGCAACTCTAGACAGCAAAACAGACTGCATAAAAGCACGCTTTGAATATGAATTAGAAAAATTAGAGAGGAGTTCTAATGAAAGCAGAGGTGGGAGGATCCGGGACTACACTCCAGGGAGGTTTTGGGGGGGTTGGCAGGGGCAGTAGTGGTTTTCCTGCTCTATAGCAATTGAGTAGATGTCTCTTCCGAGCTGTCTGCAAGGTTGTGGTGTCTGTGGATGCAGTGTGTATATAAATATCTTCAGACAGTTGAACATTAACTCTGCCAGTATTATAAGATACCTAAACCTGAATAAAAAATGCAGTGTAAAGGTTAGCCTGATGTTGGCACCACAATGACACACACGTGTGGCTTCTGGATGAGCCCCAGCTCTGCTTGGCTTGGCACCCAGGCAAGAGGGGTCACGTGGTTGTGTGCACTTATCTCTATAGTCATCCTGTGGTCCACAGCTGGTTTGTATCTGGTATCTTCTGAAATGATGGAATTCTTATAACAAGATGCATTTGAAAGTATTTGCCAGTAAAGAACTGTGTTGTCAACTTAAACACAAACAAACACAAAAAAACCCCCACAACAAAAAAAAAAAACACCTCCAAACCACAACTTCTTATTTGTGAAGGTGGTTGTGGATGTTGCAGAGGAAAACCAATAGGCTGAAATATGTGCTACCTGTGTCACTTGGCCAGGTGGTCTCAGTCAGTCCCTCCTGAGAATATTGTTGTAACTCCTCAGATTAACCACTGCTGGCCAGGTGCCCACAGGGACAGATCTGTATGAGTAAAGAGATACTGCCCATGTCATCCTCGTTCTAATGACAAAATGACTGTATTCGGGCACTCTTCCCCTGCCTGTTGCAGTTAAGAATTTAGCAGACTGAGCAGTGTATTACCATTTTGGGGGAAGTAAGGACTTCATGGTTGAATGCTATATGGTTTTCACCTGTATTTTAAACTTCTGGGGGATAAGTGTCTTGCCTACTTACAAACCAAGTTTGAACTGACTTTGATAAGCTCCAGTAAATTCCATGCAGCTTTTCTTGGATGAGGTAGTTCTGGAAATAAGTATTTGCGCTCTCGAGAGTAACTTTGCTCTTGACACAATATATATGAAGTTGTTGAACTTGATTAATCACTCTGACCAAATGGCAAGCCAGAAGAAAAACAAAGATTTACTATGCTAAAATTATACATAATATTACAAAATTATAATTGTGTACTTCTAAACAAATTCATAAATGCAGGCCATTCTGTAGACTATGTGACTAGGCATAATTTGTGGAAGATGTGGATTTTTTTGTGAATCCGCTTGCTATAGACAAGAAACATTATTTAAAAGCTTATTTAAGAAATTGTGTGCCTCTGAAGGTTTTTGTTGTGGGTTTGTTTTTTTAATAACTTGAATGAAAAAAAAAAATTGCAGTCTGTGTCTGACAGCTCAGTGTTCTGCCACAGGTATTGCTATCTCTATCCCAAGTGGGCCTGCCAACTTGCATTTTTCTCTTGAATGTCTCTTACTTATTGCAGCAGTGTGTATTTATGCAAAGATACCATTTACCAGCCAGCAACTCTGTGAACTCTTCAGTTAACTCTTCAGTGGGATCATATTTTTATTGCTGCATTAAAATGCCACATTTAACTTGCTTGCTAATTTGACTATTAAAGTAGTATCAAAAGAGGATAAATTGTCTTCCAAACTATCAATCTTGATCTGTAGTTTGGAGTACTACCGGATATTGATTGCGATTCCTGTAAATAAGCTTGTGTATGAAGGTATGTATCAATACTAATGAAAAAACATGCTAAAACACAGCCTTTGAAGAGCCTTTAACACTGTGATTTTTACTGTTTCTTTCCCTGAAGTAACACTGCCTTTTCTACAAACACTGTATTCTCTGACATGATAGTCAGGGAAGCCTGCAGTCATCTAAGTTTTATGCTTTAAGGGACCGGTAAATGGCAACTCTGCAGCGGAAAAGTTGATGGCACTAACTTCCCAGAACAGCCCTGCACATGAAGTTGTTTTGAAGTGTTCACAACGATGGGATTTTGCAGCAGAGCACTTGACCTCCCAGGGACTTGCAGCAGCGTAACTTACTAAGTGAAAAACATTGTGAAAGGAAACTCCTGCATTTGGGGTCTTTCCATGTGGCTTACCCATTTGCAGAAAGGCAATAGCTGATTGTTGTTAAAAGCACAGGACTTAGAAGGCAGGTTGATTATCCTCTTTAAACAGATTATAATAGTATCTCACTTGTTTTGAGAGCCTTTTTGATCCTTAATGATCAAAATGCAACTTAAATATATGGGTTTGGCTTTGTAGCTATTAAAACCAATTTGTTTGCAAGGTGAGTGGAGTTAATGTGGTGTGTATCATACAGATCTGTGTAACTAATGAGAATATGGTTATTGGTCTGAGTAATCCAGGCAGAGTTACCTAGAGCTTCAATCTAGACCTAGCCTGTGATAAGCATCTTGTGTCATCTCATCTAAAGGACTTCTGAAAAGCTGTAGAGTGATGCATTGCTCTGATTGCTGGTGGCTTGCCCAAGAAGTTGAAACATGCACGTTTCAGTCATGTGTTGTCTATCAAGTTGGCTAACAACTTGTCTACCCTCAGCCAAAATCGGTGGTTTAGCTGATTATTTTGTGCTTGATGGCCAGTCAGCAAATGTGCGTAGTGGAACTTCACTCTTGTTTGTTAGGTTCACATGATCTTAGCTGTTTTCCTTCCACAATCCATAGATCTACGAAGTACTGGTGCTAACACCACATACTGGAGGATGGAAGAGATTGCAGCATGACTGGGGCAGCCTGATCCTAGAAGGGAATGGGAATATGTCAGATAAGCAGGCAACACAGAGGGATGCAAGGAGCTACCTTGGCATTCATTTGGGGATGAAAACGCTGAGTAGATAACATCATTGCTGACTGCAACTCATTTGTCTTTCTGTAAAGTAGACTTTAGCTTGTGAATCTGGACTAATGTATATGCTCAAGGTTAGTATGAACAGCAGTGGAGATTATATACAGTGAACACAAAATGTGTAAGGAGTCTTGTGCTCTTTTTAGAAAAATATGAATCCAAAATTTCAAAAGGCTACAACCAACTTCTTTAAAGAATATTAACAGAAGCATTCTCCAAGAAGCTTAGACACCTTCCGCGGTGTTAATATGCATACAGCTTCCCATGCGTGGGTTTGAGTAACACAGACTCTAGCTATTTAATACTTGCTTCTGAAAAATTGCTTTCATCCTGAGGATGATTTTTGGTTATTTTATAAATACAAACATCCTGAATGAATTCCAGACTTTCTGCCACGTAGACTCTGTATGTTCATGTGAGTAACACTGTATGGGGGCAGTGTAATTTTTTAATTTCTTTTTTTGTGCATGTTTTTGTCTGTGTCAGTTCTCCTTTACTTAAATAGTTTCTATTCCAAGATGAGAGGCAGGGTGTTAGGGAAAAAAAAAAACTTCTGGGAATATAACAGTGACACAGTGCATGTGTTTCTTTCAAAGACATGTTTTTCATGCTGACTTTGCATCAATGGCATGAAGTGATAAGCAACTGTTCATCTAAACTGAATATTTCATCCTGGTAGGGATGTCAGTATATTGTTTCTTCAGCTGTGTGTGCAAAACATCTTACCTTCTGCATAATCCCATAATACAGATGCTTGAATCAGTTCACAGGTGTACATCATAATTTTATTTGAAAATTTTGGAATTTATTCCACCAGTTGTGTGAAAAGCTTTTGTGTTTGTCCATTTTGAAATACAGTGTAGAGGAGATTCCACGGAAGGCCATAATGCCATCGATGAAAGAAATACTTTTTAACTCCAGTCTTTTGGAGTCATGGTACCCTAAAAGAAGCTTATGCTGCTAAAGAATGGAATCGTACTGTTACCTTCGATGTGCTGCAATTTTTTACTATTTTTTAAGGAGATCATTTGGTGTTACCAACTTGAAGGCAATAAATTTCTCATGCATTGTTACAGATGCAGCACTAGAATTTCTGTGTGAATAAGTAATTCAAAGCATATTACAACTTGCTTGTTGCCCTTTTAGAAAAGAAAAATTTAAAAATTACCCTGATTTTACACCCCAATATTTACTTTCTAAGACTTCATGCTTTAAATGAGCTTTTTTGTTTTTTAAAGGTTTTTTTTAAATAACAGTATTAAAGAATAGCATTGAATTTCAAAGCAAAGTCACTGTCAGACTTTCAGCTCTACTCAGTTTTCTACTTGTCTAATCAAATAAAATAACATTTTAGGATGATGGAGCAGAACAACTTGTTGAGCGTAACTAATCTAGCAGAACTGTTGTAACACGCTCCTTAAAATTGGCAAAGATTAAGTGACTGTTAGAGTAGTTGCAGAAGACAAAGGTTGGTTTATGACTAAACGCTTCTTGATAAGTTAAGTCTACCAGGTGGTATGAAGAAGTCATGGTTTGAAAACCAATCTGAATAATTAAGCTGAGAATCAAGTGAAATTTTCCCAGTGGAATTCCCCTGCCTGGTGCTGGGGCAAGTGTTGTTCTGTGCTCCCAAGGCAGCCAGTGCCTGGGAGCTGAGCCTTATCTGTAAGATCACTTTATCCTCACCTTCTGCTGTAACGTTTTCTCTGAATGTATAATCCCGATCACATTGTGTGGAAGTTCTTTGGACCTTTGGTCAGCATGTCTGGAATGGCTGTCAGTTCTCAGGAATTTCAACAACCACTTACAGAATCTTTTGTCTTCCTATTTCCGCAGCTTACAAAGGTGACCAGTAAAGTTCTCTCTGAGCAGCCAAAAAGCAGACAGCTCATGACTTCTGATCAGGACACGTCTGAACCGCAGGTGCAGCAAGTACAAGAAGTTAAGGACGGTTCTCATCTAGTAAGTATTATAGTTACATATTCCCCTGGTTTAAGTGTTGCATGAAACAGGTTTTTTTACTATATCTTAACCAAAATTGTATCTCAGAATATTTTAGAAGACAGTTGGCTGATAGCATTGCAATGTAAAATGCTAGAACAGAGCTGTTGAAGGTGGCAAATTCTCCATACTGAGTGGGAGCCTCAGCTTAACTTTTCAGCCTTACAGGGGATTTAAATAAACTGCAAGTTACAACAGTTTGCACTCATTTAAGGTATGGGGCTTTTTAGTTTATGCAAGAATTGTATTACCAATAGAGTTAGGTTTTAACTCACGCATTAACTTGAGAAAAATGCAGGAAATGTATTTGGCATGTATCTGTAATTGAAAAATGTACAAACCCATACAGATAGGAAACTGTATGCTGTAACAGGAACTTTGCTTAGTCAGTTCTGCCAAATGGCATGTGGTGCTGCTTCTGTACTACTGTGCAGGATCCAGTAAGCTGCTTTACGGGATGCTTTTGGCAGATCATACAGCAGATAGACCTCTGTGTGTATATGTTGCAGTAAATGTTACATATGTCTTCAAGAAAATTGAATACTTGATTTGTGTGTAAGCTCTACTAGCTATATTTTTGTCTTTGAATGTTAACTGTGTATTGGGAGGGATGTTTCCTCTTGGGACATGTTAAAGGGTTTGGTTTCAGTGTATGCTCTGTTAGGCACTTACCCTGTGCTATGCTAAGCAGCAGATGCTTGCTGCTTCAACTTACCTTGCAGCAAGCACTAAGGAGCGTTTTGAAAAACACTGTAAACTTCTATTTGCTAAGCAAGCTGGTGGGGTTTTTGTTTGTTGTCCCTCCTCCTTTCTTTTAATTGGTATTCTGGGTTCTCTTCTGTTCTGTTTTACATTTCTCAGATGTGAATTTTGTCTGTTTGACAGAGGAAAAAGTTGAACCCACTTTTGTGCCATACTTTCGAAAGTTGAGCTTTTGTGATGCCCCCCTGCCCCGTACTCAAGGCATTTATTCCAAGAAACCAGTGCGCAAGTTTTAGTAAGAGGCTCTTGCAGGTTTGCTTCAAAAGCTTGGAACTGTCAGTGCACTTTCAACAGGTGCATTAGTATTAAAGGGGGGGGTTGATTAGTCTTCACATTGATGATACTTCTTTTAACTTGGCATACTAGAGTTTTTATAAAGCTTCATGTAAACTTGGATCTAAATCTTAATTTCTGTTCTCTTCATACTTTTTTGGAGAAAGATTTTTCTGAAATTGAAAGAAATAATTACTCTATCTGCTCTTTTCCTTGGCTAATGTCAATTTGGATATCTTGGAATGTATCCATAGTGCTATAAGGGTTCATTTCAAATAACTCATTCTTTTGAGATTAAAGCTTTTCCTGTGCTGATTATTTTATGCCAAAAAGCTGAGACCTGTAGCTTATTAAGCTTTTCTAAGTTAAGCCAGCATCATACTCTTACATGCTCAGCATCAGGTGGTCACTTTGTTTTATGAGAATCATTGCCAATATATGCTGTTAAATGTGTTGTTTTCACAGTGGTCCTCTCCATAATGGCATGGTTGCATGAGTATATTTTGCCAGTGCTTCAGGGCTTCACTTGCAAGTTTAGAACAAGGCTATAGTTTGAGGGGAAAAATTCATGGAGTACAGGAAGAAGTTTATCGAACTAAAATCATTAAGACATTTTCATCTTTCCAAAAATGTGATAGGAACAAAAACTTCTGAAGTCCTGACCTGATTGCATTTAGCAAGTACATGCTTCGGGTTAACTGAAAATCACCTGCTGTTTCTTGTGTGTCTTAATTATTTTGAGATCAGAGGGCTAGACTGCATAAAGGCGTAGATTCATGTCTGCGGTGATCCCTAACTAGGCTTGTACTTGTTATGCAGCCGTACTGCCATGGGGTCTAGTGAGATTTCTAGGAGTCTTTTTACAGACTTAAAAGAAATTTGCTGGATTACATTCCCTAGCTACTTTGGCTATGCTGTTCTATGAGGATCTGGTAATACCTAGTTGAGTGCTTTTGTAATGGTTCAAGAGGAAAGCTGTGGAATTTCTACTGCAAATTTTGATACACTGTATCAACACTGATACGCTGTAGATCCTGGAAAAACAACTCCCTGTATGCTAGTCTTAATTCTGAAGTGATTATACAAAGTATTTTCCTTACATCTTTAAATATTAGCAATAAATAAATTTTCCTAATTGTGACTTCAGTCAGTCTTTTTTCTTTGGCAGGAACTGTCTCTTTTCTATGGCAGGACCAAAACAGAACACACATTCTACTGTTAGTAATGTTGAACAGATAGACAATAGTGACTGAATTAAAATGCAAGTTTTGATGTTGTGATAGAACCCTTCAGAAATCACTTTCCAGGGTTGCTTATGTTACTGTTACAGAGATCACTTGTTTACTAACAGTTTTCAAAGGCTTAACCTCATGGTGAGGGAGCCAAAGTAATTTGTTTTGCCTTGAAGTAGCTATAAAACTATGCTGTTCAATGCTTAATGTAGATTGATCACAAGCCTGGTATAGTTCATTTCCAACAACATCTTTTCTTGAATTTGGTTGATTATAGTAGTATTTAACAGTAGAGTTTCATAGTTTTGTACACAAGTCAATTGAAGGAAGTTGGCAACTTGAAGATCCTCATAAAATTCTTGTTAACAGTAGCTTACACTTAAGTTGGAGGTAGATAATTGAGAGGATACTAGCAAATTTTAGCTTTGATAAATTTGGGAGTTAAATATGCTGGTATTTCTGGCTTTTTTTTAACCTAGAGGTGGGCTTTGTCACTTCAGGTGACATCTGTCATTGGATTTTTTTCTATCCTGATTGACAATTACTGTTTCAGAGCACCATTTTCAGCCTGGACCCAGGAAATCCAGTTTTTAAGAAACTTTCACTCCCTTTTGACTCACCTTTCCTTTTCGATCAGTAACACTTTGCTGCTAGAAATTAAAGTTTACTCTCAAAGGGAAGAGGCAAAGACCCCAATCCCATGGTGGAGGCAGTTTATATGACCTGTCTCTGCCAGACAGGACTTAACTAGCCTGTAGTGCTAAACGCGTGGTCTTTTTCCTTGCTTGTTGATCCTAAACTCTTCCCCTGACATGCCCACATCTGAATATGTGGCCTCTCAGAGTGCTTTCCAAGGACTGAAGAATTTGCTTTTCTTGATTGGCTGAATTGAAGACCTGATCTGACAATTTGAAACTAACTTTAGAAGGGATTCTTGTCATCAAGTGGCAACAGGTTCTGCAAATGTTGGTGTGTTCCAGTGGAGGATATTACCATGGGGCCATTTAAACTTGTTGTCTGATGGTGATAGGAGCATCACCCATTCTCTCTGTAGTTGAATAAATATCAGGTGTTACCATGGGCTTCTGTTAATTGGAGTTCAAACCAATGTGGTGTGCTGGTTTTTGTCAATGCTTATAGGTACTATAAATACAAATTTAATCATATTGTTGGTTCTGAACACAAGAAAAGTAGCTAGCAAGTCGGAGAACTTCAGATGGGACTTAATTGTACTTCCTAAATGTTTTTCATAGGAGGCAATCAGAAGGATGTCTTGAGCTTAGAGCTGCTAGATGATGATGTTCAAAAATCCTTTTGCAACCCATTCGAGAATAAGCCTCACAGAGTAAAAGGGGACTGAGGAAATTAGATTTACTGGTTCAATATAGGACCCTGTGTAACAGTTTAGTGAAAAATCAGTATAGCATATAATGCTCAGATCCTTTGACAGTACACAGAATATTGCATACAGTATGTGCCAATTAAGAGTTAAGTAGCAGTTTGTATAATATGTAGGTGATATTTAATAATTCAAGAGACTGTGAATAGCTTTAAATGAGATAGGAAGACTAGACCTTAAACTGAACATGTACAGCGTCAGCATCGTGAAGGATCAATACCACTCAGTGTTCGCTCTTTGTCACATTTTTGTAGATTTAGACCACAAGAAAAGTGCTGAGTAGATCTGCACCTGTAGATGACTTCTAACGCTAATATTCAATTGCTTTTCTGGGTAAAATGTGTATTTAAACTCTTAACAGTCCATTTAACCTTGATATATTGGAGGGAAAGCTAAGCAGTCTGACCAGCTGTTTCCAGAAGCCTGCAGCAGGGATGTTGCCACGTCTGTTGTGATGCTGCTCCTCTCTTTCCCCTTAGCTGGTGGGCATGACATTGGGCATGGCCTGAGAGTGCAGGGTAACCCTTGTTTCTTCAGGACTAGTTATGACTGTGTGACTTTATTATAGAAAAAAGATAAATGAAGTTAGATGTCAGAAGGTTCTAAGGACTGGTTTGACTTGTGCTATTGTAACCTTAAAGCTAGACCATATTTTAAAACTTAGGTCTGTAAGACTATATATGGGATAAACACTTATACCTTGACAAGGAATAGGTACCTGTAGAAATGGAAGTAGATGGGTGGGTATATTCCTGTTAATAAGCATGTTGACTTCTTGCCTTCTGCATAGGTCTGTGCAGGACATAGGACTGAAATACTTATTAAAAAAAAATCGTTCAAGTTATGAAAGTGCTGCTTCAGACCAGTTTTGTTTCATGGAGAAGGGAAACCTATTCAGGCTTTGAGTAGATGAGAAATATACCAGAGCCAAAATATATACCTATAAAGGAAAAAACCCAAATAAACAAAACCCACCCCCCAGCTGAGCCGGGCTCTGAAGTGGCAGAGCACAAATTCTGTTAGTTTTAAAGTGCTTGTCAAGTCAGATGGTGGTGTTTACCTTATCCAGAAGGCTTTTAAGACTTACTGAGTCTTCGAAGTTAAACAAGCAACCTCAGGTGATGTAGCATAAGTGTGGCATTTTTCTGCTGAAATTTATGTTGCTGGGGTTTTTTAATGGTGATCCCACAATAAACAGTATTGAGAAATGTGACGTAATGAACATTCGATATAGGTGCTTAAAAATAGAAATTATCCCTGGAACTCTTAGATAAAACCAAGGGAACAAGTACAAAATGTGCCTTTGCCCATAAGGAGAAGGGTATGGGAAAACTGGAAGAAGTTTCTACTTGCCTGAACTGCTACACCTATTTTCTCCCCATTAGTTGATAGCAGAAGTGCTTGTTAAGGCACTGGAAAAGTGGACTTTGCCCTGGTCGGTCTCTTAAAGGCACTCAGTTCCTCTCTAGAAAGCACGTCATTAGTAAAGGTTAGATCACAGAGGGGAAAAATCTTGCTTTTTGTTTACCTGTTGAGGGAGCTTTCTGAATAGTTGTAAACTTTGAGTATTATTATGGCTTTATGCTGACATTAAAAACAGTTGAATTGTTTGCTCATGGCATTTCTTCAAAAAAACTATTATAAGTAACTCCCTCCCCCTTTCCCTGTACTTGGTTCCAGGGAATGCTAAAGAGAGGAGTGGCTTGGCATCATTTTAAGTCTGGATCCAAGAACGTTGAATAACTTTGTCCCACAGGAGAATTAAAAAAAATGCAGCAGATGGCAGCAATGATGCATCAGGCTTCCTGTCCTTAAGAACAGTGTATCTGCAGGCACTTCGAGGCTTCGCATGTTGAACAAGCTGGGGGGGCAGGGTAGTCTTCCTCTTTTCTTACTTTGCAATTTCAAAGCAGACATGCTGAGGATGGGATGCATCCCCTAGCCAGTTCAGCAATCTCTTTTATGATCAGAGGATTAGTGGTGAATAGGTGGTTTCCCCTGAAAGTTAGCCGATAGGGTTCTTTTGCGTATACGAATCGGAGTCTGCCTATGGCATTTGAATTTATATGGAATTTAAATATAAGGTAACCTGTGTTTAAGAATTCAAAGCACGTTATTTTTTTGTGATTTACTTGTCCTGTGAGCAGAATACCTGTCTGGGGAGACAAAGCTACACTGGCAGCCATATTACAGCTTTGCACTTTTTGTGTTACACAGAGTATTTATAAAGAGAAGCAGGATAATAAATGACTCAGAATAAATATTCAAATACCTTGCAAAAGCTTCAGAGAACAGAAGCATTTCACACTGTATAAGGGTGAGAGATTCACCTCCAGTCTGTTTCATGCCACTTAATGTGAACTCTACTACTGGTACTGTAGGAGTGCTTCATAGTGACTGCACTGCACACTAAAGTGAAACGTTGGAATTTCTAGAGTGCTTCTGTGCTTGCTCAGTATTACCTTGTACTTGCAAGTTATTATCATAAGATTGTGAATAGTTTGGGATAGTAGGAACTTTTTTTATATTCTCTTCTACCTGATTTTAATCCAGCCTGGTTCTGCTTACTGTGGTCCAGTGCAGCATCTTTTTTTTTTCCTCAGTCTTCAGGTGACAACAGGAAACAAAAAATGCATGCTTTTCTTTTGGTTCATTAATCTAAACAGATGTGAATTTAGTTTACCAATTAAATAGGAATGAGTAAAAGAGGAACTGATGCTTAATTTAATTTCATGTTGATAGTTGTGTATTTTCTGTCAAAAGTAAAATAAGAGAAGGAGATTGAAAGGAAAAAGTGACTGTGGGCTTCTCTGATAAAGATTTTTTTTTTTTTCTTCTTGGAATTTTGGAAACAAAGAAGTCTTGTGGTGTGACAGGGACCATAGAGACAACACAGATAAGACTGAATCATGGCTTAGGCCTTGTGTAGGCTATGTGACTTGCCATGAAAGCAGCTGTAAAATAGTCACAATGACAATTGTGCAAAAAAGAAAGTAATGATAGTGGATATTAGAGCATGGATCTCTGTGTTAAGCAGCCTTTACCCTGCAAGTATAGTTTACAGTAGAAATTAAAATAGATCTCTTACTAGTTAGTTGAAAGGCAACTGCTTTAATTAGCCTTGGTGCTTCTACTGCCGTATGACTACAATGAAGGCAAGTTGCCAGGCTAACTTAAAACTCTAGCTCAAATACATCTTGATTAAACTTGCCATAAGGTGCACAATCAATTGAAAACTAGCTCTGTTCGATGTGCAGCTGAAAGAACATTTGAAATAGAGGTCAAGGGTCTGTCTTGTCTTACTTTCATCTGTGTTTTCAGTATCTTTAACAAGAGTAGAGTGGTGCTGTAGTGGTGCAGTCTGCAAGCTCTCTGAAGCATGGGGTCCAAATTTGAAATAGCAGCAATGGATTTGAGAGGAGGTCTGAGTGATGTATGGTTATGCAAATGCAAACAAGAACAACAAGCAGAAAAGATTGCTGGGTACTTCCACCTTTTTTACTGGGTTTTTATTTTTGAAGAAACAGAACTGCTTTTTTACCAAGTAAAGGGACTTGTAGTAGAAGTCTTCTGCCATGTAAATAACGTGTAGAAAGATGTTCTTTGTCATAAAGTCAGAAAGAAGTCTGTTTACACGCAACAGAGAATTTACACTGGGGAGAGGCTTTTGGAAGAAGTAGCATTTAGTCAAACTACCTTTTAAATCCATCTGAGTTTTGTGAAAGAATACACAACTTTTTGGAGGTTAAGTGTAATTAATTCTTCCACAGTACCATGAGATGGCTAGATGATCGTGAGGCCCCTTCCAGTGCTGTAAGTCACTGAGGGACTACGTATTCTTTTTTTTTTCATACAGATAACAAATTAAAAAAACCCGCTTGGAACAGAATTAGCTTCTGATAACGTACGATGACTGTTCAATGGAATACATGAGGTCTTATCTATCTTTAGCCTGTTTTTCCTAAAGAAGTAATCTTGGTGTAGGTTCAGCTCTGGGAGAAGGGAGGAGAAGGAGAAATGGGTCCAAAACATGTTTGATTTACTAGCTTCCACTAGTTTAATCTTCAAATCAGATTTAAACATGTGAAGCCAGACTGCATTTATCCTTGTATAGAAAGCGGGAGTTGTATTAAATATGAAGGCAAGCGGCTTCTTGGCAGACATTGGCATTGTGAAACATGTCATTTAAATATTTTAATGATTTGGATGAAGGAAATTCTTCAGGAAATTAAACAATGGAAGTTCATAAGACTTGGTAATACTTGTAAACAGACTGTAATCTCATTAGGAGAATTATTTGGCTTGAATATTGCAGTACATATGATGAAATACTAAAACATTGCTCAGCAACTGGGATTTGGACTTTGAGTGGCAATGACATATGAACCCCTGCATGGTTTTCAAGTGTGCTATTTTTGGCAGCTGGGTGTTGGCTTGTCTCCTCGGTAGCAGTAGAAAGTTAGTTTAGTGTATAGAGGAAGGTGATTTGCAATGAGAAGACTCCTCTGACACTGCTTACTAAACATGGGCTGCTGCTTCAGTAAAGAATTGAGTAACAGCACGAATGAGGAGAAAACCAGCTTGTTAGAAAAACCTGTGGAAGAGGAAGCACCAGAATCAAGGATAAGTAAAACTTTATCTACAATTTTAGGAACGGTGGAAAGCCGGGATCTGCATGCAGTGGGAAGGACAGTTAACGGGGCAGCTGTGGTAGTCGGCATTGAACATGTTCGTAGTGATGATTGCACAGCGTCAAATTCTAAATCTGGGTTCTGGGATAGAAAAGCAAAATATCTGTCATACAAAAGTGTGGAGAATACTCCCCGTGAGAGCTCCAGGAGAACGTATGACAGACCCTTTAGCTTCTTTAGTTCCTTTAGTCACCTCCTGAAGGTCTCTGGTACATATGGAAATCTGCAGAAAAGTGAAGAAAAGGATAGGGTTATTAAAAAAAGAGCACCTAAAAAATCCAATAGTAATGGTCAGCACATGAACAATACAGAAAATATTGCTATAAATATTAATAATGAAAACGTAGCTGCAGAAGAGCATTGCTTGTTTGATCATATTTCTACTTCACATGTACCAGACATCCTAGACAAAGGCTTACAGGGTGAAATGTCCTTAAATAGAAATTTTCTGGAGGATTATGCAGTTACATGTGACCATTTAAGGCAGAATGAAACAACAGGAAACGTTGAAGACAGCAAGAGTGACAGCCTTCAAAAAGTTTCAAGTTCACATAGAGAAATGTCTCCAACATTTTCCTATCTTGATATAGACAACAGACAAAATACAAAAGATAGGGCGTTTTACAGTATTTGTGTTGTAGATGCTGAAGATCTGAAAGGGGATGAAGAGGTGCCAGCTACTGTGCATGAAGAGACTGCAGCAGATGTAGATAACTCAGCTGTTACTGATGAAGGAATGTACAGCATGGCACGACCTCTAGACACTGGGGAGGAATTTCCAATGCAGCAATCGGCACAAGTGGAAGCTAAGTTTAATTCACAGAAAGAACTGTTTGGGTATAAAAAAGAGCATAGGTCAAAGATGCAGAAAAAGGAAACAAAGGAATATTGCAGTATAGATACCCAGTCTTCCTATGATAACTTACTGACTAAGAGGTGTCAGCTGCACAGGTTAAATACTGACAAAACAGTAGCAGATGGCTTAAGAGCGAAAGTACACAATGAAGTTGTGCCTGAGAATCGACGAGAGGAGGTATATACCATAGGTAATGCTGTCGGTTGGAATGAATTGCCCCATAGAGCTTGTGATTCTGTAAAATTTACAGATGCTGCTGAAGAGGACCGATACAGTCCTAATTCAGAAAACAGGAAACGCAGTGATTGTGTTTCCAGTGTACTGTTAAACACTGGAGAGTGTAATTCAGGAAAAACTGAGGGAAGTTATGATTCTGAGATTGTACCATATGGTTTAAATAAGCACCCCTCAAGTGTTGTAAGGGAAACAAATACTAAACAAGGGGCAGAGAGCACGAGGGGTAACTTCAAATTATCATTAGAGTTACATGAAATGGACAATGATTCTTTTTTAACGAGTCAACATGTAGAAAAACGTGCTGAAAAGGGCTACTTCCTAAAGCCAGAAAGCAAAGTAAACTCAAGTATGGAAAAGAGAACATTTCAAAGAACATATGGTGATAGCCAAACGTTTGCACCCAACTCTAGTGAGCATCACAGTGTTTTGGAAGAATTCTTGAATGATAAAGAGAAATGCACAGGTACAGTTTTGCATAGCTGTGAAGCTTTGAATATGACTGAAATGCATGAAAACTTGGAAGAAAATTCTGATTTTCAAACTCAAATTAAGGGTTCCACTGAAAATAAGGCATCAGCTGAAGTTGCAAACCATGGTGGCATGGAGGAAGATGACCGTGTGAGTATCATTGAGGTAGAAAGCCACACGCTTGAGGAAGCTGGTAGCTTGATCAGAACTCGACCATGGCTAAGTGATGGCACTTTGACATCTCATGAACTACATAACACAAGTGCAGCTGAAATGTCCCTAAAGAAAAACAGCCTAGAATCTCAGATTTCACAAGAGTCACCAGGTAATGAAGGTAAAGTATGCAAATATTCAAATTCAGATGACAAAGCCAGTGTTTCTTCTGTGTCTGTGGAACATGAGGATATGAATAAAATGGACGTGAACTGCAGACAAGATGAGCAACAGGTTGTATGTTCCTTCCATGCAGTGGAAAATGAATGTAATGTGGGGACTGACTCAGCCAAAATAGTTGGTGATGTAGCAGAATCTGTAAAACAGACAAAACTTGAAGTTCACCTAAACAAGATGATTGATAACAAGGCAGAAAATGTAAAACAGAATTTGGGTGCTAACGTTGTTGATTGTGATGAAAATATCCTAAATTGCAATAAAGGCTTGACTCACGATCAGAATGCTTACTCTAACTCCACTGTACCTGTAGCTTTGGACAATTGTATGTACAAGAGTGTAAAATTGATAGATGACACTAAAAATCAGGAAGATGCCAGTAATCTCGTGCATGAAGCCCATAGTGGTTTACCTTCATTGTGTCAAAATTCATGCGTGTGTGATAAAGCAGTGGAAGAGCCTGAGTTATGTCACTGTGCCAGTCCAGAGGCAGGGCTTGGGAACACCCAAGGTTCTGTTGGGCCTTTTACTGAAGTAGGATCAGAAACTCATGAAAGAAGTGTGTGTCATGTAAGTGAATGTAATCTTCAGGATGGTGAAGTTAAATGGTGTGTCAACATCCACTCAAAGGAGGAGAACCTCGCTGGTTTTAGTATGTCAGCTGGGAGTCTAGAAGCTTTTACCACGGGGAATTTAAAGCAGTTAGAAGCAAAT
>NW_009260080.1:3267865-3281333 GCF_000687185.1 Egretta garzetta
GCCTGCTGAACTGAAAAGCACCAGTTACATATTAAATACCCAAATGAATGACTTGACCACAAGTTGGGAACAGATGCAGTCAGATCACAAGATTTTCTCAAACAAAGAGCTTGGCGTTTTTGTTGACCCAAAGCAGGTAGACAAATACGCTGCTACTCCTTCCTATGAAATACACAGTGCCTCTCCTGGTGCCGCAGGATTTCAGCGAGGCAGTGAGCAGCGTGCAGTGGATCTGATGGAAGACGTATTGAGTGATCAAGAGCACTCCTGTGAGCTGGACAGACAAAGTTCCCAAGCTGAATTATGGTCACATTTCATCAGTCTTCAGACTGGCAGTGCTGATTTGACAGGTCAGCTATTTTCTGACGCTGTTACTGCTGGTAATGGTGAATATCTGATGGGCTTTTTATGGAATAATACAATTTCTAACAATACTGTGAAGAATGACAGACTGTGTATAGTTAGTGAAAACTTCCAGCATGAACCTGAAGATTTAACAGGTGCTTCATATGCGCTGGAAAGGTACCCGTATCAGCTGCTAGCACCAGAAAATGCTGGTACTTGGGGATGGCAAGATAAAGACGAATTTGTAAGTATTCTGCAGAAGTGATATGATGTCAAGGTTTAAAGCTGAAGCTAGGAATTGGAATAAGCCAAATCAAACTGTGGTTTCATTAGTTAAATATATCATGTGTTACTTTGTCCTGCAGCTGACCATTCTCTTTCCTTTGCAAAACCGAATGCTATACAGAACATGGTAGTTCCGAATGTTGCTGAATATTGATATGTTTTTCTTTTGGATTCTGTTTACCTTTTGTGAAAGTTCAAAGGTTGGGTGAAGTATCTTAATTGCAGATTCTCAATTCTAGATGAACGCTTCAGCATATGGGAGGGAAGCCTTTACAGACTGTTAATAGTGCTCTTTACCTTCACATAGGAAGAAATGTTTGTGGATTTCCTGAAATCTTAAAAATTCTTGCTTGGTAGCAATTAGGAAGCCTTTTGCTCACTTCTGGAGATGATCCTCTGAAGTGCTGTAGAAAGGAGCGGCTGCAGGAGAAGCGTGGGGAACAAGCTAGGCTGGACCTTGGCTAGCTGGGGTAAGAAAGAAACAAAGCCGACCTGCGGCAGCTGCTGCTCCTCTCCCTTCCCCGCCGAGCAGAGCCGGCGCTTGGTATTGTTCTCCGCACCGACTGCGTTACGGCAGCTGCTCTGACCTTGCCCAGCAGTCACAGTGCCGGCCGTGGATTGTGCCAAACACGAAGTTTGCTATCTCCTGGGGGAACTTCTTGTATTAAAAATGGAAACTGATGGAACTTGCTGTCATCTTTGAATCTGTACTGTTCAAGTAGTTATGTTGAACACTTCCACTTGTTAAGTCTTATCTGTCATTCAGTAGATATGTTTAAGTTAAGATTCCTTAGATCTTTTTACCTTCTGGTTGTGTTTTCTATGCACCATGATAATGACTATCTGAGTGCACATGTTTCAGAGTAATTAAAGCTTCACAGAGTTTTCAAGTGCCTGTCTTAAACTCTGTAATGTTCCCAGCATCCTTAAATTCACAAAATAAATTTTAATAAGCTTTTTTAGTATGTGTTATCACAAGCAATACCCTTTCCCAGTATAATCATCGTATTAAAACACACCAAAGATATTCTGGGTATGGAATAACTTACTATGTTTCGCTTGAACATGAGCAAAACAAGAGAAAACTGTGTCATGTTACTATCAAAAAAGTATTGTAGATGTTGGCACTGCAGAGAGCTATCTCTCTGAAGCACAAATAAAACCATTTATATAATGGTTATATATAACCATATATGACCATTAAATGTGTCCATTTCCAACCCAGATTAAAGGAGTTTGGCCTAAGATGATTTAACTGGGTCTGATAACTCATTCTTCTTGTCCTGCCTAGGGGAAAACAAAACTAAATTTTTGTTAATGCTCTGTTTTTTTTCTCTTGAAGTAATGACAGAAGTTGTCGTGCACATCTCATTGCTTTGCTTTCCATCATGCTTCCTTAAAACGGTTACATTTTTATATCTCCCAAAAAAACCAAACCCCACCCCCTGTGCTTTTGTATTTTCTCCTTTTTTAATGTTATTTTGCTGCAGCAGGTACAATAAGGATATAATCAACATTGTGTTAATGTGTATATTGGAGAACTGCTGAAGTCTGGGGCATGGGGCAAGTACAGGTTGAGTTGGTATGTCAGCAGCAAAGAATGGAATGTTTGTTGTCGTTTGCTCTGCTTGGCTAGCCTTTTCTGGTGATTCTTAATCAGGGAAATGAACTCTGTGCTGCACAACTCGGTCATTTTTGTACCTGAACCGATGATGGGATGGCAAGTCAGTATATTCAGATGTGGAAAAAAAACTTGACAATACAATCTTGAGCTGTAAATCTGATACTATTTGAAATGACGTATATACACACAGATGCGTGCTGTGCATCCACAAAGTGCATAATCAAAGAAATTTCTTTTTGTAGGAGTCAACCAAGGTTTCTGAGTTAAATCCTAATGCAAAGGTGTGGGGAAATCATATGTTACACTTGGAAGCAAGTGGTGCCACTGATGGTAGTGTGAGCAAAACGTGGGAAGAAATACCTGACCAACCTCCAGATTCTTGTAAAGAAGGTAAGAGTAAGAATTTCTAGCTGTTGCTCAAGCAAAAGGTAAAATTCAGTACATACTTTCTCAATTTTAATTTCCTGTTAAAAAAAAAAAGAATGCAAATATGTAAGCAACTGTACTTCAGATTTAGTTTTAACTATGATGTTACTGTGATTAGAAGGAATGCTTTTGAGTGTGTTTGCCATCTGTGCTGCAGGACTGGATGCCAATGGTGATGGCGACAAAAAGCATCAGAATGCAGTGCTGACAGAGCTGCAGGAGCCGTCACCAGCTGTTTCGGTGTCAGACCAGACAGATATGAACCCTTTGGCTCTCGATCATTCTGAGTATGAGTCTATGCATGAAACCAACCAGACAGGTAAGAGAAAGCTGATATTTGTTTGGACTTGGTTTAGAAAAAGGAGACATATTTTGAATTGAATGGTGAGCATCCATTAAAAAAAACAAACACAAACCCCCCTTCAAACAAAAAAAAATGCACCACTTTCATTGTTCAAGATATGCATTCTGTAAACAGACCCCAGAAAATCCTGTCACTTGTACTTTCAGGCTTAGACATATTTGCAAACCAGTCTCCTCTTGTTTGAGTATAGGCCTGATGGGATACTGCACAGAATCGATCATAAGTTCTGGATATAATTTGAATATTGTTTTCTGAAGTGTTATTCTAAATGCAAGTCCCTAGTGTAGATTTAGATATCTACCTGTCTAAGCGGCGTGTTTGTAGTTGAGTCAGGTACTGAGGTAAAATTCACATACTGTTTGTGTCTCAAGTAGTAATGTTAATGTGTTTGAAGATCAGTCCTGTACTCAAAATGCTAGAATAAGCAATAATTTAGTCTTAACTTCTTTGCGTTATTTTTTAATGAACTCACGATTTTTTTTCAGTGCAACTGTTATAGATGTAGTCTATACCAGATGGCATGTTTTAAGAAACTTCTATAAGCTAGTATAGCAATTCAGCCATGCTTGTATTTCACTGAAAGGGACAGAAGGTCTGCAAGATGCATGTAGGATCACTACTTAAACTGAGATGAGGGATGGGAAAGAGGAAAATGTGCTGGGTGTTTCTTGAGATTCATGAGGTCTGCTCCTTGTTCGTTGTGCTTAAATGATTTTGTAACATGTATTTAAAATTACCAGTATAGCATTCATAATAGTTGGAGATAAAGACAACTGAAATCAGACACGGTTGTGGCATCATCCTTGCTTGTGTTGAAAACTGAAAGTTCTCTTTGGCCCTTCTACCTAAGGGTATTACTGGGGAATATTAAATAATAACTGACTGGCAAATTATGTTAATAGTGCGTAGCACTCTAGGAGACAACAGCTTAGTGTCAGCATGTCCCTTACGTGCCCAAACCAGTTAACTTTTAACAAGAGTCAAATGGTGTTTTACAGCAGCTGGACAGCAGGTCACATCTATTCCACTTGATGGATAGTAACATAGGTAGTCCCAACTCTGAAATCTGATTTTTATTTTTTTTATTATTTTAAAAATTGCGTATAACTGGTCTTTGCTAGGTTCTGGGCAAGGAAGAAAGAGGAGATGGGGAAGGGAAATAGTGGTTAGTACATTATATGTGTATTTCTCAGGTGTTGGCATTATCTACATCAGAATAGAACACGTGAAGGACAAAACGGTGGGAGGAAATTAGAAGTTGCTTTAGGAAGAAGAAAGGTTAAGGAGAGCTGAAGAAAAGGATGAAAGTTACTGAAGAAGGGAAGGGTATAGAGGGTAATAGTTGGTGTGAATGTTTTACTAAACATTTACTAAAAGTTTTGTAAACCTCTAAAAGCCACACTAAACTCCTGATCTTTAAACAGTTCTCCCACTGACACAATTAGTTTACCCTCAACTGACTGTAGGATATTGGATCTAAACTAAAATGAATGTGAAATTAGTGTTTTCCATGTGCTAATTTTGAAACTTCCAGGTATATGAAAGAAATTAATTTCTCCTTCTTAACCAAGAGATTGTTAATTGATCCCACTTCTGTTGTTAATGGATTTGGATATCTGCTGATATTTCATAACTAGGGTTTTAACTCTTTCCTGAATTAGTGTGTTGGGATTTTGAGTGAGGCCAGGAGTACGAAGTGCCTCCATTACATTGCTCGCTTGCTGTACTAGACAGCTGCATTACTAAGGGTTTAGTCAGCTAGAAATCAATTAGTTTCCTATGACTGGAAGACAGATATACGAGCTAAATCAGTTCAGTATTTACTCTAAGATGTGTTTGTAGCGGCTCTTCTAAAACTGCTTCAAATTTTTATGTATTTGGAGAACAGGTTAACAAGTGGAGTCAGATAATGTTTTTTTTCTTTTGTCTTAAATAAAAAGTGTTCTTGTGCAATTATGGTGGGTGGTGAACTAATACGCAATGAACGTTTATTGAATTTGCAAATTTGTTACTAGTTATACAGCCAGTAATAGACATGATGGCTTGTTAAAATATCTATTATGTAATATAGCAGGATTAAATTTAAACTTAAGTATTTTAATTATTAGGTGGAAACGAACATTTGCAGCCAGAAGGTCAGGAAGATTTACGAGAGTTACTGAAAAAAACACTGGAATTCTGCTTATCTAGGTATGTATATACCTAAATGTAGCAAACTGGAAGATAACTAACAAAATCCAATACCTAACTTGGCATGTACGTTAATATATTTTCCCAGCTGTCATTAAAACTGAATGGAAAGGATGAGAATTTGGGGGAAGCAACGCACAAATTCCAGGGCATTGTATTGATGTAACTCTTAAAACCTTACATGAAGCTTTGGGACGGACCTAAAACATGAACTAGCAAATATATTGTTTTGAAGTGAGAGTTGTTACAAGCAATTACAGATCAGGTGAATTTTTTTATGACTGTTACTGGTATTTTGCAACTTAAAACTGAGTAGCTTAAACCATTTGGTAAGCTTTAAGCTAATAATTTTAAAATTTGCATTGATACAGACTAGGGTTTTCGTATGTGCATCTGTAGATGCCTTTATATTTCAAGTTAATTAAAAAATAAACAAATAAATTAAGAGCTCTCAATCATACACATTCCAGTATAGACTGATGCCAGATCATCAAAGCAGTTTACTTGAGCTTAATTTTTCTCAGTGCTTGTGTCTAGATAAAAATATCCTAAGCACGTGTTTTAATAATGTAGAACAATTCCTAATCTGTATACTCCTGCATAACCAGTTACAGTCAGTGGTAATTTGAAGTAATAAACTACTACATTACAATACATGTGCTGCCTGAACAGAAAGATGGCAATACTGTTGCACAAAGGAAAAAAGATATTTTTGTGTTTTCTAGGAAGTAGAATATAGTAAGTGAATGCAGTGGGGTGTTGGTAAAAATGCTGAAAACAAAATTTAGTGTAGGAATCTGCCTCCTATGTGATGAGTTTTTTGTCTCAGTATTATTGGCATGAGTTACACCTGTGACATTTCCCCTTTTTTCTCTCCCAAACAGAGAAAATCTTGCCAGTGACATGTACCTTATATCACAGATGGACAGTGATCAGTATGTGCCAATAATGACAGTAGCAAACCTTGATCATGTCAAGAAACTCAGTACTGATATGGATTTGATTGTTGAAGTGCTGAGATGTAAGTAAAAATCCCTCAATGCTAGAAAGCATTTTGGTTATTGCCATAAGACTATTAATACTGATTTTCAATCTCTTCCTTTTTTTTATGTATCACAATCAAATGCCATCCTTTTTTCTGTAAAGCATTAAATAGAACAGGTCTAGTTTAGACCATCACATTTATAGGACTGCACTTTTATCAAAGATACTTCACATTTGAGGTGTTGAGTAATGATCTGTGTAACTGAGAATATTGTGAGTTTAAATTCTTAGAAAAGGCTACTGGACATTACTACTAAGGTAAGAATAAAAAAAGAACGTGACTTGATGTGTGCCTTAGAAGAAAAAGCTAATAAATTGGGATTTTCTAGGCTGGAAGAGCAGGAAGGGGTGTGGAGATTTTAAGGAACATGTCTGCTATGTTTCATATGCCTGAACGTATTCTCAGTCATCTTCTACAGGTTTCTTAATGTTCCAAAATCCTTTAAGTACAAAAAGCTTTGCATTGCAAAATTGTCCACAGCATCTTTTGGTGTGCAAAGCTACTACAATTGCTGACAGCTAAAATGCATTTTTGTCTTTTCTCTCTTAGCGTTGCCTTTAGTCCAAGTGGATGAGAAAGGAGAAAAAGTTAGGCCAAATCAGAACCGCTGTATTGTGATTTTACGTGAAGTACCTGAATCTACCCCCATTGAAGTAAGTGCTTAATTATTTAGTAAAGAATGCTTTTCTTTTAGGATTTGGAAGTTAGATTTCTTCCAGATTTCAATAAGCATATCACATTTCTTACTACATTGTTAGTTAATTTCGAGCAATGTTTTTAAACCTTAGTTTGTGTGTTTGCATAACGAATATATTTGATAGAAGCAGGTTGCTCATAGGAAGACTGTGGTAAAACATGTAGCTCTGCTGAGGACTGAAAACTGATAGTGCTGTGTTTGGTAGAGATACCATAATTTTCGTGAACTAGCTTATCCATATGCACTTAGTGCTCAGCTGCTTGGATAAATAGCAAATGAAGATGAGGGAAGATAAGTCTTAGAATGGAAAATGCCACTGCTGCACCTTGAAGCTTGTTAGGTTGAAGTACTTAAAGCTTTGCGAACATTCCTATAATGCTGAGGGTAGAGGTGTCAATAAGTCACTAAGGATCTCCACTGGCTTGTGGAATGAGTGCGAGAGTGGAGAACTTGATTTTTTTGAAAGGTATTCAATGCAGCTGTGATGTAGCTGGGACTATGACGCTTGGAAAGATGAGGAAAAAAATGTTTGGAGCATAGATTAAACAGTCTTGAATTTTCAAAAAGGAGGAAAAGGCACAGATTTATGATGATGGGGAGATATTTTAATTTCCCCTCTATTTAATTTTACAAGGAAGAATAAAGATTCTGAAAGAGTTGCTCTTCTTGACAGTCTTAATACAAAACTAAAAAGTACTGCAGATAAAGAATTATAATAAAGAAGTGACCTGAGTAAACAGGAGCGTGAAACAAAATGCTAAAAGGAATTGCAGGGAGGAAGTTAGATATGCTATATTTAACTACTTAAAAATATCAGCTGCTTTTAGCTTTCTGAATGAAATGTAACCTTTCAAAGGCTGCCTAGCTTGTAATATTATAGATTTTTTTTTTTTTTGCTGTCATCAGTTTGTCAGGTTGGTTATATTAGCACTGGGTGGTCGCTCTTAAATGCTTAACAACAACAAAATACTGAGGAGTCTTTATTTTCAGAAGAGGTGGTCTGAAGTGTTTTATACATAATGTGTTTAAATTTGCCAGACTGGAAAATCTATACTTAACCCGACAGATTTAATAGGATACACTTTCTGGCGTAGCGTGGTCAGGCTTTATTTAAACAGCAAAGTTCTAAAATGCTGTAAGGCCTCCCAAGTTGCATTGCTTTTTGACACTGCTTGCCTCAACTCTGTGACAAAAATAAATAATATACAAATGGATAAAACCAAATATAAAGTCCAAGGCATGTTGTTTTTTTTTCCCTGTAGAAACTATCTGATTGGTTTTGAGGTAACATAATCCCTTTTTCCAGTATATTAATCTGTAGATACTTGAGTTAAAGTGTATCTCCAGGTTTCTGCTGAAAGGCTGGGGTTCTCCTGTCCCATGCAGTATGCACAAGCTTTCATGTGGCTCCGTGGTTTTGGGCATGGGGGACAAAGACATTTTTCTGCACTTGATGCTGAATTTAAGTGTCTCTCTAGGGCCTAAATAGCTTATCTCCCCTGATGTAAAAGGAGCAGGCAACTTCTACTTGCAGTATGGCCTTAGACGATGCTTGTTTGAATTCCTTCTAGCTAGAGAGAACTAACACTACTGCAGGGGTTCTGAAGTTCTCAGTTCTGTTTTGTAAGCCTAAAAGTGCTTTTATCTCTTTTACCTGGAGCTGCAGAGTTCTGCACTTTAAAATTAATGCTTTCTTCTATCCATCCATTTTTTTCTCCTACCCTTTTCTCTCCCTTCTTATCAAAACCACTTTCTTAGGAGGTTGAAGCACTTTTCAAAGGAGATAATTTGCCTAAGTTTATCAACTGTGAGTTTGCCTATAATGACAACTGGTTCATCACATTTGAATCAGAAGCTGATGCACAGCAGGTAACACTATTTTTTCTGAAGCATTTTAGAATATAACAGTAAGCAAGGGTTGGGATGAGGGTGGATTGACAGGTTGTAAACTGTATTACAAATGTGTAACAATTTAAAAAGAAAAATATGCAAACCTTGAAAACCAGTAATGCTTCCCCTTAGCTAATACCCAGTTATCAGTACTATTAAACATAACCATGTAAGAGTTTTATCTTGTTCACAAATCCTGGCTTCCTGGCCAAAGCTATAATTTCTTGTACTAAGAACACTTGATATTTTGGATGACACATTGAAATGCTTCAATTGTAAGAATTAGTCTTGTGTTAATACTACTGAAGCATTTCTGCAATGATAACTTAAATCTTGCTGAATGTAGATTACATATGAGGGTTTTCTACAGTCTAACATTAGCAGACACTTCAAGTATTGTTAGGCTTAGCCTGTCAAAACTTAAGTTCCTTTGTTTAAATTAAATTTGACAAATTTTATAATTACTTTTTTAAAGGCTTACAGATATCTTAGAGAAGAAGTGAAAACTTTCCAAGGAAAACCGATTAAGGTAAGTAAGAGCTTTATGGGGTTTTGGGGCATGTGTGTATATGCTCTGGTTTTTGTGGGACTCGCTGTGTTTTCTAATATAAATTTGAAGTGATCCAATCTCAGCATCCATTTGACGTGGAGATGGGTTTTGAAATGTAGCACATGCCATTTTACTTCTCATTTTCCTCCTTTCTGGCAGTGGTATAACCATCCCAGCCGGGAAGCATTCAGCTGTTCCTGCCTGCCTTGAAGGAGCAAGCAGTGACTGACAAGTGTCCAGTAAAAGTTTGAGAGCTGCTATTTGAGCCATCCTGATTTAATTTGAAAGGCTGCTGTAATAAATAATCTGATCTCCTTTGCAGGCAAGGATAAAAGCAAAGGCAATAGCTATAAACACATTTTTGCCAAAGAATGGATATAGACCTCTGGATATGAACCTCTACACGCAGCAGCGTTACACAACATCCTTTTACTTACCTCCAGTATACAGTCCCCATCAGCAGTTTCCATTGTACAGCTTAATTGGCCCACAGACCTGGTCAGCCACACACAGCTACCTTGATCCTTCATTGGTAAGTCTCTTGGTTATGAAAGAGTTGCATTCTTTTCAAAGCTGGTATTACTTTCTTATGAAGTCTTGAGGTGTAGGAAGCATATGCATCCTGAAGAGGGGAGCTGAAGATACTGATTCTTCTTGAAAACCAGTACTTCAGAATTCCTTCTGTGGTGTACAAGATTAATTATTTGAAAATTACATCTGGTCTCAGACTGCAGTGTGATTCTCTTCTTAACCTTTTAGTTTTTGAAGCAGTTCTTTAGTAAAGATTATTAATTAACCATTACTAAAAGAAATCTTTACTAAAGACTTCTTTTAGTAATGGTTAAAAGCCTCTTTAGAAATTAGATCTTCAGAATATGTATGTGAATACCCAATAAAGCAATTATGTGTACTGAATAAACTTAATGGAACCCGATAAATAAGGATAACTTCGTGTCTTGGTCTTCTAGCAAGAAAGTAAGTTCTAAGTTAATGCTCTGAATTACCATATTTGGCATGTTCTTAAAGTCAAATATTTTCTATGCAAAAGTAATATCTTTTTTGGCAGTAAAAAATAAAAATACTTTTACTAATAAATAATTCACTCTTAAATTGCTTAATTTAAAAAAATGTTCTTGAAGAGGCTATCGGTAAGCCTTCGAGCTAGGTTGGTAGCACTAAATCCTTATATACTCTAATGGGACATTCACTGCATCCTGGCAATGCTGATTCCATCTTCTCCTCCATTGTGACAGTCCCATCAGAATTACCTTGGCCCGTTTTAGTCTGCCTTTGTTATCCTACAAAAACTAGTTTTAATACAGTTTTCTGTAATGGCTGAGAGACTGAGGTTGGCCTATGAGGAACCTCTTTCTCTGTAAATGCTTCTTTACTTGCAGCTAAAAGAAACTAGAGTAGCAGTGCTCAAAATGAGAAGCTTTTTTAGAGGTATTTTGGCAGAGGATGAAAGTGTCCCTGAACAAACTTGAGCAAACTTCCTGTGTACTGAACGGCAACCTAATTAAAAAAATTGGTGTGCTAAACACTTCACACACAGGGAAGGTAGCCAGAGCCCTTGCAGCGGAAGGCTTTTAAGGGGGATGAAGAATGTGGAGGAGACAAGGTAGCATAGTGAACAACGTTACTCCAGGAGAAAGCCACCTTATTAAGCAGCAATGAATGTGCTGCTTCCTCTAGATAAACTGACTATTGCACAGTCTTGCTGTGGGATAGTGAAGTAGTTGGAAGGCACGGGTGTAGATGTAGAGTAATTGGCCACAAGTTCAAGCACAGCATAGTGTGTCATCCTTATGTCATCCTGGAACTTCTTGTATTTCCGAAAGCTTACTAATCCTGGCCTTTGGGGGAAGACTTTACAAGTTTGCCAGTGTTAAAGATCTCATACCTTTCTTAGTAAGAACAGAAAAATTAATTGGCAGAGCTTTGCTTCCTGCTGGTTTGCAGCATATTGTTGTTAGCTGTATTTTGTATACATTAATGTAATAGAATGTTTCTTGAACCTTTTTTAGGAAGAGCTGTACTTTAATAGAAATGGCTTGAGGAGAACAAGTACCGAGGAACAGTGACACAGGAATAATTTTCATGAGAGGCTTGCAGTTTGCATGTAGAGACCTGTGTGCAAATATAACAAGTTTCTCTCTTCTGCTTTACCATAAACACTAACAGTGCTTTGTCTCATCTCTAATTTGAGATTAAATACACATAGTACTGCAGGCATACAGTTTGAGCTCTGAAACTAGAATATGGCAACATATGTCCTCAAAATTCTAAAACTACCTACTTCTTCAAGTATTTAATAGTATTTGAGGAAAGATCTAATTTGTCCTGCTTGGGGGTGGGGTGGAAGATGTACTTTTGATGAGCCAGGTAACTTCTATGGAGAAAGCAAATTGATGCTTTTGGTATTACTGGAAAATGTAAGTAACTTTTTTTTTCCCCTCCAAAAAGATCACTTATCCTTACAAAGAAAGAAGGGGTGAATATTGCTAATGTCCCTTTAAGCAATGAGTTAAACTTGTTTTGCTTTAGTATGTTCAGTGTCTTCTCATTATTCAGGTTCAGTAGTGGCTTACTAGCTTTGACATTTACAGCATTCAAGTTGTAACTATTAAAGCAGAAAGCACTTCAAAGCAGTATTTTGACGAAAATTTGTTCCTAAAATAGCTTTATTTAACTCTTAATGACTTATTTTTGGAGTCTGAGGTAGCATTTGCTGTCATGTGTGCTAGGTTAGGGTAACAGTAGTTTGTCATGACAGCTTTGGTGTTAAATTTTATTTTATTGATTCATGATTTACTTCAGCTTTTGCAAGAAAGGTTAGACAAGCTTGAAGATACTCTTATAGGAAATAGTCTTAATCCCAGCTTAATCCCATTTAATTAACTGTAGATAGAGTGCTACATAGAAGTCTTACTATTCTGCATTATAGTTATTTTCAGGGGGAGAAGACAAGCAAGCATTTGCTGTTGCTGTTAACAACATTTCCTAAATGAAACTAATTCATACATTTAAAAAAAAATGTGCTAGTGAGGTTGGAGAAATTACTATGAAGATGCTTTAAATTTAGAGATACCTTGTATTAACAAGACATTGATATGCACCCACCCCAAAAAACCTTTTACTAATTCTGCTTCTTTGGGCAACAAGACAGTAATTCATGTGTAGAATAAGGTGGGAAGATGTGAAAAGAATCAGAGGTCCACTTCATACCCACTTATTCCCTAGGCTTTATTTAGATGTCATGTGGAAGATAAATAGAATGAGGAACTACAGAATTTCTTTTTTTCCTTTTTGGGAGGGATTCACATGTAAGAAAAACAGTTGCAGGCTGTGTAGGTTAGACTTTTTAACGAAGAAGTATCGCTGTACTCTGAAGTCATGCATAGTATGGTGTGAAATAGAAGGAGCATTACTTAACTTACAGCCAAAAACTTTGGCTCAATGTTTTTCAATCCTCGTAATAAATTATCAGAACTTGAATATGTGTAGTGGCTGTCTTCCCAAAACCCAGCATTTTGTAAGTTGATTACAAGGCACTGGACAAATGCTGTATTACTGTTTGAGGCAATCTTTTAAGTCTGCATAGAATGACATAAAATACGGGGTTAAGAAAAAAATAGTACTCTGTTTATAATTATGAGCACGCAATATATTCTTTAGGTAACACCATTTCCAAATACTGGATTTATCAATGGGTTCACATCTCCAACCTTCAAGCCTGCTGCTTCTCCACTGACTACACTCAGACAGTATCCTCCCAGGAACAGGCAAGTTCAACCATCTTTTAACAATATACGTACTACTTTATTATCTGGCATGTGGGGTTTTAATCTGCTTATTTTAGTAACACCAGATAACTTGAAAATAGTTCTGAAATTGAATCTGGTGCAAGGTTAAGTGAGGCCAAAGGGCAGATGGTGCTATTGTTAGTGGATGTTTCTAAATGCAAATGGACTGTCTGAAAGCTGAGAACTTGTCTGTTCCGTGATTTAGGGTATGCAGGTGAAATACTCTAAATGATGGCATGTGTTCAG
>NW_009260080.1:3281344-3296948 GCF_000687185.1 Egretta garzetta
ATTATTCATACAGTATTTTCAGTTTCAAGTAGGTTTTGGTAAAACCATAGTTGAAAATAGACAGTGAAAAGGTTTGAGTCACATGACCTGTTAAAATGAATATTTATCATTCTTATAAATGAAATACGCAATAAAGGACTAAAGATCTCGCTGCTTCTGAATTCTGTGTACAGACTTAGGCCTCAGAAGATCTCTCATAGTACGTATGTTGAAATGACTTTTGAATTTGTAGGAATCCTAGCAAGTCTCATATACGACATACAATACCCAGTGCAGAAAGGGGACCTGGGCTTCTAGACAGTCCTACAATATTCAACTTTTCTGCTGATCGTTTAATCAATGGCGTCAGGAGTCCACAGACGCGGCAGCCGGGACAAAACAGGACACGGATGCAGAATGCTACTACGAGTTATACCAAGAGGGAAGTAGGAACTGGACGGATGGAACAGACCAGCGTTGATTCGTCTCCTGGATTAGGTAGAGGGAGGTGAGTATACTCTGTAGTCATCCTCTGAACAACCCGGTATTGCTGCTTCCAAACCACTTTTAGTAAATAGGTGTGGTACTAGTACTGTTCTCATTGCTATTTTAAACTGAGACTGTCTCTCCTCAATGTTAAAGTGTTGGAAGTTGCTTCAGAGAAAGTGCTAAATATAGAACAAATGCAAAGTGGACTTGCATACTTTCCTACCCAATGAAAATCATTGGTGGCAACTGGTGAACAATTTACAGCCATGAGATCTAATCCTCTATCCTTCCTTCATCTGTTTTAAGAAAGTTTTTGCATGTTAATGGTTTGACTTCAATGAAGCAGTTCTGCCCATTCCATCGTTCAGAAGTGTAGATTGTGCACCTGAACCTGTACTAGCAGTGCTCATTGTTATTTTTTTCAGTTGAAAGATCAAGATTTTGCCCAAAATAGACACTTATAACAACAAAGATGGATTGGTATGGAGGGAGGAAAAAGTAATGAAAAAGCAGCGTTGCAAACACTCCATGAAAAAAACTATTGTTATGCAGTTTTAAAAGAACAACAGCCCACCTGGGGAGTTGAACATTGGCAGCACTGATATTAATGTGAGAATTTAGCAGGCTTATCTTGGAATTTTTTAAATACAGTACAGTTCTGAGTGCTTTATAAAATTACTGTGCAGCTTTCTTTAATGATGGCTGTGCTTGTGTCTGCAAGTAAATCACATTTTGAGTGACTTACTGAATTGAAAGAACTTGAGTTTTAGCAGATGATCTTATGTTAGACTTGTATCATTGCAAAATTAAGTGGGGGTTTTGAGCAAGGATTGTAATACTTTTTTCTAAATTTAATTTGCCAAATTGTGTTTTATAACTAGTGGATGAAAGTATAATTAAGGACAATAGGGAACAAGATTTCTCATACTATAGACTACAAAAATGTACAGGAATAGTCAGTACTTAAATTTATATTCTGATTTTTTGGTATTGAATACATTTAGAATATTAAAAGTCAAACAGAAAACTTCGAAAATATATTGAAACCAAGTTAGAATGCATTGCAAACTTTAAACTGCTGCTTAGAGGGGCTTTACCTGAAGCAGGGCTGGGGGAGAAGCACTGAAAACGTTTTCCAGGGGCTTTACCTGAATTGAGAATAGTTAACCATATTTCCAAAGTTACATAAGTATGAAAAAAAGACTAAAACCTTTACTTTGGATATTGAAAGGTTTTGTTGAAGCCTTATATGTAATTAGCACTGACATGCCTTTAACACAGGAATTATTTGTAACCAGTATATTCGTATGCTGACTTGTACAAAATCTGTGCTATATTTTAGTGACAGCTTGCTAGAAATTTTTCTCCAAAACATTTTTTAATAACCTATTTAGAATGAAGATGGATGAAATAGCAATTTCAATTAATTTCTCCTGTTTTCACCAACTGCCTTCCATTCATTTATAGGCAAGGTTCTGATAACTGCTTTCTTTCCCTTAGGAAAAACTCATATGGCTACCGAAAGAAAAGGGAGGACAAGTTTACAGTGAGTGTTCATGATTGTATTAATCTATAATAAAAGTAGGGTAACAAGGCAATAATATGGATAATATATGGAGTAGCAGGTGAGATAAGTTATTGCCCAAGCAATTGTATGTCCCAGTTGATTGAAGACAGCAGCTCATTAGCCACATGAGTTTACTGCATTTGGTTCTCAGAGAAGATTGTCCATTAATGCAAAAGTCAAAAACGTTAATTACTCTTTGTAGCATTAAAAAAATTCCATCTTAGTGTTACTTTGTCAGCATGCCAGTATTCATGTTCAGGGAGAGTTAAACAGCGAAGCTAAAGTTCACTTTATACTTGATTGTTGTTCATGTAGATGTTGAACATTTTATAGGTCCGTGTGTCATAAGGTATAGCTAGAATGTTAGTAAGTGGTCAGTTCTGTTTCTTAAATGCCTCTCCAAGTACCACTTGTTAAGGGTGTACTGACACTATTGAAGTGATATGGTTTTGGTAAACTTAAATTCAAGGTGAATACCTAAATAGCCTTGATACTTGAAAAGGCTGACTAGACATTGTGTAGAAGAAAAAGTAATGTTTTTATAGGACTTTAAGAGTTGATTTGATAAAACCAGACACTCCTCTGCAATTCATTTTTGCTACAAGTGGCATGTTCATGAGGTTGAACTGGATTATTTCCTTATTTGTGTTACAATTGCAAAGTAACCCCACTACATGAGCCATAACACTTTCTTAAAGGTCTGGAGTTGCATTTGTGGCTCCTGCTGTTGGGTAGCCTTAGGGGACTTGGTTAAAGGAGCACCAAGGTTTGGAAAGACAAGTGGTTCCTTCCCTTTGGTTGCTTTTAGTTCTTGTCAAACTTCTCAAAGCTCAGTGAGATCAGATTACATGTAGGAATCCCAATACTTCTTTCTTTTGCCCTTTAAAAGCTGCTTGAATTCTTTGATGTCTTTCCATCTACACTTTCTTTTGTCTTGGAAAGAACAAGGAAGTGGTACAGGTTAGGTGTATAAGTAAGTGGCTGGAGCGAAAGGATTACCTTGGAAATGCTTACTGAGCAGAGAAGCTCGGCTGACTTGAAAGGTTATTTTAACTTTGAATGTAAAACTGGTAAACGTGACTTCTTTGGAGACCCACAGTTCCCTTTTCCCAGCACCAGGCTTTAGTTGCAGCCTGTGCAGCCAGGTTCCTTCTAGTCTCTTCTGGCCCTTGAATCTTTAGTCTGTACTATCCAGTGATGCAACTTGAATCGAGGCAAGACCTGCTGCATGCCCACAACTGTGGAAGGAACGTACTCTGAAGTGGAAGATTAAAATTCAACCCCTTTAGACTGTAGAAATAATTGAATCCAGGATCCTATTTCTTGTGTGATGCTGTAGTGATTAGATAATGTATATAGGACATCACTACAGCCAGTTGTTTTTGAATGGAGTGATGACTTCTTTCCATTATTTTTTTAAAGGAAATATTATAGAGAGTATGCATGCTTGCATGAGAGAGAGCATGAACATTTTTGATCAGACTGTATCTGAGGCTATAGGCCTAAGCCAATTACTTAACTTGTCATAACAAGTTGACTTGAGAAATTTTATGCAGTTGGCAGCTTAAAATCTGTGAGTCCTCCCGGTTCTCACTAATTTAAGATGTTAATGCTACTTGTCTCTTAATATGTCGGGGTTTTTTAGGACTCATCTGTATTACTTAAAATACTTGTAACAAATACAGAAGCATTATCTGTTGCAGGACTTCAGTCCCCTTTAAGAAAACTAAGTGCTGTGATTTGAAGAACTGTTCAAAAAAAAAAAAACCCAACCCCAAAACAAACCAAACAAAAAACCAACACAATTTGCTCTTGCAGTTTGAGCTGGGTAAGTGTAGTCTCTCTCCATGACCCTTTGGCAGGTGATCTGACTTGCAGCCTCCATTGCTGTAGCTCTCCTAAACTGTGTTCTGGAGGGTAATGCTGGGTCAGTAGCAGTCCTGGGAGCTGCAGTTGTTCTTGCTTCTGTCTTTGTTCTTTTCCTCCTTCCCTCTTGACACACACTTCTTTTGACATAAACCATAGTTTGTGAAAAGACCTCGGGGGGAGTTTTGTATCTATTGCTCTTCATAAGAAGGAAGGGGAAAAACCAGCAAGTAATGGAACACTTTTTTTATCCAGAAACATTGTTCTCACATTCAGACCATCTTGGCTATATACCCATGTTTTTCTTTTCAAAATAGGAATTGTCTCAAAGATTGCTTTGCATTTGGTATTCTGTGGCAGAGGTCGTCTTAGCACAGGTCTGAGCACAGTCATGAAACAGTTATTTCTTTGTTTACATGATGTAGATGAAGTTAATGGGTAACTTCAGTTACAGCGTATTACAAAAGGGATTTTTTCAGTGTAAATAGAATTTAGCTTACAGATCCTTACAAGCAGTCCTCAGTGATTTTAATTGTGGTACCCTTAACTCCTGAACGTCTGATTGCAGTGCAGAATAGTTGCATTTAGCCCATTGATGTTCTTTTCCCTGGGACATTGTTTTTTCTCTTAGATTTAGTTAGAAAAATTCTCCTGGTTTCAGAAATAGTTGACGTTTATCTTTACATTTTTACAAAGTGACCACATAAATTCATATTAATTAGATGAAAATTGTCATTGTCTACACTATATGCAAGGCATGCTGTCTTGCTATTTCTTAATATATCTGAACATGATACAAGATTCTTGTTGACTCTTGTGTTTTATTTAGAATGTAACCAAATACATATAAATGGGCTTTTTATTTTTACTGTATTGTGATATCTAAACCAGTCTGTTTTCCTTTCTGTGTCAGTGTGCCTGTCCTGAAGGAAGGGTCAGCAAGAAGGCTTTTCTTACTATACCAGTATCACTAAAGCTTATGCATATGAAATTTTAAAGGATGCTTATGCCATCCTATTTAAATAATAGTTAAATATTTTAAGGGCAACTGTGGAAAAAGAAAGCATCTATTACTCAGTACTGTGTGGCTTTCTTGGGAGGTGGGATGGGGCTTCACAGATAGAAATCAAATGCAAAATACAGTTTAAAGTCCCATGTCTGTCTCTTCTGTCATCCAGTGCAGTAACTTCAACATGTTATTTCTATTCCAGAGAGGCCAAACACAGTCTCCACCACCCCCAAAACCTCCATCTCCTAGCTTTGAATTGGGTTTATCTAGCTTTCCTCCATTACCCGGGGCTGCTGGCAATTTAAAGACCGAAGACCTTTTTGAAAACAGACTGTCCAGTGTGGTAATAGGAACGTCAAAAGAAAGAGTGAGTAGCCAGTGTTCGTTTTTGTTGGGAAAATGAAGAATTGCATACTGCTCTTCAAATTTGGTGGCTTACACATAGAAAGAATGTGTGGTTTTACATGGATCGTAAGAATTGCTTTTAAAAAACAGCTGTCAGATGATGTGCTGCTGCCTTCTTCACTTACCTTAGAATTTGCTGGGTATTCTCTTTGAAATGGTGTGGAATATGAGCCCCAGTAAAAGTAGATGTTAATACCAGAGAATAGAAAATACACTCTTTGCTGTTCATAATTGCCTAAGGTTTTTTGATGGAGTCAGGTGAAAAATAGATGATAAATTTTCCTGCTGTTTGAAAGTCAGACTTCAGAGTTGTATATACAACACTTCAAAGTGAGAGAGACAAACTTTTAAGCATTGAAATATAAAGAAGCTGCCTACATAATCTCAGTACACTAGGCTTCATACCTGGAACAAGAACTGTTACCAAAACCAGCTGGATCCCAGCTTTGTCTTGTCATATTGCTTGGAAAGATAAAAATATTCCAGAAATGACTTGGCAACCACTGCTTTCTAGATGTAGTAGAGATCCAGTTGAAAATAAACGTTCAGTAGCTGTTCATAGGTTTCATTCTTAGAACTGTCTCTACCATGCCATCTGTGAGTGACTGCGTGTTCTCCTCTATCAAGCCTCGTAACCCTGTACACTATGGAACAGGCCAGGCTGTGGAAGTCTATATTGGCTTTTTTGCTAGCACTAACTTAACTTGTGTTTTTCTAGCTGTACCACAACTGAAGAAGTTAACCCCTGCATATAGCAGTGCAAAGCAACCTGGTGAAACGCCAGAATCTCTCTTGTGTCTTGTCTCTAAATCCAGTCTGTCGCAGAAGTGTTGTGTTTGGTGCCCACATACTAGGGGTGGGTAGGGAGGGTACTTCCTGGTAAAGCAAAGAGGAAGCGGCAGGGTAGCCTGCACCCGAAGCAGTGATTGCACAGACAAACCATCTGTTCTGTCTCCTGCAAGTGTAATAGGGACAACTACGTTCCAGGGTTGCATTTAGGGGGACTGTGCAGGACAGTGCCATAAGAGCAGTGTTTAACTTACTGTCAGCCCCTACTCTGGATTGTAGTCTGTTCTTGGCCATGCTGTATCTATTTTTAAACTATTTTAACTCTTAGTATTTCTGAAGTGGTTTTGACTATCATATTTTGGGTTTTAAATACAATTCCAGCACTCGCTCCTCCCATTACAAATCTAGTACTTGCTTTGCACTGTACTTATTGTAAAGAACTTACACTTCTCCCTTGTAGAGGCAGTGTTAATATCAGTCAGGCACTGAGATTTTATGATAGCGCAATGTGCTGTCACATTAAAAAGCTTCCCTTTGATTTCCTAATTTATTTTTCTGGCTTGCATGAGTTAGCCTGTACCACTGTGTGGAAGAAAGGGGTTACGTTCTTTCCTTGTTGGTGTTAATAAGGAATAAGATAACATCAATTGACTCCAAAGAGTGATTGTGTTCTCTTACAAGGTGTTTGAGTTAACATTAGAATCTTGCCAATGTACACAGGCTGCTTTTCACCTTGACCTCAGCATTTTTTCATGTCACCTGATGTAGCCTTACCAAGTGCTGAAGTAGAGTTACATGGTGCTACTCTTGTTTGCTACTCTTGTTTTATAGATGGACAAGTCCAGTATACAGAGGCTGAGTCAACTTAGGCTGTATAATTTCCAACAGATGTTGTCCAAGCATTGTATCTTTGTTTTGTGGTGCTCTTCTAGCTGTAGCTCTGGGGAATGGCAAGTTTTAATCATGCCACGCTTTCTAACTAGGGAACTGCAGCGGTGTCAGATCAGGGGCTGAATGTCTTGGCCTAGAACAGCACTTGCATATCTGTTTGACTTGGAGCTACTCACGGTTAACCACGTACCTACAAGTTTTGATGAACTTGGGCCAGAATGCTCAGCAACTTGCGCATACGCTATTATAGCGAGTAAATAGAAGCTGTTCTTTTATTTCTAAATGTCCACCTTTGTGGCTTTACTTTTGCTTTGAGTAAAACTAGGCTTAGATATACTGCAATAATCTATGCTACCTGATCTACAACAGTGTCATCAAATACCATTTTCCTTTATAACAATAACCACAGGAGTCTTATGTTTTATGACCTTTGAGTGGTGGCTGGGCTAGGGGAAAGGGGCGCAGCTATCTTGTTCCTTCTGTGCCTGTGTTCTCCCATTGCTCTCCCTTCTGCTTACCAGAATCTGTTCTGGTTCTAGAGTCAGACAGGCCAGAAGCAATACAAAGAATGTAGCACTTACTAAAACAAACAAAATGGTTATAAATGCCAAAAATAGTTTTTTTCAAGGTACAACCTTGTCTTTCTCTTTTCTTATTTTGTGGCAATTGAAATGCGTGTGTGCATCTTGAACCTGTTTGGCCTTTATGTGGAAGCACAGTATCACTTCGGCACTAGTAGAATCTTCGGAGGGCTATGGAAAAAGCGTCTTTTGCTTGGCAGCAAATCACACCATAGCATAAGGACTCCTGAATGATGGTCATATCCTAGGTTGCAAAACTTTTTTTAAGGTTAGGGTTTTTTTAGCACCAGCTACTGGTATGATGCAGAGTTAGAGCTTTGAAGAAGACACTTCTTAGTGCATAACTCCAGGAGGCTTTTGTCTTAATAGGCTATGGTTATGTGAATGGGTGCCAAGCCTGCTTTGTCACCAGTATGTGCAAAATTCCCAGGTTGAAAGATGTGATTTTTGTCATCCAGGTATGTCCCAAAGGGAACTAAGCTTCCACCTTTTGGGGGAAGAGACGTAGTGTGTGATTTATGACTATGTTTCTAAATAATTGTAAAGGAAGGAACTTATTTGTTACAATGCATACATTGGATCCTTCTGTATCTTCCTATAGTTAATTTTCCTTTATAAATCAAGTTGTAAACTGTTCCCTGATTGTGTTAATTTTCAGGCAAACCATATTACTTGGATATTGTGATTGCCCTTCTGTGCCTTTTTTTCCTCCTTCAGAACATCAATGTGGATGCAAGTACAAACACTATTCCGTCGGGAATTCCTCGAGAACCGTTGTTGCCAGTTTCTTCTACATTGCCCAGGACGTTTGAAAGGTCTCCTTCGCCATCCCAGTCTTCTGAGTAAGTGCTTAATTACATGACTATAATTTTCCTGCTCTGAATCACGTTTGCGTTTTCTCTCATCAGAAAGCTAGGTGGAACACTGTAAACAGCTATTAAAATTTTAATCAATGAAAGAAGTAACATTTTGTTGTATATTGTACTTGTAGTAAAGGCAATAAAGCTTCATTGCTGAACAATATCGTAATAGCAATTCAGTCATAACAGTCATTCAGCAGACAGAAAAGTTTAGTGTTGTGTTTTAGTCTCTGCAAGTATTTAAAAGTTGAATGAATGCCTTACTGTCTTGTATTTAGATAGCTTTGAAGCAGAGAGTAAAGCCAATGTTCCTGAGGGGCAATACTGTTGTCCATACAATAAAGTAAGTTTTCAGTAAGACTTGACTTGGAACCTGTAAATCAAATTGATGTGTTTCAGTAATAGGAGTGAGAACTGAATAACCAAATGCTATCAGAATGTCACAAATTCCAGGTAATGTCAAGTTCTACAGGAATACCTTGTGTCATATTTGATAGCATTTTAAAATGCAATGTTAGTCATAATGTGCTAGGCAAATTATAGCTATAATTTATAGTCATGCTGAAATAAAGTTTTAGACCCATTATTAGATCGTTCATCTGTCCTGAAGTTTCATTTTTCATGAGCCTTGCTTCCTGCTGCATGCTTACAGGGACTCCAAGGTTGTGGATAAACAGCAGAGAGAGACACAGAGTACAGAAAGGCTTTCTTCTTCCACACTCAGTACTGCATGTAAATCGGTACAAGTCAATGGGGCTGCCATAGTAAGTGACCTTACTACTTCACTTTCTCTTAATGATCCAGTTTGATGTATTTAACAGAATATTGCTTCCATTGCTATCCAGTGTTACTTAATCATGTGGGCCCAGCATCCTTAAATTTTGTGTGTTGGTGGCCTCATGATTACTTGCATGGTACAATTACGCAATTAACAATGCAAAAATGTTCCAGATAAAGAGCTATCATTCGCCAAGTTATCTGAACTCTCTTCTTGGTAGTATCCTTGAGGGAGAAGCATTACTACATATGTTGATATTTAAACCAGAGTATTCATCATCTTTCAACTGGTTTAGTTTGCTTGAATCTGAAGTATTTTGCCCTATCACAGTACCCCATTTTTCTGGCATACTGTTTTGCATTTTACCTTGCTTTGAACCTTATTGTCTGTGCAGTTTCTGTAAACTTCATACTCAAGCCCTCATCTGCGTATTTTAGTGCAGCAGTGTTTTGGGACAACGATTTTACCTTTTGTATTCATAACAGTAAATGATTTTTTTTCTCAGGATGCTTTGTTTAAATCTGCTGTCCTGTTTGCTTTTGATTTCACAGGAACTGCGAAAACCTAGTTATGCAGAAATTTGCCAGAGAACAACTAAGGATCCTCCTACATTGCAACCCCAGAAAGAACAGAAGCCAAACACTGTAGCGTGTGGGAAAGAAGAAAGAAAGCCCACAGAAACAATAGAGAAAAACAGAGAACCTCCTCCTGCAAAGTCACATCCTGGACAACCCAAAGACCAGAGGAGACAGTCAGGACGCAGATCGTCCCCTCCAGCCGTTGGCAAACGCCTAAACAAAGAACAGAATACCCCTCCAAAATCTCCTCAGTGAAACTAACACCGGGAGGGATTTGAAAAGAGGTCTGCTTCCCACAAATTAAACCCATGTTCCCACTAGGATACCTGAGAATGAGTTGCTGGTTAGGAGCTTGCAGTGATACTAGGCATATAACAATGCCTGCAAGTTATTTTTCTGTGAAATACTTTTTCCCCTCTTGAACAAACATTCTATTTTTCTGGATATTTCTGGATAGTTGTTCTAAACCTTACATTTAGGTTGGTGCTTAATTGGAGGTGAAGCTTAGTGTGATTATTTTTTTTCAAGATGTAAAATATTTGTCTTTAAAAAAAAAATCAACTTTTTATTAAGCCTCTCTGTGGCTGTGTGAGTGCAAGCTCTGTATAGTGAGTTTTTTCTAAACTGTTAAGCAGAAATGTGCTGCTGCAATATTTTTAATAAACTGGTCTGCAAGTACATATCTAAAGTGTCCAAAAGACTGATAACGGCAGCTAGTGTGTAGAGTGCAAGGAAGTAGATACATTTTATGAATTAGTATGTGACCTTGAAGATTTTTTTTATTGGGCTGCTGTACTAAGTGTCAGCAAATGAACTTGCACTTTTAGGTTAAATGAGTAGTTGTTTCTAGTGTTTTTAAAAATTTGATTTTTTTTTTGATGTTTTGCACACACAAAATGAATCCTACGGAGCACCATAGCAGTCTTTCTAAAATATTTCCTTTTTTTGACTTACTGCAAGCAAGTAACCATCTTCTCACTCCAGAATAAAAGTGATGTTATAATTTGCAAATACAAAGCACATTGTGAATAGAAAGAATTAAGTCTGTGAGCTTCTATGGTGGTGAAGCCTGTTAGTGGATGTTATCAGGAGAAAGCACTGTAGCCTTCTTGTGATAACCTTAGCTTCCCTGTGCTTGTAAGGGAGTTAACTGAGTCAGCGCTGTATGTTCTGGTTACCCCTGTGCTCTGTGTAGACTTTTTTTTTTAAACTCTGCCCCAAGTGCTCTTTGCAAGAGTTCATATCTTAGTCAGCCTTGTGTTGACATCTTCCTGTAACTACAAGCATTGGCATACGGATTTAAATTTTTCAAGACGTGAGATAATGGTGTTTGTTTTGTGTGGTGGAGGAAGAGATCCCTGATATTTACCTCTGGGATGAGGTTTCTCACACTTATTTACTTTAGAAGTGATGCGCTTTCTGAAGGACAAGGATGCACTAAATTAGCAAGTTTCTAATAAAGTTGAATATAAATTATTTTTGTTTTAAGATGCCTGAAGTTTTTCTTTAAGTGTTTAAACTGCAGGAAGTACCCTTTCCTTCTGACTATGACAGTACAGTTTATTCCACAAAAATGTTTATTTAAACAACTGATTTTTTTAAAGAATTATTTCCATCCAATATTTAAAGACTTGAATTTTATTTAAACTTGAAAATGACTTTGCCTTAACTTTTGTACAAGACAGCTTAGAGTTAATGAGGTCTGACCCTGTGGAGGGTTAGCTTGAGTGGAATACAGAATTACTCAGTTACAGTATGTATCTATTGTCACTGGTCTTACTGGGTAAACATACTGTAGTACAGGAACTAGCAGCAGTTTTTGTAATATACCTTAAAGATCTTAAACAGTTGATCTTTTTCAGATTGTTGAAAAACCTGTAAATGCAAATAGTCAATACTGTATTAAATATGTGCACTTGGAAGTGTGTGCTTTGCTTGTACAGTTGTAAATAATCAGAACATATAAAAAGGTACCCTAAAGAAAAAATCTGATAAAAATTATTGATATTATAAATGTTGCTGTTGAGCTGGATGTAGATAAACTAAATGTTGTGGTTTGAATATTACTTTAATTTGTTGTTTTTTCTTTTTCTTATTTTATTCTGGTGTGCTGATCTGACTCTGCCTCTTCACTGCAAAAGGGAAATGGAACGAAAGTCTTATTTGAAAGCCCTCAAATGTTTTTCCTAAGTCCCTCTGAAAACAAGCGATTTAACCAATTCAAGTGTTCTGCAATGTAAATAGTGAATTTCAGCAGTCAAACTGTAATTTTAAGTCATTAATAAAATCAAATTTAATTGGAAAAAACCTTTAGACTGCTACAAAAATATACACTGAAGCTTACTTGTCTGCTTTCAAGAATATCAGTGCTTTCCTTAGTGTATGATTCGTAGAACTGTAAAGTCACTATAGAAGTTGACTCCTGATAAATTTCCGATTACAACCATCAATTGGTAACTAATTGACCTTTTAAATCCAGCCTGTTGTATGCTGCAGAATTGGTCAAAATAGGGCATGCTGGAATCTGTTGATTTCTTTTTTTCTTGTTTAAAAAGCGCACTTTGTGAATGCTGCGGGAGGAGATCGGACTCCGACAACATCACCAAAACTGCTCAACTAGTTCTCTCATTGGATTTTCAATATGCTTCTCCTTTCCCCGGTGGCAGTGAAAACGGTAGCTAGAGTTGTGTATGGTTTAGGCCAGCTGTATGATTCGTTTTGTTTGTCTGCTGCAAGTGAAAGGCTTACCAGCTGCAAACCATGGCACGCGGTTCCGCACAGCGACTGTGTACGGCTCGGCATAGGGCTCAGCCGGTACCCAAGGTGATCTCTTGAGACCAGCGGGATGTGTTGTGCTGTTCTAATGTATTCTGCTGCCATTTGTGCTAGGTCAATACACTGTATTTACTGCTTACCCAGCAACAGTCTGTTGCAACGAAAGTTTAAACCTTCCTCGGATGTGGTTTTTATAGCTTTTTTTTTTAAAAAGAAAAAAGTGACATGCCAAACAGCTGTGTAATATACAACTTACCCTTACTGCATTTTACTTTGAAGTATTTTGAGGTTTTTTTCCCCATTCAGTGACAAAATGGAGTTTTCGGAGTAGAGTTGTGAAGTTGCATGCAGACTGTTGCTACGATACATAGAGAGATTCAAATGTGGCTTTTAAAATGAAGAACCTCCCAAAAGCAGCTGCCCAGTTAAAGGTTCAGGGACGCAGTAATTAAAATTGGCATTTTACCTTGTAGGACTGTTGTGATACTTCTCGTTCTGAAAACAAGTCAAAATGGGAGCTGAGACTCTTCTTCCAGGAATTAAAAAAAAAAAAAAACCAAAACAAAAACCAAAACCAAAGCTTGCTTTTAAAACTTAATGCTGTTTCAGATCAGTCCCCTACTGTGACGCTGTCATTTGCCACTTAGAAATCTGTGAACAGCGGCAATTTTTTTTTACGTTGCGGCATGGTCCTTCAAAGGCGTCAGCAGTTGGCGTGGAAAGGCCCCTGTCCGAGCGTGGCACAGTGTATCAGGAGCAACAGCTGACTGTAATGGTGCACACCTATCTCTGTATCTCCTTCAGCTAGCTACAGTTAGGGATTTTGATGTGCTTTGTAACCTATTACACTAATAGCAGCAGACAATCGAAGATTTCTAAGGAGACCTAACAGCTGCCAATTCATGAAATAGAAGTGTAATATGGGAGCCTTCTTGAGGGTTTTTGTTTTTGTTCTTCTTCCATTAAGACTGGAATCAAGCTTACATGTAAACTATCAGTAATTTAAGTTTCCTTTTGTGTCATAAAATGTAAAACTGTCTAATTTGAAAAAAAAATATGTAGGTTATGAAAAATAAAGATTTAGGCACTGTTGAATTCCTGATTTTTTTTAATTAAACCTTTGTTCAGCAGTATTTTTCATTACCTTTTGTCTTTTGCTCCCATTTTTGGAAATTGTATATTTCTAATTTTGGGAAAAAAAATAAATAAATCTTTGCTTTACTGTTCAGCACAGCTGTTGTAACCATCACCTAAGGCAATGCAGCAGCAGCCAGAGCACCTGTAACACAACTCTGAAAGCAGCAGTATCTGTCTCTGTTAGGTAACTGCGGTTAACTTTGCTAAAGCAAGCAAACAAAGCTGATGAGATGTTTTGTTCACTAGAGGTTACTTCTTTATTGATTGCCTCAAACTATTAGGTAGGGTCTTGACTTGGTCTTAAACGTGGATTTTAAAGTTCGGGTTAGTGCTCGGATTCAAGAGCCATGCAATCAGGAGTTGTTCTGGGATTATTTTTGGCTTTGGCTGGTTTTAGAGGTTATGCTGGTCCTGCTTCCAGGAAAGAAGAGCTGCTGGGATATCCTTCCACTAAGTAAAAAAAAAAATCCATTTTGGAAATACTTGAAAGCCTTTTTCTTTTTTTTTTATTAGGTTTTTGTCTCATTCAGTTGTATCTGGTCAAGTTTAACAGTGGATGTAAGTGTGGAAATACTAACAGTTCTTGTGGCTCATAAGCACCTGGGGAAGTATTGCAGTATTGCTCTTCAGGCTGGCTGTTCTGTAAGCTTCCAGGCAGGTTAGGCTGCTTGCCGCTGTATTTCTGCCTCCCGCCTGCTCAGCGGAGTAGGGCATTGCAGGAATACCCGCGTACACTGGGCAACACAGGCTTCTCCGTGTTAGAAGAGCTTGGTGTGTCAGTTAAACATCAGGCTTTGGTGGTGATGTGGACTACAAGCAGTTGAGGACAACCAGTTTCCATTTCAGCATGGAACATCCTCTTCTGCCCTTGGAACTCAGTTTCTATTGCTTAATGAGTGAAAATGCATGGAAATTTGTCAGCAGTATTGCCTTGGTCCTAGTGTGGCTCTTCAGGGCCACCCCAGCTTTGGCAGAAATTGGGGATTTATTTGTTCATGCAACAAAACTGGGCAGTGTCCCCTCTGTGCCAGCTTTTCCCGGTACAAAGTGATGTTCAGTGATGGCTGCAGCAATGCTCATGTTGAACAAACTGTTCCGTTTCCTCTTGGGCATGAGGAGAAGGGGTGAATATGGAAGATTACATGCAGTTGAGTGTCCAGAGATTACTTACTGTCACAGAAACTGACTCATTGCATTTTGCTCCTAAGGCTTTTTAGGGGAAAAAAAAAAATAATGAAGTTTTCACAGACCTCTGGAAGTTAAAACCTCCTTTTCTGTTGATTATTGTGGCTGGGCTTTTATAAGTGCAACTGCTTAAGTCAGGGAAGTGATTGAATTTCAGATTTAGCTGGTCTACAGGTGGAAGTGACATTGCCTGCTTCATCTCTGCACTGAGGGCATGAGTCGCAGTGTCGAGCCCGGGTGCCACTGGTTACAGTGGCTCAGCTGCTGCAGCATCCGTTCTCAGTGTGGATCTACAGCTTTCATATAATTCAATGTTCAACTTCAGTTGATTAAATAGAAATTTGCTCCTGTTGAAGCAGTGCATGGAATGCTGGTACTGCACTGTTACGCCAAATGAGCACAAAAATGCGGTGAAGAGGCTGGCCTACCTGAGCTGTGCTGTGACCTTCCTGGGTGCTCCCTCGTGTCACCAGCATGCTGGTGCCTCTGAAAAGTCACCAAGAAGGGTCCAGGAAGGGGGGGGTGGGTGGGCGTGGTGTGTGTGGAATCGGGCAGAAAACGTTGTTGTACCATCAGCAGAATGGAGTAAGGGGCAGGAATAGAGAGTTGGCATGGTGATGGCCCTGGCAGGGACGGGGTCTTACAGCAGCTGAAGCAAACAGCGTTGGTGCAATTGGCTCATGACGAATGGAAGGTAGAAGGGCTTGGCTTAAGC
>NW_009260080.1:3297917-3298783 GCF_000687185.1 Egretta garzetta
TAAAAAAAAAAAAAAATCCATTTTGGAAATACTTGAAAGCCTTTTTCTTTTTTTTTTATTAGGTTTTTGTCTCATTCAGTTGTATCTGGTCAAGTTTAACAGTGGATGTAAGTGTGGAAATACTAACAGTTCTTGTGGCTCATAAGCACCTGGGGAAGTATTGCAGTATTGCTCTTCAGGCTGGCTGTTCTGTAAGCTTCCAGGCAGGTTAGGCTGCTTGCCGCTGTATTTCTGCCTCCCGCCTGCTCAGCGGAGTAGGGCATTGCAGGAATACCCGCGTACACTGGGCAACACAGGCTTCTCCGTGTTAGAAGAGCTTGGTGTGTCAGTTAAACATCAGGCTTTGGTGGTGATGTGGACTACAAGCAGTTGAGGACAACCAGTTTCCATTTCAGCATGGAACATCCTCTTCTGCCCTTGGAACTCAGTTTCTATTGCTTAATGAGTGAAAATGCATGGAAATTTGTCAGCAGTATTGCCTTGGTCCTAGTGTGGCTCTTCAGGGCCACCCCAGCTTTGGCAGAAATTGGGGATTTATTTGTTCATGCAACAAAACTGGGCAGTGTCCCCTCTGTGCCAGCTTTTCCCGGTACAAAGTGATGTTCAGTGATGGCTGCAGCAATGCTCATGTTGAACAAACTGTTCCGTTTCCTCTTGGGCATGAGGAGAAGGGGTGAATATGGAAGATTGCATGCAGTTGAGTGTCCAGAGATTACTTACTGTCACAGAAACTGACTCATTGCATTTTGCTCCTAAGGCTTTTTAGGGGAAAAAAAAAAATAATGAAGTTTTCACAGACCTCTGGAAGTTAAAACCTCCTTTTCTGTTGATTATTGTGGCTGGGGGTTTTTAAATGCCACTGCCTT
>NW_009260080.1:3298936-3306621 GCF_000687185.1 Egretta garzetta
TTACGGTGTCTCAGCTGCTGCAGCATCCGTTCTCAGTGTGGATCTACAGCTTTCATATAATTCAATGTTCAACTTCAGTTGATTAAATAGAAATTTGCTCCTGTTGAAGCAGTGCATGGAATGCTGGTACTGCACTGTTACGCCAAATGAGCACAAAAATGCGGTGAAGAGGCTGGCCTACCTGAGCTGTGCTGTGACCTTCCTGGGTGCTCCCTCGTGTCACCAGCATGCTGGTGCCTCTGAAAAGTCACCAAGAAGGGGGGGGTGGGTGGGCGTGGTGTGTGTGGAATCGGGCAGAAAACGTTGTTGTACCATCAGCAGAATGGAGTAAGGGGCAGGAATAGAGAGTTGGCATGGTGATGGCCCTGGCAGGGACGGGGTCTTACAGCAGCTGAAGCAAACAGCGTTGGTGCAATTGGCTCATGACGAATGGAAGGTAGAAGGTCTTGGCTTAAGCACAGCCTTGTGTGTGTTGTGTTGCCCTAGCTCAGGTGAACGTGGCTCAACCCATTAAGCCAGCTTTGTCATTTTTGAGCCTTACTTCCAAAAGGAGAGAAGGAGGGCCTGGGTTTTGCTTTAGTCTTGGTTATTCCTATGTAAGAGCTATAAATGTGCTAAATTGTAGTCTATCACCATGAGACAGATTTATCAGAAGTCTTTGTGCGCAGTCCTGTCACAGCTGGTTTGGGAGCAGTTTGCTGTTTTGCAAAACAGAGTGCAAAATGTGCATGTGCTGGGGGAAGGGAGTCTAAGATAAAATGGTCCCCTAATCTCTCTTAAATTCTCATCAGTTTGAAGAGCAAGTTGCTCTGTGTGCTTGTGTTACACACATACGGTGTGGAAACCATCCTGCTGTCTGACAGCTTTACATCCCATTTACTGTAGGCAGACGGTTGTCCGCAGAGTAGTAAATCTACCATGGCTAGGGATGCTCTGAGGAAGGAGGGATAAATGGCTGGATTCAGAGTTGTAAAACATACCAAAGCTGGAAAGCTCTATGAAATCCACATGGATGGAATTTCTGGTACCTAATGAGATGTCTCCAGTGTCTTCCCAAACTGGAGCCGAAGTTGTATGTATGCTCTCCGTGCAGCGTGAGTTGTCGGCTCGGTCAGAACGCAGGTCTGGCTAATCTCACTGCCTCATCTTCAAGGCCAAGAGCTTTTTCCAGTTTGTAGGCTGTGGCACACGTGAGAAACCTTCGTTGCTCTTGCTTTTTGTCTCTGACTTCAACTTACTGGGCTTGAGCTTGGGCTGTTGGCGGGCAGCAGGGCCGGCTCTGTGCTGCCGTGGCTCATGACTCCCACCAGCCCTGTGCCATGTGGGAGGGAGCTGCGGCCCCGCCGGGGCTGGAGGGTGGCAGGAGGGGCTGCGGGGTGGGAAGAGGGCTTTGGAGACAGGCGGTTAAATAGGCTCTCTGGGGGAGAGGGTCTGTTTCCTAAATGACACTTCTTGGGGATCCGTGGTGCCTGTGGCTAGCCTTGCCTATGCAGTCTCTTACTCCTCTGCAAGGAGGAATGTGATTTCTATCTTGTTTCCCTTTAGAAATAGGATGTGTAGGATTTTTTAGTCATTTTCCCTCTCCTGGTATATTCTCCTCCTCCTCCTTCCTAGTGATTGAGTGTGCTCATTCTTGAGAGCTTCATTGCTTGTGGAAGATGGCAGCTGTTGATCCCTGCTCCTGAGAATTGCACATATTTACCAAAATACAACAGGCTCAGTACTTGGAAACTTTTCTATTTGCTGGAGTTTTAGTTTTTTGTCCCTCTTGTTAAAGCAAATTTGGTACTCAGAGGAGGATTATCCTGATATGCATCAATTCTTAGCCTCTGGGTTCCCAAACTATAATGTGTACAATAAGTTCCAAACAGTATGCTCTATCTTTGAGTATTTATAGTTGTTGCTGGGTTTATGGTGTTTGTCTGATACTAAGTTCTTCACTTCTGTTTGCTAGAATCTGTGTCCTTCCTACGTCCTGGCGAACTCTAGCTCCATCCTCTCTAGCGTGGTGGTGCTGAGGGAAGATGCCTGCCTTGAAGCTATGGCAAATAAGCGCTGGTGAGACCTGTTGATTCAGACAGTAGATGGTGAAGTGACCGATCTGCTAAAGTGGTTTTCTCAGGGGATTTGATTGCTTGGACTGGCATCAAACGCTTCCTTGGTAGCAAATCCTGTTTCAGATAAACCCTTGTATTTTACTTTTTGTTTGAATTGGTTTTTCCCATGGAGACCTAAGCTCAGCCATGCTGGCTGCCATCCCGTGTACGGATGCATGCTTTCATCCTAGCCTAGAACATCTGAAGGCGGCCGCACTGGCTTGGATACATGGGAGTTAGGAGCCAGGTTTAATGTACATGGAGCTTGAAAATAAAAAAAACACCAAACAAAACCAAAAACAAACCAAAACAACATCAAAAGATGCTCTCAAACCAATTTTTAGTCTGACACAGAAAAGGGGATATGGGTACCACAAGTTGTTCCAGGCTGGGAAGGTAGGGAAGTACAGCGGAGGTGGGCTGAGCACGTGAGATGAGCAGCACACTGCATGCTTTGCTCTTCAGCTGTAGTGGGTGCTGCAGGTTCAGTGGTTCTGACATCCCAGGATGCAGCAGGCATCAGCATGGTTTTGTTGTGTAAAGCCTTCACTTTGTTTCTGCATCAAATGATGTAGAGTTGTCGGAAACCAGAGGTACTAACCCTTTTGCCCATAGCTTCAAGCTGTAGTTTCTACTGAGGGTTACTCTTTAGCTGGAAGAGGGTGCGTTACCCATTGTACTGCTGGCCATGATATGTCAAATATTCATTTTGTTGACCTGAATGTTGTAGACTTGATGGTCTCGACAGGCTGGAGAAATGGCCCAACAGAAATGATGAAGTTCAATACAGGGACACGTGGAGTCCTGCACCTGGTGAGGAATAACCCTGTGCACCCGGGGGGTGACCAGCTGGAAAGCAGCTTTGCAGAAAAGGACCTGGGGGGTCCAGGTGGGCAACCAGCTGGACACAAGCCAGCAAGGTGCCCTTGCAGTAAGGGTGGCCAAAGGCATCCTGGGCAGCCCCAGAAGAGTGTTGCCAGCTGGCTGAGGGAGGTGATCCTTCCCCTCTGATCAGCACTAGTGAGGCCACACCTGGGCTGCTGGGTCCAGCATTGGGCCCAAAAAAAGTCATGGATATACTGGAGTGAGTCCAGTGAAGATGGCTAAGGAACGTGGAGCATCTGTCCTACAAGGAGAGGGTGTGAGAGCTGGGACTGCTCAGCCTGGGTAAGAGGCAGCTCAGGGAGATCTTGCCCATGTGTACAAATACCTGATGGGGAGCAAAGACAATGGTGACAGACTCTTCCCAGTGGTGCCCAGCTCTTTAGCTGGAAGAGGGTGCGTTACCCATTGTACTGCTGGCCATGATATGTCAAATATTCATTTTGTTGACCTGAATGTTGTAGACTTGATGGTCTCGACAGGCTGGAGAAATGGCCCAACAGAAATGATGAAGTTCAATACAGGGACACGTGGAGTCCTGCACCTGGTGAGGAAATAACCCTGTGCACCCGGGGGGTGACCAGCTGGAAAGCAGCTTTGCAGAAAAGGACCTGGGGGGTCCAGGTGGGCAACCAGCTGGACACAAGCCAGCAAGGTGCCCTTGCAGTAAGGGTGGCCAAAGGCATCCTGGGCAGCCCCAGAAGAGTGTTGCCAGCTGGCTGAGGGAGGTGATCCTTCCCCTCTGATCAGCACTAGTGAGGCCACACCTGGGCTGCTGGGTCCAGCATTGGGCCCAAAAAAAGTCATGGATATACTGGAGTGAGTCCAGTGAAGATGGCTAAGGAACGTGGAGCATCTGTCCTACAAGGAGAGGGTGTGAGAGCTGGGACTGCTCAGCCTGGGTAAGAGGCAGCTCAGGGAGATCTTGCCCATGTGTACAAATACCTGATGGGGAGCAAAGACAATGGTGACAGACTCTTCCCAGTGGTGCCCAGTGACAGGAGAAGAGGCAGTGGGTACAAACTGAATCAGGGAATTCTGTTCAGGCAGAAGAAACCCCTTGTTTGCTCTAAGGGTGACCGAACACTGGTACAGGTTGCCCAGAGAGGTTGTAAGGTCTCCATCTGTGGAGATACTCAAATTTTCACCAGACACAGCCCTGACCCAGCTGATCTGCCTGCCCCTGCTTTGAGCAGGGGTTTGGACTGGGTGGTCTCCAGAGGTCCCAGCTAACCCCAACTGGCCTGGGATTTTGTGACCCAGCTGCTAGCTGGGAAGGGAGGTAGTCTTGGTTTGGCTTAGTTATTGATAGAAAAGTTCAGGTCATGCTGTTCATTGAGTGATCTAATCCCCAGTGAGAGCCACTGTTAGCTCTTCATGCAGAGCCCTTCGGAGGCGAAGTTTGGCTCCTTTGCTCTGGCTTATCAGCCAATAGCTTTCAGTGGGGGGTGGGTTCTGCCACGCTGGGAAAGAACAGTTCATATTTGATGCATTTTACGAACTGTGCTTCAAAGCCATCAACAAGTGTATGATAAAGGTGAAATCTTCTAAAGCACATATTATTAAATAGCTTGTTTTAAAGCATCTAAATTGATCAAATCTGAATAAGAACTTAAATTTCTACTGAAAATAGTAACATTTCCCAATAATATTTCCCCCAAATTCCATCCATATGTTTCACTTGCATGTTGGAATGGAAGCTGAGTTACTTGCGTAACGAGTTCAAATTCTGTCTATTGACCATTTTAGGTTTACCATTATTGTCCTTTTAGGAACAAAGGTAACATAAAACTGCCCAGTATAGGTAGGGCCAAGGACTGATGGAAGATGCTGGTGTCACATGTGCACATGGGATGTGCATGCTGTCACTACCAAATAAATACCAAGCATTCGGAGAGCATTGCTAGTGAGATGTGATGCTTGCATGCAGAGGGGATCTCCCCGTGCCTTCCAAGTTCTCCGGGCGTGTCCTGAGACAGGACATGTTTGTCTATGGGTCCTCAGGCCATGGGCCACCCTGGCGACTCAGTGGCACATGTGGTGTGCTCCACAACCACCTTTAGGCATTTGGCAGCATTCCCAGGGACATCTAAGTGTTTTCTGGCTTGATTCCATTTCTGTAAGAATTGCTAGTTTAAAAATAAGTAAAAGGTACTGTCTGGTAAAGGTACTGCCTAGTAAATGGAAACAAGGTGCAGGGGAAATGATGTGCTTTGCACCAGGAAGAGAACAGCAGGCTTAGCCAGGTGACTGCAGGGTCTTCGCACTCTCTATGGAGACGTGAGCACCATGACTACAAGACACTTTGCCACTAAGGCGTATAAAAAGCTTTGTTGGTCTCCTCTGCTTCTTACAATCTCTTCTCACAGCTGCCAAGTCAGACTGAGCTCAGCATGGTAAAAACTCCTGAGCAAATGACACTAGGATTGCCTCGTAAGCAGCTAAATGGGAGATTGCGTTAGGCCGTCATCTGCTAATACAGCATAAAAGAGCAAGGAATGTGTACATAATATGCAGAAATTAAGTTACAAACTACTAGGCAGTGGTTGGGACTCAGCTTGCAGATGTACATAAATTTAATTGTCTGCTTAGTCTGTGGAGATTGGATCAATAGGTGATGGAGCCTGGAGAGCTGTTCATCTGCATCTTGATCAGCTGAATTTTGATCCTGTATCTTGAGTAGCTCTTCAGGCTCTGCTGAAATATGAGGACATGCAGATACAGAGCTTATATGGACACCTATATCTGGGTGTCTTGATCTGTGAACTCAATTCCATACATGAATATGGCCAAGTGATAGTTTTTATTAATATAAAAATATATAGCACATACAGTCTTTGTCTGGAAGTGGCTGCAATTCATAGCCTGGTTTTGGATTTGCTATCAAATCTTTTCCTAGATGCAGATACTGTAAAAACTACAGAATTGTAGAGTAATTCTGGTCTGAAGGGATCTCATGAGGTCTTCAGTCTAACATCTTGCTCAAACCAGGATCAGAGCAAGTTGCTCAGGGCATTATCCAGTTGGGTCTTGAAAACCTCCAAGAATGGAAACTGTGCAACCTCTCTGGGCAACCTGCTCCAATGTTTGCCTGTCCTCATGGAGAATGTCGTCCTCCTTAAATGTCCTTGTCCTCCTCCTTAAATCCTTGTGCCTTCTACACAAAGGAGAATAATTCTAGATGTCCTTTGCCTTTGCATCACTGGATATTTAGAAAATTTCTTAAGTCTACTTCTTTTAAGAAGTGTAATGCTTGACAAAGTCTAGTGAGGCACTGTGGCTGCTTATGAACCTGATCAGTGCTTCTCAGAGTTGATATGTACTTGGGGTTTGGGGTTTTTTTTCTTATATCCAGTGGCTACTGCTATAAGACAGTAAATTTTTGAAAGTATGGATTGCCATCTTAGTGTAAGAGGGAAAAAACTCCAGAAGGGCCTTCAGGAAATGAGTCTATTGCCTTGCTTTTGTTCCTGCCATTTGTTACATTTATTTTGTTTCTGCGATGGAAACTACCTTCCCAAACTATCTAGTTCAGTGTTGTCCTGTCCTTACCCTGCTCCCAGCCTCATCCCCTGTCCCCCTTCAGCCAGCCACCCTGGCTCTTCTCCCTGTTCCTCTAGGACACAGGGAAGGAGCCCAAACCAGGCATGGGCAGGGGCAAAGGAAAAGACAAAGGAAAAGCTGAAGAAAATTACAGTCCTGAAGAATGAAGCTTTTTGCTCCTCTTGCTGTGAGGAGGGTTTCAATTCACCATGCTTTCACTGCGTGCCAATGGCAGAGGGAGGCTGCACAGGCTGGCCGGCCGTGCTGACCTGCTGGCCCCCCAGCCTGTCCCTCCCGGGCCTGCCCTCAGCAAAAACGGGTGCATTTTGTTGAATGTGTCTCCCAGCCAAAACTGGCTCAAGTGAGGTGCTTTGCTGACAATTGAAGTAAGAGGATCGTTCCCTGTTGAAATTTTAAAATCCAGTTTATAAAAGATAATGTAGTAGTAGTGCTGGCCTGCATTTCAGCTGCTATTGAATCTGGTCAAAGAGAAGAAGCAGAGAACTTGTACAATGTGATTTACGACATCTTCAGTGTGTTGGCACTTATTTCAGCTGTATGTATTACAAAAAACAAAGACTGTATCTCTTCAGCCTTCAGAGATACTTTTGGCCAAAGATGTGTCATAGTAAACTAATGCTCCGAATGCCTTTTTGACTGCATCGGAGAATACTTTGCTAGATGGAGCAGTTGCTTTCTCAAAGTGTTGTTGTTCAAGGACTAGGAAATTAGCCCCATCTTGTAAGTACACTTCCAGTGCATTAAACCGTTGACAAATGCAGCGTAGCCATTCTAAACTAATTTGTCTTAAGTGGGCATCTGATGACTCAATTTATCTGAACTTACTCATTTGGACGTGGCTCAGCTGCTCTGTTCAAAGGAAATGATCTGGATGCATCTGCTGTTTCTTGCTCTCAGCCCTGGTGTAGGACTGTATGAAAGAGAGCTGAGCTAACTCAGATAAGCTCATATTTGATAGAGACAAAGAGCACCCATGGGGTCAACCACTGCACATTGCCTGTTCCCTGGTGGCAACTGTGAGTCTAAGCCCAGAGGTCTGGAGAGAAAGAAACCTGGACAGGCTAGAGAGGTGGGCCTGTGTGAACCTCATGAGGTTCAACAAGGCCAAGTGCAAGGTCCTGCACCTGGGTCGGGGTAACCCCC
>NW_009260080.1:3307065-3315266 GCF_000687185.1 Egretta garzetta
ATTCTATGATTCTATGATTCTATGATTCTATGATTCTATGATTCTATGATTCTATGATTCTATGATTCTATGATTCTATGATTCTATGATTCTATGATTCTATGATTCTATGATTCTATGATTCTATGATTCTATGATTCTATGATTCTATGATTCTATGATTCTATGATTCTATGATTCTATGATTCTATGATTCTATGATTCTAAAGCAGTATTCTTCTAGGAGAGGGTCTTTCAAAAGAAATAGCCACCAACGTTGCTAAATCAACTAAGTGTTGCTCAGCCACCCTGCTTTTACTCAAGTCCATCCTTAAAAAAAGGGATTTGCAAGAGCTAACAAATCACCATCCTATTTATAATATCTTGATTCTTAAAATTACTAAAATGTGGCATTAAATACTAACTTGTCAGTGTCATTTCTCTTTGACCATGAGCAATGTGTTTTTTACTAAGCAAGAAATCTGCAGATAAAGATTTGTAGGATCCCTTTTATATTTTGCAGTATTTAAGAGATTGTCCAATTATGCAAATATTCTTGGACATAAATTGCATAGCAGCCTGGCACACCAGCCTTCTCCCACCGGCTTCCAGTGGAGAGCTCTACGTGTTGCTTCTCAATGTTCTTCTCTGTGGGAGGCCCAAGCGAGCTATCCACAAGATGTCAGCTTCTACCCAGAGAGATGCTGCAAGCCGTTTGGTGGTGGTGATACAAAAAGTCATTTCATGAAGCACTTCCCAGAGCTGCCTGCAGTATGTTCTCAAGCGTAGATATCTAAACGAACACTATGTATCACGCTGTCTTTTGTTAAAGAGACTTAGCCTGTACGGGGGGAGATTTAGTGATATTTTAAGAAGAAAGCACCAATACTTTGACTAGAAGACTGTTTATACGAATACAAAGAAAACTAATACTTTCATGCACATTTTTAATGAGTTTGCATCTATTAACTTCTCCTGCCCTTTATTTAGGGAGACGACTGGCTGATTAAATCACCTCCTCGTCTCCATCTCAGGCTCTTAGAGGTTAGACCTGTGCTGCTGGGCTTCAGCTTTGGATATTTTCTGACACTGAGGAGGGAATTTCCAGACCTCTCCAGGCTAATGTTAACTTTGGTGATCTGGGCTATAATTAGGCTTTTGAGAAGACTTGCTGGGAGATCTGACTTGAGCTAGTAAGAGCTAGCTTATTGCCAGGGCCAAATAAGAGTCTGCTGGTTATGTCTGTGGGGTGAGGAGGCTTTACTCTTCCCTGTGTCTGGCAGTGTTGCTGGAAGGCAGGATTAAAATGGAGACACGTAGGACTAGGAGAGCTAGGACTAAGCAAATACTCCCGTGTTGTGTACCCCTTGGCAGGGAATAGAGCATAGTAGCTAGGACTAAGCAAATACTCCCATGTTGTTGTGTACCCCTTGGCAGGGAATAGAGCATAGCAGACTTCCATCTAGGTCAAGATTTTTTTAGGTTCTTCAGTCTCCTGAGGCTAAGGAATGGTGATCACATTTCCAGGTTGGGTGAACGGAAATGACAGCTTTTTGGTGGCTGGGAGCAAAGCAAGACCTGTGCTTGTGGGCGTATGGCTACCCGGGACCAGTAGCTGCAGAGAGCTCTTTGGGGTAACCTCAGGCCTGAAAGGCTTGCGAGCCGTGGGCCGGATGGTGAGGGGGCATTCGTTCCTGCTGCAATGGGTGCTGTTAGGGCTTCTCCCAACAGCGTTTGGGCTGGCGCGAATGGGAGGTTCCCGTTGCGCTGCTTTGGGTTTATGCAAGGGATTAGCTTCAGCATAGCACCAGCTCCTGGCCGTTGTAGCTCTCCCTGAGGAGACGGGTGTCATTATTCGCTGGAAAATAAACATTTAGGAATTTCCACGTGGTTTATGGGATAGAATTATTTTCTAATTAAACTGCACAAGCTTAAACTGCTGGGTCTGTGTGTGCATGTACCTGAATAACTGCTGCTCTCCTGAGACTTCACAGTCTTCCCAAATCAGCTCGTTAAGATTTCCAAGCCTTAGCTGCCCTCTCGCTGTAAAGTTACATATTTTCACAGTATAAAAAATATTTTAATTAATGCCATTAAAGAAAAGAAAAAGCAGGAAGGCTGGGTGTTCCCTGGTTAGGGATAGTGCACTGAGTGATGAAGGACTTGCTGTGGGAACTGCTGCCTGCTTGTCTATGGCATTTATTATGCAGCTGATCTAGATCATGCTGGTTCCTTCTGGCCTTCAGTCTACAAATCTCTGCAGAAACACCCCCTGCCCCCCGCTCTCTCAAGCAGATGGTTAGGCAGATGAAGAGCAGAGATGTGCTACTTCAGCAAGCGCCTTGTGGGTGCCAGAAATTTTAAAAAGCGAGTTGGAGGAAGGAAAATGTGCAAGGAGAGTGCAACAGAATGGGATGAAACTTCCCGGCGAGCAGCTCTGTGCTGGAGGGACCGGCAGGATGGTGCCTGGGGAGGAGCGGGGTCTGCGGATCAGTGAATTAACTCTAACTGAAAGAAAAATAGGGAGGGACAGAAAAGTGTGGCCCTGAGGTGTGGAGGGCTGGGGTGGTCCCTGAGGTGTTGAGCACGTCATCTCTCGCTGGCATGGGGTGTTTGCACTGCTTCCCTGTGTTAGATGAGGATAACAACATCAGCTGAGAGTCCCCTTAACTACTGTGGCACAAAGGACGCAAACATCTCAGGCAAGTGTGAATTTTGATATGTCAGGTGGGAAAATTAAAATGACAGAGAAGGCAGCTGAGAAGAGGGATGGTAGCTAGGATCACAGCGATTTAAGCCATGTCCAGCAGAGAGGAAAGGATACTGACAGGTCAGGCAAAAATCAAAGTGGTTTATCAGCTGATACAGAGGAAAGCCCATGTAAGTATTGTAGCCCTGGGATTTTTCATGGATTTGGGAGGATGGTGACTTATAGCTGGTCCCGGAGCTCTGAGCAGCAGGAGAGGTGATGTGTTGTGCAAGACATCTTCAGCACTTTAAACCAAAGTCCATTAATAAATGAGCTGAATGCGTTCTGCTGTTTATTGGCGCGAGTAGAGTAGTGACTTTTTTGCTTTCTTCTCCTCTCCCTGAGAGCCTGATGGGCTGCGATAACCCACTTAGCGGCCGCGTGGGCGGCGGGTGATGGCGTCAGAGTGACGAGAGGGAAGCGGCTCATGCCATACCCTTAGCGCTACGGCACTCTAAAAATAAACGCCACCTCACGTCGGGAGCCTCTGGCTGTTCCTCTCCCCGGCGTGTCTGTCAGTGCTGCTCTGCGGCAGCTGAGGCACCGTGCTGCCTTTGGAGCATCTGAGTCACCGGGGACCAGGCCATGGGGAATCGGATGGTTTTGCACAGCAGGGGACATAGAGGAGCCACGGAGCCATCATCGGGGCCCACTGCTGAAATTTCAGGGACTAGGGCACCCGCGGCAAGCAGCTCCTCTGGGTGCCAAGCTGGGAAGCAGAGATTTGGCCTCACCCCAAATCGGCCCCAGCAGCAACGAACATCACCCAAGCCCCATCGGAAAAGTTCTTGTGTGGGTGCAAGCATAAGGAGTACGCATGCATGTGTACGTGTGTTACTCTGTATGTGATCTGAGAATTGTCCAACCATCCTGAGAACTGTTTCCATAAAGAGGAGAAAATTTTGTCGGAAAGTTCATTTTCTCTGACGCTACCCTGTCTATTCACAGAGAGCACATAACGCTTTCCTCCATCACAGGAGTAACTGAAGCGAAGGTAAGCTTCGACCTCTGACGGGCAAAGATGAACCTCGCAAGTGCTCTCCCTCACCTTTTCATCCAAGATTGCTTGTATGAGATGCCTTTTCTGTCTCCTCTTCCAGTTTTTCCCCCCGTGTTTCACAGCTTTCGGGGAACTCCTCTGTACCTTGCCTATGCTGTGTTTTCTGGTGATTTCAGGTCTTGGCATTTTCCTGTGGAATTATGACTATTTCCACAGCCTGATACTGTAAGAGAAGGCTGGGGCTTCCCACAACAAGCTGAAAAAAGGAGCAATGAGCACGTACTGTGCTTACAGCATGGCTTGTGGGGGCCAGTATTTGAAGGCATCGCTAACTTCCCTGAAATGTCCTCCCGTACCAGCCTGCAGAAGCAGCTGCCATAAGAAGTTCCCATATTTCATAGTTTCTTCCCACAGAGTGTATGTCAGACTGTATGTCCCTGAGAAGAGTAGAGAGCAGTAGAAAAAGGACAGAAAATGAGCGGCCTCCTGAAACCCCAATTCCGATGTTGGAGACGACCTCAGCAGACCTGTGACTAAACTGGGGGGGTTAGCAACATCACACCCCGCTCCTTGCAGCTTAGCTGAAGCTGCACGGCCATGTCCCCTCCTCTCCTGCATCCCCTCAGTTGCAGGCCCCCATGGACCCCAGTTTTGGCAGGGGTGTAGGCACCCCAAAATGGCAGTGGCTTCCCCGGGGAGCTTCCCTGGCACCTGGCACTGCCCATGCCCTGTGAGGGCAGGAGTCCTGTTTGTTGGAGGATGTGACTGAACAAATAAACAGACTGAGAGAAGCAGAAATTTAAGCCTGAACTTCTCACTGTGTGACGCTGAACAGCTCATCGCCTTGCAGGGCTTAGAGTCGGGAGGGTAACACACTGGGAAATTCATGCCAAAGTTTCGAAACATCCTGATCAAGATACACAAGAGAAATAGATCAAAACCAAGAATAAGCATTTTGAAATTAAAATTGGGTAGTTAGGCAAAATGCACGTAATCACAACTTGTTTTCTCAAAGCAAGGATGTGGCTTAAAGCTCTTGTTTTGTCAAGCAACAAAGACAAGAGGGAAGATTTGGTTCTGGTCACTCCTAATTGCTTCCTCTCTGCAAGATGTGCACAGAGGAGGAAAAGGGAGAGGATGGGAAAAGCCTGAGGGGGCACAGCATTTTCGGGATGTTGTTGGTGCCCATGGCAGCCCCAAGGGAGCCATCGGTGGCAGCCAGGCCCCCAGGCTGGACAGGATGGGTCGGGGTCTCACCTCGCTGGCCCAGGTGAAAGGCAGAGCACCAGGAGAGGAAGGCAGGAGAAGAATAGTGGGGTATGGAAGAAACACAAGGCAGAAGAGTTCAGGCATTGCAGGGCGGTGCCCTTTTGGAAGGACGAGTGGTTGGTCAGGAACCCCCATCAGTGTATTGCCTCAAGTGTCAGAAGGACGTTAGAGCTTCAAAACTGCAGCCTGATGGGAGCTGAGGCCGGCGCGAGACTTCTCCATGGCTCGGGGAGTGATGCCTGCCCTCCCCCTGGTCCATTTGGTGGCCAAGCCTGCTCAGCCACGTTAGTCCTCATTAGGCTTGCTTGGCATCAGTCACCTTGGGGCAACTGGTTTCCAGGCCCATGTGCTGGCTTACCAGGTCCTCAGCATCATCCTTGGACTGCATCAGTCACCCCAGTTGTTCAGACTGAGCCAGTCCTTTATCTCCCTTACTCATCTTCTCCTGTTGATGTTTGTACCTGGGATGTCCTGGAGCTCTCATCTACTTTTGGCAGCTGAATGTGCAGGTGACGGCTCCCCTATTTTACAGAAGCGGCTGAAATTACAACAGCGTGGCTTTTCCCTTGCACCTTTGGTGAGCAAAAAGCTGTCAAGAAGAGAAGCACAGAGAAGCACACGCTGGCACTGCGAGCGCTCCCCCGGCGCAGGGGCCTTTCCCACCGCGTTTTTAGAAGAGAGCAGTCAGGGTAACAGGTCTGACTCAGCCCAACGAGGTGGTGTTCAGAGGCAGAGATTAAGAACAAGTGTGAATTAAATGAGGTTCAAAGTGTTAAACAGCAGGCATTTCCCCAGTGTAAATGTTTTGGCACAAAGCTTTGTCAGGGTTTTAATCTAAAGGAAGCAGCGAGACCAGAACAGGCTCATCTTCGGGTGGTTACGGAGATGTACCTGTCCCGACCTGCGGCACGAAGCGGTGAGCGCCTGCCTGGCTTGGGACTCTCCATCGCTTTTGGCAGGCTTGGGTCCAGTTTGACAGCAGGAGCAACGCCACCGTGTCCTGTCTCCAGCACGCCCTTTGCAGCGGCGCGGCCGGCTCCCAAACAGCACCATGAGCCCTGCCTGACAGTGGCCCCCATGACATTACTTTTCCTGGCATGTTTTACCTTAACCGGTGTCAAAGCATGCAGCTACAAATAACACTTTCTCCCTCCTCTTCTATTTATCTAGTGCACTGCAACGAGAAAATTGCAGTCTCCTCTCTTTACATTTAATTTTTCTATCTGGCACTAGAGGGCAGAAGGAAGGACGGTGGAGCCTTGCAACCCAGTCCTGTCTCTTCTCAGCAGCTATGCAAGGGTGCAGAAATAAATCTGGCTTGAAAAAGCTTCTCCCTTTGCCCATTACAACTGCATATCAAGGGTTTCATGCCCCAGCCTCTTTAGTGCTATTAAAGTTTAATAGTTCAATGTTGCATTCCAGAGGTAACACAGTGCAAAGCAACCCTACGTGCTGCTCCTCGGCAGGCACCGCACCAAAGGGGCACCCCCATTTGCTCAGGATGTAAAGTGGGCATTTGTGGTTTCTGCAATTTGGGAAATGGGTTTGTGTGATGGAGAACTTGCTTTCTCCCTTGCGGCAAGGCTGCCACCCTGCCCTTAGCACCCCTTTACTTTGAAAGCCTCGTCCCCCCAGCCCAGCACCTGCAAGAGGGTGTTTCGCTGCTCCTCAGCAGGGCAGGGGGGAGGTAAGCGGGGTGTACAGGGTGCAGTTTGCCCAGAGGCAGTGATGGAGCCAGGTTAGGAAATACGAGCTCTTCACAGGCTCGAGGGATTTCTCATTAAAATCCATGAAGATAGGGGCATTTTTGTGGTGCACACAGCCAGACACCTCATCACATGTTCCTTCTCTCTGCCAGAGAAACACTGCCTGGGAGCCACCAGGGCTGGGGCACGGAGGATTAAGCCCCGCCGCGATGCCCCGGTTCCCAGACCGCCTTTGTCAGGAGGCAAGAAGAGCATGTGAGCCTGGGGGGCTGAGCACCGCGTGCCCTGGTCAGGAGGCCCCGCGGCCGCCGGGAGGGCCGTTGCTGTCTGTAGATAAGGAGGGGTCTCCGTGGGAAAGCCACGGCAGGTTTAACACCGGTTCTGCTCTGGGACGAGGAGAAGCAAAAACCCAACTGAACCAGCTCCTCCTGCCTGTCTGTCTGCCGATATTTGATGGCTGAAGCGCGAGGGGTGGATGGCAGCAGACAGCAACTCCCTGGGTTTACGCCCCTCTTGAACTAATGAATTTTATTTTTCTTCTGATTTTTGCAATGTCTGTAATTACCACGCATGATACAAAAAGTTATTTAATTGACAAGTAAGACCAAAAATATTCTTCGTTTTATTTTTCATGCTGTTCAACTCTTCAGCGTACCGCTTACTAGGATGAAATGATCTGACAGTTGTGGGTAGTGGAGAGAAACTAAATTTCTTAAATTCAAATGAAACTGTGCTGAAAAGGGTTTTCACAGTCTGCCACACTTTTTGAGATTATGAATTTTATTCTGTTTTCCTCAGAGAAAAAGGGATCTTTTATATGCTGACAGTAAAAAGGACGCCAAAAGGGCTAGTGAATAGTCCACCAGTCAGGACACTTAATGTGTGGAAGAGCTGACAATTGGGTTTATTTTCTTCTCATTTTGACTTCTTATGCACAATTTTTCAAGAAAAGCACTATTTTTTCAAGCAAAATTTTAGTTTCAACCGGTCAGCATTTCCTGAGCGGAGAAAACGACTGTCAAACCCCCTGACCACATCCTACCGCAGGAGCACCGAGTGCTGAGAGAGGCTGGACCAAACCCAGCACTCCCTGGTCCCACCACACGCTGCAGCAGCACCTGGTAGTGATGTCCAAGGTCCCAGCTGGGCCAAAGCTCTGTACAGACCCACCACAACAGTGGTCCTTTCCTGAATTACCTTGCAATGTCAGTACGCTCATATTTGCATCCTGAAGCTAATTCAGCAGCTCAGTCTTGTTCATATGCATAGTTCCTCATTCCTGGACTGGAAGGGCCCATGCCGCTGGCCCTCAGGAGCCACTGCAACATCCAGCTCCTCCTGGCCCTAGGGGAGACGAATGGAAGGACAGGACCAAGGAAGAGGTGTGAATTGTACCTGAACTCTTCGGGGGTTGGACTAGATGACCTCTAGGGGTCCCTTCCACAGAATCACAGAATCACAGAATGGCAAGGGTTGGAAGGGACCTCGGGAGATCATC
>NW_009260080.1:3315655-3340432 GCF_000687185.1 Egretta garzetta
TGCTCCAGTCCCTTTATCATCCTTGTTGCTCTCCTCTGGACTCTTTCTAGGAGTTCCTCATCTTTCTTGAACTGGGGAGCCCAGATCTGGACACAGTACTCCAGGTGGGGTCTCACCAGGGCAGAGTAGAGGGGGAGGAGAACCTCCCTCGACCTGCTAGCCACACTCCTCTTAATGCACCCCAGAACCCAAAACATTTATGTTTGGACAGCCAACACATCTGCAGTGAGGCCTGACTGCTGAATTAGGTTTTGCTTAACTCAAAGACTATTGTCTTTCTGAAAGAAAAGCCTCAGAAAGTGGTTAACAAATGGTACAGATTCATACGCAGATTTTTGGGTGACCAAGTAATCTATTGGCTGAAATGGATTCGTAAGGGTTGTTCAGCAAATAACACACACCTTGATGGGAATTAGGATTATTTCTCAAATAACATGTAAAAAAAAATACTTGTCATAAACTGTGAATCAAGCATAGTTGAACCATCTAAACCATAACGTGATCAAGGGGCATCCAGGCTGGGGTTTCTGCATAATGTCAGCAAAAATTCAGGAGGCTGAATAAGTCATTGAGTGTTCTACCCAGGATAATATTTGGAAGATGTCAGGAATATGTGAACATAAACAAAGAGACGTAGGACAGGCATAGGAAATAATCCTCACTCAGAGGGAACGAGACCTATTTCTTCTCCGGTGGAAATAACCAATTTCAGGCAGAAGGTGTTTGTGTTCAGTCCTGTGGGCCTTAAACAGCCACCAAACACTTTACATTTTCTCTGTTCCTTAGCAAATGTGTTAGACCTAAGGGCCCCATGGACAAGAAACTTCAATTTTACCTCTGACAGGACTTATATATAGCATAAAAAGCACCAACTAACTCAAAATCACTGCAGAGAAACAGCTAAGGGGGTGACCATCCTGTGAGATTACTCTATGGGACAGATGCACATCCCTTCTAAAATTTCTGGAGTCCGAGAGTCACCAGGTCCTCTTACTGTTTGCCAGAATAAACCTATGCTTGGCTGGTCATAAATTGCTCCATAAAATATTTTGGTTAATAGAACGTTTGCACATTTCTGTCCTATCTTATTCCTTCAGCTGGAAGCTCTTTAGGACGGAGACTTTATTCACTTTACTCCTTCGTCCTCAGCTCAGGGGACTCCTAATAAGGTGGAAACTTGAAGGAGGATGGCACAGGCTGCTTTGATTTGTATTGCCTAGAGAATTGGTAGCTCCCCAAATCGTTTTGTGATGCAGTGCAAGCGTTTCACAGGAACCATGCCAAAGGATGAGCACAGCCCTGGCTAACCAGGGCTTCCTCCAGCCCCACATGTTAGCCTAGGGCTCTGTCTAATGCAGCTGTGGCATCTCTAGCACATAAAAGCCATCATGGTGGTTTGTACAACAGTGCACTCATGACAGTTAGAGAAATGAAAGCTGGATAATTAGCGCGTGTTTGCTGGGGAAAGAGGAAAAAAGGAGAGTCAAGAGGATTTTGAGGCCACACCTTGAATACTGTGTTCAGTTTTGGGCCCCTCACTACAAGAAAGATGTGGCATTGCTGGAACATGTCCAGAGGAGATCCACAAAGCTGGTGAGGGGTCTGGAGCACAAGGCTGATGAGGATCAGCTGAGGGAGCTGGGGGTGTTCAGCCTGGAGCAGAGGAGGCTGAGGGGAGACCTTATCGCTCCCTACAACTGCCTGACAGGAGGGGGCAGTGAGGTGGGGGTCGGCCTCTTCTCCCAAGTAACAAGCGATAGGATGAGAGGAAATGGCCTCAAGTTGTGCCAGGGCAGGTTTAGATTGGATATTAGGAAAAATTTCTTCACTGACAAGGTTGTTAAGCATTGGAAGGGGCTTCCCAGGGAAGTGGTCGAGTCCCCATCCCTGGAGGTATTTAAAAGACAGGTAGACGAGGTGCTTAGGGACATGGTTTAGTGGTGGGATGGCAGTGTTAGGTTAACGGTTGGACTTGATGATCTTAAAGGTCTTTTCCAACCTAAACAACTCTATGATTCTATGATTTCTGTGAGTTTCCCTCACTTGAGGTATGATTCTACAGCTCTGTTCTCACCGGTTTTTAGGAAGTGAGAGGAACATTTCCAGTGTCATTCTCAATGGCAACCAGGGGCATAGATTGACTGTTGGCCTGGCTGCAGCTACCCCAGGGCACAGGAGGCCCCCCGGTCTGTCCCACCACCTCTCGCACTGCTGCAGCAGATGGTCATCTCCACAGACCCGCACGTGCCACCACTCCCCCTGCCCATTCAGCTCCCAAAGCCCACATGTTAAAGCCTCCACTGAAAATATTCAAGTCAAAAAAGTGCTTAACTTAAATGGACTGATGAGAGTTAGGGATCAGCTGCAGTCCCTGTGTGCTGGCAGTCCCGGCGGTGGTACGCCCCAGAGAGGAGACGTAGCTCTGGGCAGCCCGACCCAGCCTGGCCCTGCCGCAGCTGGCAGCTCGGTCATGTAGGGCTGAGGAGATGCTAAGAAACCTTTCCAGGTGTTCATCACCCTCATGCGTTTCAGAGACGGGCACGGCTGTTGGTGGGGCAGGTGGGTGCTGCTGGGCCAAACAGGCTCCTCTACATGATGTAGCTCAGCACCGCTACGTTGGGGGCTCCTGTGCAAGATGGCAAGGGGAGGAAAATCTGTATCTCTGAGCAACCATCACCATTTTTTTTTTGAAGGCTAAAGATAGATTCCATATGGGCTGTGCGCAGTGCGGTCTGACCATACATACCGTGGATCTTCTCTCTCGGCCTTTTTTCAGGCAGCAGTAGACCTACAGTGAGAGGTACCCTAGGGGTGAACCTACTCCTCCAATAGCCTTGACAATTGGATGGCTTTTCAGTCAGGTCAGGACCATAAATACACTTTTATTTTATCAACTATACCTTGCAAATATCACCTGATGCTGCCAATTTCTCTCAGCAGTCTAGAGAGGAGAGATGCATGCAGGAAGGGAAAGTGGGAAAGGTTTCCTGCAGCAGCTGGAATGGATGTCAAAAAAGGTCCTGCTGCCTGGCAGGATGTGGCCAGGCTCACTCAGACAGCCCCAGCCTCTTGCACAATGCAGCAGCACAGCCAGCTTCTTTCCTTTTCATTTTCTTTTTCTTCTTCTCCTTCTTCTTCAGGAGGAGACAGCCAAAGCTGAGGGAAGTATGTGGCTCATGGGCAGGGGAGGGGATCCTAAGTCTGATCGCAGTTACCCCTACACAGGGTCAATCTGAGAAGATGCCACTGGTGCTCAGCACCACTGCCCTGCCTCTCCTGCAGCACCACGCCACAGCTGCCCGGGCAAGCACAGTCCCCGGATTTGTGCTCTGGAAACTTGCAGCACACAGCATCCCTGCACGGGAGAAGGAACAGGCTGCTGCTGAGGGCTGCAATATCCAGCGGCGTGTTCGTCAGCCACAGCCTCTGCCTCACCCATTTTGGGGGTTTCTTACCCAAAACCACACAGTCACCATGCGATGGAAGTGCAGGGTTTCCCCTGTGGGGAGGTGAAAGTGGGGATTGATGAGTAACTCTTGTCCCAGTTTGAAAGCCAAAAATGAAAAAAAAAAACAGGTCACTGTCATGTGTTTTCGTTGGCGTGGTTCTGTGTCCTGGTTTCGGCTGGGGGAGAGTTAATTTTCTTCATAGAAGCTGGCATAGTGCTGTGTTTTGGATTTAGTACCAGAAGAATGTTGATAACACACTGATGTTTTCAGTTGTTGCCAAGTAGTGCTCAGACTACTCAAGGACTTTTTGAGCTTCTCCTGCTCGGCCAGGTGCATAACAAGCTGGGAGTACAGCACAGCCAGGACAGCTAACCCAAACTGACCAAAGGGCTATTCCATACCATATAACGTCATGCTCGGGGGGGTTAGTCAGTCGGTCGGTTGCAGGGAAAGTGCTCGCTGCTCAGGGACTGATCGCGGCTCAGGGACTGCTCACGGCTTGGGACGGGCTGGGCATTGGTCGGCGGGGGAGGGGGGGGGCAGTGAGCGAGCGGCTGTGTGGTGCTGAGTTGCCAGCCGGGTTAAACCACGACACTGTTAGCAGGGCTTGTATCATTGGTACTGTCTGGTTACAGAAAATAAACAATTCCCACCCGACTACCACCATTTCCACTGCAATTTTTTCAACAGTGTTTTCCATCTTCAGTCTCCTGCTGAAAAAGAAGACTCTTCCAGGGAATGACAGACACCAGGCCAGGAGTGAGACAGCTTTGCTTCTGTTTTGACTTGTTTTACCTTGACACTTCTGTGCCTGAGATATGGAGCCAGCAAGCAGGCCTACAGAAAGGTGTCCTCCAGCTTCCCATTAATGACTGGAGACCCAACTCCGCGAGGGTTGTGGCATGCTCCAGGCATGGAAACTGGAGCAAGCACTGGGGCTGGAGCAGGGAGCTTTGCCAGCACACAGCTTTTGCAGGCCAGGTTCTCCCACCGCCGCTGTTTGGTTTCTGTTCCCTGAGCTCCCTGCACAGCACGGAGCTGATCTTCTGCGGGTGCGGGTGCAGGGCAGGAGGGGGAAACCTGCTCCCAGCGAAAAACACAGGCCAAATTTGCAAGGCAGCAGGAAATTGCAAAATTCAAAATCCCACCGTGGAAGCTTCCTCCTGTGATCACGCATGGCATGACATGGCATTTTTTAGGGAAATAACTGGTCATGGCTTACACGTACCTGCAGACACAACAGTTCCAAGGCACAACTTCGCTTTTCCCTGTGTATCTGTAGTAGCGACCTGTGGTTTTGGACCTCAAAGACCTTCTTCCAGTGGAAACCACTACTCAGAACAGGAGAGTCGCTCCGTGGCTGCAGTGTACCAGCAGGATGCTTCCTCCCGTCGCACAGCCAATGTGCACGCAAAGGTATGTGTTCTGGAGGCAGCCACCTGCAAACAGCCATTTTCCACCACTCATTTTCTCTTCCCCTACCTACTGAGCTGTGAATTCCCTTATGCACCGGTGGAGCTACTGCTCATTAAAACTAATCAGCTGAGCAGATGCTGAAGGAAATAATGGGCTGGGAATAAAGAGGACGTTGGTCATACATCGCCAAAAATCTCTGCAACAGGCTTCTGTAGTTCACTGAGTTTTCATTCTGTTCCAAATCAACATGCAAACCAGCTCCACCGGGAGGAGAGCAGTTCAATGGGGAAAGGGAACTTCAAATTATGAGGGATTGATTGCCAGATGATACAGAAGGAACCCATCATATAAAATATTCTGCACTGAACAAAACTTGCAACACAGTAATGGATGTAAGTGCAAGTCAATCTCATCCTGCTGCCACCACAGCCATAATTGGCAAAATGAAAACTCTCTCCCTGCCCATGCCCTGAATGCCTACCTGCAATATGGGAAGCTGAGGCGGCTGCTCTCGCTTTCAGTAAATTGATATACATTGCAGAGAGGAACCAAGCTCAGAAAATGGCCTACATTAAGTTAATATCCCAGTATACAAATAACTTAGGGCCAAAATTAGCCTTCAGCTGCATTAGTGTAAATGCAGCATAGCATCACTGGGTGGATGGGGCTTTCTGGATTGTAAGGGGGGAGGATTTGGCCCTTAGAAGATTGTAACGGGAAGAAGGGAGAGTGGATCCCATTATCTGGCTTTGCAGGGGAATTGATGGTGGTTTCTGTGTGAGTGCGCTGCTCCAGACTGCGCGCTGGTGAGAGCCCAAACGTGCAAGAAAGGCAAGGCCTGGGTATCAGCCTGCAGTGCTGGAGCACGCCGATGAGACTGGGGAAAACACAGCAACAAAAGGCGGGGAGGTAACGCTGTGTTTGCGAAGGTCATTTTTTCTAACGATTCCAATTAAAAGTCAACATAACAGTAGGCATATTTTTAGCATGGCAAACATACTCGCTGTTTTTCTGGCAGGGAGGTAAAGGGGGCTTCATGTTTCATCTGCTGGTGATGCTGCCTGATGCGCTCTCACATCAGATGCCCAGACAAACACATTCTCCCTCCTAAAAAATTTTTGTCCTTTAATTTTGTCCTTTAATTTTTAATAAAAAAACATGGAGTGCCTTTTGATTGTGATTCACGTCGACCACTTTCTGAAATGTTACATTTCTGCTCGGTATTTGATTTAGTTACAGAACAGGAAGAATTTTTGGTGAGGTTTTATTTGAATAGAGCAAAAACTTCTGGTGACATTTTTATCAAACCAGCTCAAAGAGCTTTAGGAATGAATTTCCTCTTTCTCTGTTTTCTTGGTTCTCTGCTTGTTGCATGTTCCTGCTTTTTTATTTCTCTTTGTTCTATTTTGCAGATTTTAAAAATCATTTTTGTAACCAAGAACACAAATAATTCACAATCAGAGCTGTGCAAATAGCAAGTTTTCCAGTTTAGTGGCCAAGCTGGAAAACAAAGGGTCAGTGAACTACATGCATTTGGAGCTGATCTGAAACACAATATTTCATTGGGAGCTGATTTTTACTCCCTTTAAGTAACCCACTCGGCACCAAATGAGAGCAAACATTTAATTTTGCAAGGTCATGAATCCATCTCTCCTGATTTTTTCTGTTGTCTGAAACACTTTGCTGGGCTTCGTTCCCCAAAACTGCGCTCCGTGGAGGTGAATGCAAGACTGCTAGGAGGAGAGATGATAATAGCACAGGATAGTGAAGAAGACGCTTTCTTGGAAACAGATTTCCTGGGGCTGTAAATTAAGAGTGAGGCCAGACTAGAGGATTAAGGTCTGAGTGTCCTCATGCATTTTGTGAGTTCATCCAGAATTCCACGTTGAGGATTTGTCCTTCTGTAATTAATGGGCCTGAAACTCAAGTCTGAATGGGAAGCTTGTGAGAAACCCTTCCTGGAGCCAAACTTTCATAACCCCAGGGCTCAACTCTACTGGGTCTTAGTGTTGCTAATAGCAAGTAGTTCTTTCTGTGGAGCTGCCAAGAAGAAGCACTTGGGACTGCTGGGAGAACTGAGTCCCCAGTGCAATCTTAGAACAAAGACTTTGAATCCCCAAATTCCCTGAATTCCACATGTCCTCTCCTTTTTGCTTTCCATCTCCCTCTACACGTTCCTCTCTCTGGCTCTTCTGATTTCCTTCTTTTGCCCATGGGAGGCTTGGTTTACTCCCTCAAGCTCGACGTGGATGGAGCAACTCCTTCCCTCCTCCACAGCTGGCAACAGGGGGTGGCATGGGCTCCCTTTGCTTTTTATATGAGTAGTATGAGGGTCACATAGGAACAGCTGCTTCCAAAATAATTATTATTCCCAACAAGGCTCCAATGTGCAAGGACTTTTTGCACATGCGTTGCAGGTCTTAGTGGCTTCCTGGTGGCTTCTGAAGCAGACCACAGTGAGGTCAGGCGGCTGGCACACAGATGGCTTAGGAGGACAGGGACTGATTCCCTCACCCTACAGAAGTCATGGGCCGATCCCTTTTCCTCATTCATAATACCACGCCTGGGCTTTTCTTCACCACCCCATTCACTGCCATATCCTGTGCCTACAGCATCTCTCTTCCTCCCACCAGCAACTCTTTTTTCCTTTCTGAGCCTCTTTCTTTCTGTTTACTTCACCCCATCATCCCTCCTTCTCTTTACAATGTTTTTTTAATCTTTTGCCACCTTTTCTCTGTTTGTATTTTCAGTAACCTCAATCTTGGGGTGCGGGAGAAGGAATAAAAATAACAACAAAATCCCTTACTCTTTTCATTTTTTTAGATCAAAGATGGCTGAGCCACTGAGGGGGAGAATTCAGGGCAGCCTTTGATGCACAGTATTGATGTTGGCTTAGCATGAAAATCTCCTTGTGCTATATTTGGGCCAATTACCAGGGGTCCACACAATTAACCTGAGACATACCAGACCCATGTGAAGCAATGAAATTTAAGGCCTAGGGAGGTTAATTCAAATCTTAGATGTTTCTATGATAGCAGATTACTTACCCCATTCCTTTGTATTTGCTAGGAATCTTTGTGCCGAAGGTTTTGATATTCCGTGGAAGTTGTGCTCTGGCGGCGTGCCTCTTGCTGTGATACGTGATTGCCTGCCCGCACTGTTGGACTCTGAGCACTGTAACTGGGTTGTTTCTGCACGAGAGGTGCTTTTGCTCTTACATCTTCCAGCTTTCCATAAGAAATGCTTCCCAGACTCCTGAAATGGCGCCTGGGCTCCTGCAGCACTCTCCACAGCAATGAAACACCACACTTCATCATCCTGGTTCTGTTGGATTTTTGCTTTTTCTTTGTACAGAGTTTCTGTTGACCAAGTTTTGGTCAAGACAAGATGTCACACAGCAGAGGTGGGAACCTCTGAGACCCACATGCAGACAGGCACAGCTTCGTCTCCCATGGGTGCCTGTTTTTTTGACTCCAGCCACTCTTCAGAAAACTCAGTATTCGCTGTAGCTATGCATCTAATTCTTCTGTAAGTGAAAATGGCCTTTATTTCTCACCTGCCCTGTAAGGCAGTAGTACCAGTCCTGGCACCCCCTGCACTACAAGATTTGTGTGAAAGGAAGAGCTGCTGGTTTGGAGAGAACTCCTGACTGAGCTCCAAAGCAGCAAGGGACTGCAAAAAAAGGTGGAAACAGGGACAGGCTGTTATTACCAGGCTGCATTTGGGTTGCATTGCTGAGAGTGCAGCCAGCAGGTCGAGAGAGGTGGTTTTTACAAGTCCTCCATGCAGGACTTGTGAAACTTCACCAGTGTCCAATCTGGGGCTCCCCAGTGCAAGACAGCGGCAGACTGGAGTGGAAAGCTACTAAGACAGTCAGGGAGACTTCTTTTTTAAATTCTCAGGCCTCAGTGTGTAATTGGATTCTGCAGGACATCGTGGCTCAGATCCACAAAATAATGTATCCAGCTGCCTGGGTCTCTTTGGGACCATCGATTCAGAGCTGCTGTGAGAAAAGACCCCTCTGGGGCTTGCCTCCTTGGAGCTGGCTGGTGTTTCCAGCATATCAGGTATGTGAACACCTGGAAGATGGTTCCCCCTCCTTCATACTATCCTCTCTTGGTGCTTACTTCTTCACAGCTGGCTCTGCCCATGCTGGGAGGCAGGATGGCCAACCTCTTGCCTCTCCCTCACCTTGTCTTCGAGAACAGAGCTGGTGACATTCATCTGTGCTCTGGCAGTGGTTCAGTGCTAAAAGCCAGCCCAAAGCACACAAGCCAGTCTCCAGAGGAGGGGTCTGGAGTTGCAGTCCAGCAAGAATCCTTGCCTTTGCAGGTGTCCTGAGACTCCTCCTGGAAGAGCACAGACAAGGTCTGGACTGCATCAGAGCCAGATCCTATACACATTCCCTCTCCAGGGGCTGAAGAAACTCCTTTTATTGCTTGTAGTCTGGCATGGAGCCTGCTGGCACACACAGCCCTCCTCCTCTTTTGTGGGCTCGGAGGCAACTGGCAATGCTTTTATCTCCATCTGACAGGCCTACGGTCAGACCTCACTGGAGAACTGATGTGGTTTCCTACAAGGACCTTCTCAGGACCTGAAACTTGTTTCTGCAATCGGGTTTCTTCTGCTGGAGAAGGAAACATTCCTCTTGAGCCCCTGGGGCATAATCCCATCTATCAGACATGGACACACCTTTTGTGGGCTGGAGACTCCTTATCTCTTATTCCTTTCATAAACTACCAGGCTATGATGAGAGCTTTGTCAGCACTTCCACTTTTTGTCCTTCTTTTTTCCTATTTGTAGGGTCAAGAGTTTAGTGGGTGGTGTGATCCCACTCTGCCTTGAAGAGAGCAACCTTTGGTTTAGGTGGACTCAGATCACTTTCGAGATGTCAGATTGCCATTTGCATCACTGAATTAAGCAGCAGTGCTGTGTTATCCTTAGGCCCTTAGGCCTTATCCTTAGGTTAAGACAGTCACAGTTCAGACTTTTTCTGCACTTATGCTAAGGAGCTCACCTCAAATTGAATGGGTTTTCCTTCTCTCTTGGTCCTGTGTAAAAAAAAGAAAATTCTTACCTGTTTGTGCCTTGGCATATGGCAGCCATGGATTTCCTTAGCCCTTCTCTTGTTTATTGTATCATTTTTTGTTATATTTTGACTTTGACCATATGGACGGAGATTCATCAGCTTATTTAGCTGCAAAGCACTGACTGGGCTTTACAAATCTGAAGTGTTTCAGAAGACTGGATGGCTCATTACTTACGGGATCATTAAAGCTGGGAGGCAGATAATAACCAGCCCATTAAATCATCCAGCCCCACCCCTGGCAATAGGTGATCTCTTTTTTCACTCAGCACCAGACATTTCACCATGTTGAACCAGTTCAAACCCCAGGCCCATCCACTGGTTTACCAGCCGCCCGCCAGCAGAACAGGCGAAGGATGAGCGAGCAGCGGCCCCGCTGCCGGGGGAGAGCTGGGTCTCAGCTTTGTCCCCCACACCACGCATGGCCCCCACCGCGCGTTGCGGCAGGAACACCCAGGGCTGCGCGGGCAGGGTGGCAAAGCAATCCCATTCCCTCCTCGGGGCCGGGAGCGCCGGGTCGGGGCTGAGGCAGCCACAGGAGCTGCCTGTAAAAGGAGCCTGGCAAATTTGTCACTTTTTATTCTACAGCAGTTTTGCAGATAAAAAGAAGACTTGAGTCCCCAAGGCTCTCCATCTGGCACCTTTCATGAGCACTAAATAATTTAGTAAAGAAAGTCTTTACACGTTCAGTGCTCCCTTCCTTTATCTGACATGGCTCACCCAAAGCCTCCTCAAAAATAAAAATGCCTGAAAATAATGTTTTCTCAAAATAGTCCAAACGCCAAATATTTTTAGAGCTAACATCTTCTGACTGTTGGTCACTGTTCTTTATTAATGCCAAACCTATATTTATTAATGCCAAAACCATAATTACACCTGTCGCAATAAACTTCTCTCTGTTAATTGCCTATGCAGCAATTTGGATGTCTTAGCAGGTACAGTGAAAGTGATTTTCTTTGTGAAGAAGTTCTTTATTTCTTTTTATATTCTGCAATTTTCTTAAGCATAGTTGCTAACTGCCATTTTTCTATGCAAAATAGTTTCTTTTTTCCCCCCATTCCTCATGTTCTTTCAGTTTTATATAGAGAAGGAACAAGCTGCCCGAATTTCACATCCTAAATGCTCAAAAAAATGATTGGTATGTCTGGACAGCCAATTTGAGAAGGCTTCAGAGAAACCTGATTTGAAGACTGGGGGTGCTCAGTACTTTCTGAAAAAAACCCCTGAAAACCAGAAAACAAAAGACATGCCACTGTCAAGGTATTTGAAGCGGGGAATCTATCGTCACCAGTGTTTCTGAAAGGTTTTATCCACTTTCCTTATGTCTTCTCCAGACACAAAGGATACAAAGAACAAAAAATAGTATGACTGCTACTTTTAAATACTTATAAATTTCCAGTGTACCTGCGACAACAGTGTCTGGTTTGTGGGAACCAGTGATGGGATGCCTGAATTTTCGGGCCTGCCAAGAGGTGTGAGGCTGTTCATCCTGGAAGCCAGGCAAGGGTCCGTTCTCTGGGGAGGGAGGTTGCTGCCAAGGAGGGGTGTGGAGCCCTGCTGAGAGGGGCCCTCCATGGTGAAGTGGACCTTCTCCCAGGTAAAAACACGTTTATATTCAAGGAAATGATTCGGACAGACTGTGTTGAGTTTGTGTGGGAGAAGGGGACAGCACCAACTGCAGATGTTCAGAGAAGCCTCGTGGCTTAATGAGCCACAAGATATATTTCTTGAACCTCGTTATTCCTCTGTCCAAGTTTAAGCCGTGTGTGTTTACTCCAGTCAGGGGCCCTATTCAGCAGGTCCTTACAGCCCATTGAAGTCCATAGGAATTGAACACAGGCTTCAGTGCTTTCAAAGCCATAGTCTTTCATTTTTTTTCCCCCAGTTTCTGTGTTCCTCACACACTGATGTGTACACATGAACCAAAGCAACACAAACAAGTCAGTAGAGCTGCCCACAGATCATAGTGCTTGTTTGAAACCTGTGGCCCGTGCCAACTCAAATCTCACCAAAAATCGCAAGGAAATATTATGCGACACACCTTGCCTGTGAACGACACACAAAGTGGGTCTTCAAAGGTTTGGTGGTGCGTTAAGTCAGCAGACACTCACTCGAAACGTGTCTGGGGAAGGTCACAGGCTGGAAAAGGCAGGCAGAAAGAGTTCTGTGGGAGCAGAGGTGCCTGCTGAGGTGCACGGGGAGGGCTTCAAGGAGCCACGTGCCCAGCTGGCGTGACTCTACACAAGGCTGGTGGGAGCAGTCACCTTGCACGTGACCTGGTCCCATGCCCAAATTCTGACCTTGTCAGCTCTCTTCTCACAAGTGCTAACTGCTCTCCAGGGACTGTGTCCATCCCCAAGGCAAAAATTTTAAGGAGGCAATGTTTTGTCCCTCTGTCCATCTATGCATTTTATCATAGAGCTGGGTTATCTACAACCTGAAGATTTGGGTCTCTTGGAAATCATTCACCCATCCTCTTTGACAGGGGATTTGCTGGGTAAGTCCTGCCATGCCCTGGTCCATGTTAGGAAATTGTATCTGTTCGGAGCAGGAACTGCCTCTTCATTGACCTCGCTGCCCCACCATGAGCAGTTGCATTTAGAAACCAAGAAGCACGTACGGTGCTATGGTCAGCAGAGCATAATGTGGGTGAACTAGGCTGCATAGTGAATATGAGTGAATATTTATACTGCTCCCCTTCCCACAGCTCAAGTTCCCTCTTGGAAGGAGGAGCTCCAGCTCTCTTGCACACAGACCATTTCAAAGACATTGCTAGGAATATTGTAGGCTTACCGGGAGATGCTATGCTCCAAGCCCTTCCCAAGCTCATCCCTAGAGCAAAGAAAAAAAACCAGCTTCTGGTAATGCACCTTTTGGGAGCTGGGAGCAGTGGAGCAGCGTCGGTAAAGTGCAGGAGCTTCGCAGGGGATTGCGGGAGCTTAGGTAAAAGCTGCAATATCGCAAGATTCTATTCTATTCTATTCTATTCTATTCTATTCTATTCTATTCTACTCTAAGATGGCCCCAAACAGAAGGCTCTTGTAAATTAACATATTTTAAGATAATTACACCTTTGATCTTGTCCATATTTACAGAATAGTGAATGTGGAACCCTGAAGGAATTCAAGGAAGAGCTGACTTTATGTGAACCCTCCCTGAAAACCAAGGTCCATCGTAAATCACCTTCCTCAGCTGCCAGTCCCTCACCAGAGGGGCTGAACTTGCCCCCTGTGCTCCCAGCCCTGTTAATGTCAGCTCTGCAATGAGCTCTGCCAGGCCAGTGCTGGTCAGGCTGCATTTGGAAAAATCCCAGGAAAAGCAGCCTAAAATGACTACTGGAACGGCACGGGTCTGGGGACAGGCGCTCAGTTGTTCTTGTGTCTCAGCACCCCACAGTGCCATGATATTAATCCCTGACTACCACCTACCTAGGATCCCAGACACTGCTCTGCTAGCTGTTCTTGCAATTATAACTATAAAAATTAAGAGAAACCCACATCACTCAGGTATTTAAAAATAAGGCCTTTTAATTTTAACCTTAATTTCCTTGAGAGCTGGAAGGATATGTTTATATGCTTGTATAACCCTCTTATTGCAACGCAAAATGTTTGTTATCCTGATATGTGTTTTGAGAACACCAGGGGTAGTTTTGCTGCACAAATAAACAAGCAGAGGAATAAATGGAAACACTGTTCAGTCGGGCATCCCTCATTGATAAAATACCTGTCACATACCTCTGCCTAAGGCACACAGACACACTTGTATAGCAGCGTGGCAAGTGGCCCACTAATCATATTCCAAGTAAGTCCTAAAAAGGAAAATTTCTACAGCCTTCAAATCTATAGAGGAGCAGATGGATGATGGTAAACTCTAAGTGCTTTACTGGCTGCCTGCCTGCCATCCTCTGAACAAGGGCTAATAATAATATCACTTAAAAGAGCCGCTGAAAGGTTAGATTAGTTTCACTGCTGCAATTTGCAAATAATCCAATATCTGAGTTTACTATGTCCTCTGTTATGACCATGGTCAACAAATTCCTGGGTGCAGTATGTTTGCCCGCTGATAGCAGCCTGTGCTTACCTTTTTAGGAGGAAGAAATCAATAGAGTGGATCTGGGTCCTAGTGAAGTCGCCGGCAAAACACCGGCAAAGCTTCACCAGCCACTTCTTTGTACAACAATTCCAAGCCTCTTCAGTTGGGGGGCAGGGAGGAAAGCTTGCTCCCACTCTCCTTCTGGCTCTTTCTGCAGCTTTTAAAGTCTTTCTTGATGGGAGTTTGGAGCCATTGGTGTTGCATGTGAGCCAAGGGAAGCACGGTCTCACCTTGAACTCCTGGGCAGGCGTGTGGTTAATCCTGGGCTGGTTTGCACAGCTCTGCCATGACCAGGGGCTACCAGGACCTGCTCTGCAGCTCCCCTCCACCCGTGTGGCTTGGGGCCTGATGCTGCCGCTGGCCGGGCCCTGTGCACCGCCTGCTCAGCGCACAGCCAAAGCACTGCAGCCTCTTCCATCCCCAGCAGAAAGTCCTGCTCGGAGGGAGCCAAGCGTGGTGTCAGCAATAAACGTGGTGAACTCCTCTCTCAACGGACACCAAGCTGAGGCAGGGCTCAGAAGTGCCACAGAAGGGAAATAGCTGGCAAATAGCTCTGGATGTATGGGTTCCCAAATTAAGAAGTTTGAAAAACTTCTTTACTTTGAGGGTGACAGAGCACTGGACCAGGCTGCCCAGGGGGGCTGTGGAGTCTTCTTCTCTGGAGATATTCAAAGCCTGCCTGGACGAAGTCCTGTGTAACATGCTCTAGGAGAACCTGCTTTAGCAGGGGGGTTGGACTAGATGATCTCCCGAGGTCCCTTCCAACCATTGCCATTCTGTGATTCCCCTCTTTTTTCTCCTCCTTCATTTCTAACATGATGAGGCCTGTGAATGTTTGAGGTCAGAGCCATGAGCCACCACTTTGCCCTCCCTCCCTCTGAGGGTTAATAAACTCAGATTTGGATTTTACTAACTGAGTGAAACACAGAAAGCCATGTTTTTACATGAAAATGGAAAGCCATTTTCTATGCTGTAAAGGATACATCAGGGAATAAAATTATCTTGGAACGATTTAATTCCAAATATCTTCAGCAAACATCCGAACAAAAGAATAAGGAGGCTTGGCACCTGGAAAAACAACCGTGGCATTTGGATCTGTTCGAATTGATGAGTGTAATACAGAAAACACTTGTTCCACGTTTCCTGAACCTGCAACCTGAATGAGGCTAAATGGTCCATCCTGCTCATTCTGTTTATTGCTTTACTTGTTTTCCTCTCTCTAATCAGCTCTTTAGAAATTGTTATTGCTTCCATTTTAATTGTGAATAAGCAGGAGCCATCCCAGCTGCACCCTCCTTATTGGTTCCCACTCAGACCATTGACTTGGTGAGAGGACCAGGTTTGGTCCATTAGCCAGGAGTTTGGTCACCGTATGGCTCCTACAACTTCCTGGGCAGGACAGGCAGGCTGTGATGCTCTCGTCACCAGATGATGTTACCAGCAGGTTTTCAATCCTCTGGATCATCTTACTTCTTGATAGCGATATGACATCTCTGCCTGTTGCCAAGCAATCCAAACGCCACAGGCAGGGTAGGCATTTGCTGTACAAGGGCTTTCTTATACTATTGCTATTACCAAATGGAAACAAAATAAATCACAAACCCCACCCATACCACTACACTGACCCCCATTTTTGCAGAGTCAATGGGTATTTTCTTCCCACAGCAGACCAGGCTGATGCAGAGGGGACTGACACCCAGCATGCCGGCACCCAGTGACACCCAGGCACACGAAGCACGAGGAGCCCCAGCAATCTCACGCTAACCTAGGGACTGGTTACAGCAACATCCAATCGGCCTGGTGCAGGACTGTGCTATTCCCACTGCTGCCAATACTAAACCATCTGGTTTGATCATTTAGTACTTTCTGTTACTGAGAGGTTCTGCACTGCTGGCGTTTGCAGCCAGCCTTTGAAATGTTGCAGAAGGAATCCCTGGGGCTATGGAAATGCATTTTCTTTTTCCATAAAATTTCATCTAGATTTTGCTGAGTTATGAACTTTGAAAACAGCAGTTTCTCTTCTGTCCTTTCACATTTCCCCTAGAAAAAGTTAGCAGTGGATTTTCAAACTGATTGATCACAACTGTTCCTGTGCCCCGGAGCACTCCTGTGTCTATGCAGCGGGGCTGGGAGCACTGAGGAGGGCCAGATCCAGACCCATAGGATGTGCTCCTCCATAGAATCATAGAATGTTTTGGGTTGGAAGGGACCCCTAGAGGTCATCTAGTCCAACCCCCCTGCAGGTTGCAGGGACACCGCTAACTAGATCAGGTTGCTCGGAGCCCCGTCCAACCTGGCCTTGAATGTTTCCAGGGATGGGGCCTCCCCTACCTCTCTGGGCAACCTGTTCCAGTGTTTTACCACCCTCATTGTGAAGAATTTCTTCCTTATATCCAGTCTAAACCTACCCTGGTTTAGTTTAAAGCCATTACCCCTTGTCCTGTCACAGCTGGCCCTACTAAAAAGATTGTCCCCATCTTTCCTATAGGCCCCCTTTAGGTACTGAATGGCTGCAATCAGGTCTCCCCGCAGCCTTCTCTTCTCCAGGCTGAACAAGCCCAACTCTCTCAGCCTGTCCTCATAGGAGAGGTGCTCCAGCCCCCAGATCATTTTTGTGGCCCTCCTCTGGACCATATCCTTCTTGTGCTGAGGGCTCCAGAGCTGGATGCAGGGCTCCAGGTGAGGTCTCACCAGAGCAGAGTAGAGGGGCAGAATGCCCTCCCTCGACCTGCTGGCCACGCTTCTCCCGATGCAGCCCAGGGTACAGTTGACCAGCAAGAGCATTGCCAGGGCTGGTGAGTTAGCAGAGCCAGGGTGGGCTGGGGTGTCCTTAGCTGCCATGTGAGGCCCCTACAGGTCTGATGACCAGCTCTGGCTCAATTCGATGCTGTGGAAAGGGCAAGAAAGAGAGGGTGGGGTTCTTCAATCATCCCTTCTCCTCCTGTCGCCTGGTGGGCCACCCCTCGTCCTGCCAGCAGTACCCCACAGGGCAGCTTTGTCCAGGCACCGCCTGGCGTGGCCAGACATCGGCAGAGGTGGTAGCAATGCTGACTATGCAGCATGCCCTTTCTGGTAACACTGTATAATGAATGCATATGAAAAAGGTATAACAATTAGACATAAAATAATTTAGGTTTTACCTCTTTATTTAAAATTACATAGAAAGTGATGTTTAGCCATACATTAAAAGAATTCTCTTTAGGCTTCAAAGTCAAGCATTGGAGATGAAGGAAAGGGGTGATTAGTGCGTAACCCTAATTCTGTCCCCTATCTGCATTATGTTACAGAATTTAATTGTCAAAACACTTGTGCCTCAGGGTGAGTCCAAAATGGAAGTTCAAGAGGCAGAATCAATACTATTTTAATGCAGCATTAATTTCCCAACTTTGCAGTACACATAGCTTTTTTTTGAATATAATTTACAAAACAAAGCAAAAAAATCTGCTGGAAAAGAAGGATAATTATTTATTAATGGAAAATTGAGACATGGAGCAATTAAGGAACCTATTCAGCATCATACAAAAAACCAGCAGTGGAGCGGGAATTGAACCTAGTTTCCCAGTAGAGTTTTGGATCACAGGAACCTGACCCATAGGGGAATACTTTTGTGCAACTGTTATTTAAATTAAGATGATTTTATAAACAACTTCTATCTATAATGCCTGTATTTTTATAGCACGTTGGACTGTCACTTTCGGTTTTTCTTGTACTTGAAAAGAAAAAAAGCCCATGTCCTAATTCACATGTAACGATGACTAGGATAACGTAGGAACCTCCTTTCTCTGTTTCTATTCTCCGATTCGCTGCCCTTCCAGGGCTTTGCTTGCACTCATTTTCTTTACTGAAAGATGCGTTCAGGAAATGATGGCACTGGGACAAGCCTTTCCCGCGGGCCACCGTTTCCTCCACACCACCCTCGTGACTGGGGGGGGCCCTGCGTGGTGTGGAAGGCTTTCTGAGCTTCCCGTAAGTGATGATCAGCACCATTTTCCAGGAAAAGTAATTGCCCATTGGTTTTCCATCTTTGCACGTGTGCACACAGAGAAGGTGAGCCTGGCAGGCATAAGCTGGCCCCGGTGAAGAACAAGGTGCTGCAATTCAGCTCCTTGCAGCCCATACCAGGACCCCACTGGCCCCCCTGGCTGTCATGGATGGACACGACCAATGGAACAAGCATGTCTGGAAAGCTGTTGTGAAGTCTTGTTGTCTCAAAAATCCTGCTCAGTCGATAAAAGCGTTTGTTGCTGCACTGGGTGTCCTCACTGAGACCTTTCTGGGGCCAGGAGCTGCTGTGAAGCTGCTCTGACCACTGAGCGTGAAACCTTGGCCTCGCTCAGGAGGACACTCAATGGTGGGGTCCCAGCAGCTTCAGTAGAAATGTCGCTGTGGCTACATCTCTCTTTGGTCCTTCTGCTCATTTCCAAAACACCCCATGCAGGGGGCCTGTGGCTGGCACAGCACCTGCAGCCTCCAGGGAAGAACAGGGTAGAAGGGCCAACAAAATGTGGCTTTTCCCTCTGCCAGCATTGGAGCGCACATAAGAAGCATATTGCTGCCATCACTCTTAACTCACCCTGTGTTCCCAGCTCACAGAGGGAGCAGAATTGCTTTTCTCTGCAGCTAAGGAGCTTCTTCTCCTTCCCTTCACCTGCCAAATACCCAGCCCTGACCTCTGCATGTACCGCAGACCCTGGCTAACCCTGCCCTATGGGCACCACGTACATGTGCACCCTCTGTGATGAGACCCCTCACGCACGCAGCCGGGAGCCAGGGCAGGGCAGCACCAAGGGGACCCCCTCAAGCAACAGAAACCTTCCCGCCATTAATTCCAACCTCCTCCGGGACCACAGCCCTGTACTTCACTCCAACTTTCTCTAGGAAATGGCTGCGAGCTTTGGGGATTTTGTTCCATCCCGGGATGCAGTTATGCAGCCTCTGTTTGTTTGCACAGATTTGTTCTGCCGTGAGCTTTGTGCTTTGTACAAACAGCAGGGAAGCACAGCTGATGGCAGACGCAGAGGTTCCTGGTGCCTGGGCAGAGATAACTACGCTGCACTCACGAGGGCTAATGCTAGAAGGGTAAAGATGTATGCCTGAGCCAGCAGGGATAAATCAAAAAAATCTTCTTTCTTCAGCCTCTCTTTATCTACATATATGGCCTTCAGCTCTGCCTCCCACCAGATTGCAAACATATCCCCACAGCTCCCTGTGAAAGAGCCAGGGCTTGTCTGAATCTCTCAGAATACCTTTGGTACAAGATCATCCTCCCCTTAGCCTGAACTCTGAATGAAACCATCCCAACGCTTGGAAAGCATCGCTTAACCCGCGGTTTTATTTTCTACACACCTCGGTTCTGCCATCAGGACACCTTGTACACACAAAAGCTTTTATTTACTGCAAGGGATTTATGACGGTCAGAAATGGAAGGAAAATGCTGCTTGATGCCTTGAGATCACTTTGCAGCTCCCACCCCAGACAACCACCTTGGAAACTATGAACTGCTTTGTGGCCCTTTTTGCAGAAAAAAAAAATCCACCTTTCCTAGTCTTTCCTGGTCTTTCCAGGTCACCCCTCTCTTCCTCTGCCTCCCCCGAGGATGCAGCTGTATTTCCTTTATATGCACAGATGAGCAACGCTGCAGAAAGCTGGAGATGCTGCTCAGCGTTGTTGAGTAAATGAGAAATGAGGAAAGCTGGGCGGTTGTTTTGTGCCACGACGGTCTCTGCTGTGGCACGGGTGTTTTCCTGGAGCTCAGCACAAGCTCACCGAAGTGACTGGGACACTTGCCAGCGCCAGAGGATCAGCTCTTTTATTTACCCCTGGAGTTGCTGCGCCTCCCTCCCGGTGAGGTGCTGACCATGGCTTTTTCCCTGCAACAGGCAAGGGGTTAGAGGACCAATGCAACATGTGGTGGGACCAGACACAGAGCTTTGGAGTTACCAATACTGATAACAACCTAATTCAGGCATTTATATTGCAGCTCATCCCAAGGGGAGCCAGGGGCTCATGCTATGGTGAGGATTAGCCGTGTGCTCACACCCAGAACAAGAAGCTGGACTCACTCACCCCAAGGTGGCTCCCATTGGGATGGATGGCCATGCCGACCTGAGCGATGTGTCAGACGACTCAGACCTGAGGAAGACGAAAGTTTCAGCAATCTCCGTTTGACACTGCAGATGTATGTCCAGAAGTCTCCACTCTAAAGCAATAGCAGAGGCACTGCTAAAATTTCCTTGTGTCTTTTATCTTCCTACCTTTTCATGGCTGAATGAAAGTTGGACAGTTTGGTCATAAACGCCTGGGAATGTGTGGAAATCAATGACAAATTCCAGCCAGTTTGTAATATAATTAATGACCAGTTAATTATCTTGGATGGGAAAGCCTAGCTACAGGACTGCAGCATGGAGAGACACTGTGCACTGTAAAAATAGAAAAAAGATAAAACTGTGATATTAAAAAAAGCTAGTTTTCAATAAAACAGATGCTAAAATATTACAAATACCCCAACAGACTAAGCAAAGCTACGAGCTGAAAAGGAGTCATATTTGTTAAAAAGAGGCTTTGACACAACTTCTGGGCTGTTTCTTCACCAACTTTCTTTCCCTTGCCACAGGGCTGTCTGGGTTGGGCTACAGCCTCTCCAAGGACCGTAGTGCAGCCTGTGACACAGGCAAAATTGATTCCTACCCAACACTGAGCCCAGACAGTGCTTTTTGCTTTTGCAACTGTGTTCCACACTGATTGTGGCAGGGCACCAGTGTAGCCCCAGGCTGGAAACCCATCACCTGCACTCATGCCCACCCAGGCAGCTGGTGATGATCCAGCACCAATACCAACCCAGGGCATCTCTGCCCTCGTCCCGGAGCCAAATCCAACTCTTGGCCTAAGTCATATTGGGATTTATAATGCAGTGCTTGGGTTGGAGGTTGGAGGTTGGAGGGGCTCCCCAAGGCATGGGGAGGACCACTGCCTTCTCCTGGACAAACTGCCCCATGGGCACAACTGGCTATTTTTATTTGCATAACCACTATGGCCTCTGTGGTTTGCATGTGTGAAACAGCTGCTGAAGCACAGCTTGGTCTCATGTTATTTAAATTAGACCCAACCTCATCAGACCCCAACTCCTTCCAAGAAAATGCAGCCTCACGTCTGCTCCCCATGATCTCCTGGGCACATGCCACTGGAGGGGTTTCTTCTTACCACAGCCTACAAGATTTGGTTCTCACTGCAGTTTATCCCAGGCACATTTACTGTTTTATTTTCTCCCTGGCTTTAAATGCCTCCTCACCTTACAGTCTGTATTTATGACTGGCTCATAGGAGTGATTGCTGGGCATGCCATGGTACATCAATCTCAACCGTGAGATGCCGACAGCTTCACTCTTCCCATGGTTTCATTGCTAAGTCACCAATTCATTATATATTAAAATGTCAGCCAGGATTCTGAAAGCCATGCTCACAAACATGAGCATTTACTCATACAAATAAACTTTCTTATGTTCTGGGTGTGCTTCTATGCCCACTGAATGAATAAAAGAGTATGACCTCTCAATCGTGCTATTAGGAGGCAGATCTAGCTCTAAGTTTGGTTTTACCCATTCCTTATTCTCCCAAGGCTTCCGGGAAGTTGTGGCTAGAGGTGATTCTCCCTGAGACAGGCTGGAGGCATGTAGAAACACAGGCGAGGAGCCCAGCACCAAGGTACAAACCTCTCATGCAATCTTTCCAGTACACAGAGAAAAAGGGAACACGGTAGGTTGTCGGGCCAAATTTGTCCTTCACGTCAGCTACAGGATAGATTTAACTGTAACCACTTCTGAGTGCCATGCAGAGCACAATTTATGCTGCTTGACTCTAATCTGAAGAGAGGACATAATTTTTTCTTAGGACATTCTCAAAGTCTGAGGGAAGCTTAGAATAACTATAAGGTTAAAAACAGGGGGCAAAGCAATTATGGCTAACTTGCAGTCTCATAATTCTATGGAAGATGAAAGTAACCTATGTATTCCAGGAAAGACTAATTCCCAGTGTAATGTTTCTTACCATTTCTGCAAATGTTGCTCTGTCCTTGATTTAAATTAGATTTTTTTCTATCAGAATTATTCTTCCAGGATCTTACATTCACATGCATTTCTTATCTCCCGGATATACACACATTTTAATTCCAGCTGCATCAGTCCCATCTCCTCTCCATTTTTTGGAAGTTGCTCTTGCTCACACGGAAGTAACTGCATCTTTGGGAAACAGTCCTAACTTGGCAGGTATTTTATTAGGAACATGGTGGGTTTTGACCATCTGAAGAGACATTACTTATAATGAACTCTGTTGCTCTAACTCATTCAAGATGATTCTGGAGATTTAAGAAGATAAGAAGCATCATCTTAGAGTAAAAGAAAAAAAACCCTCAAGATTTAAAATGGTGCTCAATTAGTTTTGAAGATGTGATATGTTACCCATAAAAGCAGGAATCTCAACTGAATTCAGTAACCCAAGTAGACCTGCCTATCTACCTCCAGTGGTCCATAAGACGTCCTTCCTCCATAGCCAGGCAACCAATAGCTATAATTAAGGCTGAGATTGCATACAGTGAAGCAATGGCTAAAGAAATCTATTTTCTGGAGTACAGAAAATGGCTATGGATCCAGTGTTGAACAAAAAGTCAGTAACACTCTGTTTTTAATATTGATCCTCATTTATGACCTCAGGTAATTTGCAAGAGGAATATGGCTTGTAGCTCTGAGCCTCTTGTTTTGATTTTAAGGTCACGAGGAACTAAACTAAAACTTCTTTAAAGGATTGTTTCAGTCATTAAAAAGAAGGTACTTCTTTCCATGGCACATTTTGCTAGTCATGAGATTTTCATATTGTACCAGCACGTATGTACCATTCAGATTTATTAGTGAGGGATGCTAAATAAATTTGGTCTAGAAACTAAGCTGGAAAGTGGGCAGATTTCAGCCTTAAACTCTGAAGTCTGACACTCCCTCTCTTTTCTACGTTTGAGCAACTTGAACAACTTTGGTTTAATACAGTTTGCATATTCACATGTTGTCATTTTAAGTACAGTTACATTTTGGCAGCAGGGTGATGCAGCAAATGAGATGCGATAAAAACAAAGAGTCCTTGGTTAGGCTCTAAATAACTGACTAATGCTCAGATTTTATGTCTCTGTTTAACTTTCACTGGCTCGAAGTAACGGAATGGGTCAATTAATCCTCATAACAGGAAGTAATTGCATTGCTGTTCCAATCCAGTCTGCAGAGAAAAAAACACATCATTGCTATTCTCAAAGAAAGCAATTGCTGGACCAAGGCAGGGTGCTGGACAATTTATTTAGTGTCAATTTGTGACAGCCTCCAAGACCTGTATTGCCACATCTGTGCATTTAATGTCATGGGCCTGGACATAAATGCTTGTCCTGAGTGTTGCAAAGTCCATTAAAGACCTTATTCCCTCCAGGAGGGAACCAAACCTGCACCTGTGATCTGTGTGGCAAGGGCTTTCTCTGCATAGACCTGATGCAGCACTTGCACATCATTTGTTCTACGGCCCATCAGATATCACAAGATATTCCTATCAGCGTAAGCAGCTGACAGATTTGTCCTGATGACTTGTGGAGGAGCGTGCTCACACATTGTGCAGCTATTTCATGATTCATTATGTGTATTGCTAGAATGGTCCTATGTGTTTTGTACTGCAAACTGTTTATACTCTGCTCTAAAGAAAAAGATTATTGGATAGGAATTCAGTCTTCCTACTACGTTCACCACAATAGCATCTGAGGTCTACATCTAAATAAGGAGGTGTGAACATACTGTGCGTGGTGGTGCCTGGCTTCCAGACAACTAACAGACTGAAGATGCTTCCAACCCGCAGGTAGGAGCTGGGTAACACCAGGGTACCTAGAGCAAGAGGTACCAACACTAAGGTGAGCTAAAGGTGTAATTTAATTTTTTTTTTCACCTTCCCTGGGTTATTGTCCCTTCCAGTCTTGAGTCCCCTCCAGAAAAAAGTGAGGACTAAACACTATAAAAGGAGATTGCTATATATGGTTTTCTTTTCCGAAGGAGGAGGTAGTTCTCGTTATAGCCAGTAACACAATTTTCCCAGGATGTAGGTGACAGACTAAATTCCTTTCTCTTACTGTGGAAATGTCCCACTGATTTCACATATATTCTCAATTCTTCTTTGACCCAGTGAATATGGATGGAGATCAAATTCTATGTGCTCCTTGCAAACTGTCCATGTTTGCCGGCTTTACCTCCTTCTTCCCATGTAGACTTTGTATCATGCCTTGTCTTCTCTGGAAGTATTAATACTGTCTTTGCCATTACCTTGACAGTAGGAGCCAGCAGTAGACCCAAACATAAATCTCATCAGAATTCATTTAGGCAATGGCTTGTTTCATTTTCTGTTTTATAATTTAAATAAGCCATCTTTCACATACGTCTGTTGTTCTGCATGAAACTTCATGTATGTGGGCCTGTGAGCAATGCTCCAGCAGAATGGAAGTCCCTGAGGTTTGTTTCCCAGTGTGTCTTTCCCTGCTACAGGCAAGAGTAGATGGTCACTGAGCTGCATTAGAGAAAGGAGAGAGAAATTCCCATGACAGCTGCTGGCAGAGAGGAAAGAGGGCCTGTGGCTGATGTTTTATCGATTGCAATGCAGACATCAACTTTCCTATGAACTGACGCAGTGTCACTGTAGAGCAACATGGGAGAGTTTTTCTGCTGGG
>NW_009260080.1:3340488-3357784 GCF_000687185.1 Egretta garzetta
CAAGTTTAGGGGATTACCTTTGAGGTATGGGCATAGGAAGGCTTTTTGCAATAAAAAGTAGTAAGACACAGTTGAAGGTTTTTATTTATTATGTATCCATGTCTAAGTTTTCAATGGGCCAGATTCACATCCCTCACGCATGACCATGGAGTCGCTCCAGCAAAGGGCACAGGATTACGGCAAGTTAGGCACAGGCCACCTTCCACAGATTCAGCACTTTCATAAGCACTTCACCTATGTAAAAAGTCTTACATCCCTTTGCAGGGATGAGAGCTTTTGATTGATGCATGAAGCAGCAGCAAACGAGGTTGCTCAGGATTTGTCTCAGAAAGAACTCTGGGGTTTGCTGTAACTTCAATGGATTGTCACTTACAGCTAATTAGCCGGCAGTTACCAGCGCTCATCCAGATGAGACTGAGCTGAAGGAAAGCTGGTGTTTCTAACTCATCATTTGCAACTGTATGAGAGACGATTCAGATGTCCTCTTTTGAATATGACTGACAAAGTTTAATAATTAATGTCTCCAAGAAAATGAGCTGATGAGACAAACAATGCTTGTTTCCTTCAATGAAAAATCAGCCTTTCTGGTATGAGCTAATTCATAATCATCTGCCTTGAATTACAACATAACAAAAATTATTTCTTCCAGTCTTCTATGTAGAAATAGGAAAAGAAATAATTAGCATGGGATGACACAACTGCAAAGGGTGTCTTCAGTTCAACCATGAAGTCTGCTACACTAGCCACATTTGGAATTCAGTATTTTGATGACAAATGAGAGCACTTACTACATTCCTCATTGTATAAATGACTCTGCAGCCATTGGTAAATCGGGTTACGTAAAGGCCTGACTCATGGGATGCTATATTAAAAAGAACAAATTGATGGGGAAGATCCCATGAAAGGTTTCAACATTTCTGCTGACTGAATAAAATTATCAAGGAATCTCAATCACGAGTTTTGCTAGAATATTTTCATTTTGCTGCTGAATGACAGGCTCCCTTAAAAGTAGCATGAAAGGAGAAAATAAAAAGAGTCTATTAGCCTAAATTGATTCTTAAAGCATGAAACAGTTTAGGAAAAAAATAGGAGAAGGAAAGGAAAAATTGGGCTGCCAGGAAAACAATCTTCTCAATTTCCTAACTAGAAATTGTATGAAGAGTGATACACAATAATCTCTTTGACTGGCTCTCTGAAATTATATATCCAATTCTCATCAAGAGTGGTTCAGAAGAAAAGACTTTATGCAAAGCTGATACTGCTACTTGACAAATCCAAGATCTGAATGGGACACATCATTGCTTTCTGAGTACTATGCAATGAAGGCAAAAAGCTACTGTTGGTGTTCCTGCTTCTTCTATTATCCTTTGTAATGAAAGAATGACATCTTACTCAAATACATTTTCGTTCAATCACTGATGAATCAGAGTCCCTCCCATACTCCCATCAAAGATTCTTGAACATCTGCAGAACCTGAGCTTTGATTTTTAAACAAAATAATTTCCAGTCTCTGTGTTTGAAGAGAAAAAAAAAACTTTCAAGTGTGAACTGAGTGCAGACTGGTGCTATTCTCTGCTACGAGCTGAGATAGTAAATCGATAGCGGTATGAAAGATGAACTCCCTCCCCATCTCCCACCTTTCATCTCAGTAGGCTGAAGACTCTGAAGATTGTCTCTGAAGGGTGATTTTAGTGTCAATGTTGTTATCAATTCATTTTTCTGACAAAGACTGTGAGGAACGTTGAAATAGGACTGAGCGATCCTTCTGGGTCACTAAATTGACTCCCCTGCCATGGTAGTACTGCTATGTACAACTCTCCCCATAAATACATAGTACTCTTTTTTAAAAAAATCTAACTCTATTTTTTGGCCCCCATTATTCTCATTAAAGGCTTCGCTGCTCCAGGGTAGCAGGTACTTCTAAAACCAAGGCCAAATGTATTCACAAGCAGCTTATAGCCATTTGATCAAGTGCCAATATCACTCTTCAGAGTAAATAGCTCTTCTCCTTTCTTGATGTTAACCCCACATCGTATTTAACATCAATCATGCCCCTCTCAGCCTCCATTTGCCAGACTAAATAAGTGAAGTTCTGTGAGCCTCCTCGAAGCTGGCCCCACTTCCCTGATCCTGCTACAATTGTACAGGCTATTTCCAACGAAGACTCGCCAGTATATTGCGTAAGTGGCAATAATGTCTTCCTAGTTTTGTTCGGAAAAAGCCTCCCGAGAGTCTTGCTTTCCTTAATTCTGGCAGGTCTGAGAATAAGAAACTGATTAAAATTACCCAGACTGATGAGGCTATTTAAAATACGCCTATAGGCACCCAGCTGATGGGGTGGCAATCCTTTCGACTGCTGAGAGGTGAGGTCCCCAGGAATCTCAGCCCACACACAGTCTGGAAAGAAAAAGGGACACAGAGAGCAATAGTTACTATTTCTTAAGTAACTGGTTTTGTAATATATATTTTTTTAAAGCCGAAATGCTCTTCTCATATACCTTTTCCCTGTTCTGGTGCTTCACAACAGAAACAACCAGTAAGGAAAACCAGGAACTGGGCAGGGCAAGGAGGAGGCTGAGCACCAAGGGACCTGGGGAGCCTGGCAGGGGGGAGAGGGAGCTGGCAGAGAGAGACCCATCGAGGACTCTCCTCGTCCCAGCGGTGCAACTGCAGGGTGCTCCTCTCAGCCCAAGGCTGTGTGTCACCTATCTGAATGGTTGCCTCATGCCATCAATATTAGTTTCCCTGATGTCTCCACCATGATGGGAATTTTCAGAAAAGATACATTATAATAAAATGCAAATAGCATATTGTCTCTGAAAACGCTCATAGCTGAGTGGGCAGCATAATGGTATTAATTCAAGCTTCTAAACAACATCACTGCTATTGGTATTGATCTGACACCCATAATTGATATTAATGGGTTGTATATTCAGTTTAGTTACTCCCTTCTAAAATATCACCTTGAAATTTTCCACTGCTGATAGCATGCAGTGGTGAGTCCCTTTCCAGAAGAGGTAATTGAAATGTGGCCAGAAACAGAGAAGTGAAAAGCAACAGAGATGGAGACAGAAAGGCTATGGAAGAGTGTTCACAGTAAGAGAGGAGAGGAAAGGCAGAGGAGAAAAGGGAACTAAAATGGGCCATGCTACAGACTGGCTATGTTTATATGTAACGGTCATATCTCTTGCTGGGGATCTCGCAGTTACACAGATGGAGGATAACAGCCTGCTTTTGCTATTAGCTTGGCCCAGAAGAAGACCACTGGCCCTCTCACTAAGGCGAAGTTCCAATAGAAGAAAAAAGAGCCAAGCATGGCTGGTGCCCCGTTTCACGCAGACCTGACCACTACCGAACAGCTCATGTCAGACTGGAGCAGCCTCCCTGTTGGGAGCTCTCTCATGCACTGCACTGCTTGGAGCACCAAGTCACCACCAGAGAGAGCACTTCCAGGTCTTCTGGTCAGACAACACAAAGCTTGGATCCCAGAACTGAGGTGAGTGCTTATGCTTGTGAGCCATGCTGGCTTGCTTCATGAGTGACCAGTTTAAATGTAACTGATGTGTAAAGCATGCCATCCGCTGGAGTGCGCTGGTGGAGGTACAACTCAAACTCCATGATGGCCAAGGCCATAAAGACTTCTTAGCCTGAATTCAGAAGCACTTTGATAAATCTTCCATCCTAATGTATGAATTCTAGATTAGGTGTAAAATACAAGTTGTGTGGTTTGATCTCTGAGAGTGAGCACTCAGGACCGCTTTCCCAACGTTTCATATTGGTCTAGGGACAGATAGAGGTAGCAAGACTTGATGTTGGGAAAGCGAGTGTTGGAAGCCAAGCTTAAGTAAAGAAATTGTTCCATTACAATATCTTCCCCAATCTTATGATGAGGCAAATTCACCAGCTTGCTTCCACAGGTTTTCCACTGTTGTTTTTTGCCCCCTTTTTCTGTCTGGATATTTGTTTTGTCCACCTGTACTAGCTTGAAACTATAATTGCAAAGCTCATAGTCTTCCAGTGCCTGCTTTCCATAATTGTTGACCCTATTGAGAATGACAAGGGAAACCAAGGGTTTGCTGCCCTCATATACCTCCCAGAATGTATCTGATAGAGACACAGCACTCTGGAAAATGTGCTGATCACCTGTAATCTTTAAGAATCCCATATAAAAAAATAATCCATGTAACCAGAAATATGAAGGAAAGATGTGTGTTATCTGAATGGAGTTCCAGTGTCCTCAGAACTAATTACTTGAAGTGCTTGAATGAAATCTGATGGAGTATAATAGCTGTTGAGATGTTTTCCCACTGCCCAGGAAACACAGCGCTGATTTTACTGGGCTTTGCATGTTAATTATGTACACTACTACTGATAATACTCAGAAACCTCCTGCTGTGTGGGCAGGATTAATGCAAGATGGTACTGATGCAAATATAGATTGCTTGCTGAAAGTGAGCTGGAAAATGGTTCCGCATGTTCACTAAGCTACACCCCGTTAGGCACATTTCAAAATGTGTTCAGAAGTTGATGTTATTTCTGTGCATCAAGAACATAAATTAGAATCCAGATTTCATTAAGACAGCAAAAGACATCTGCCAGAATGGAAGAGGGTAGAGATTAAGACACACAACCGAGTTTCCCCAGTTTAATGAGCCATCGCTGATCACTTGAGCCACTGCAGCTAGCCATGTACATGCCCTTGTGAAGTAAAACACTGTGTAGAACTGATTTGCAAGGTGGCAGGAGTGAGCACATGCTCCATGACAGTGGCCCAGCTCAGTAGCATGTCCAGCCAAGAGTCACAGTCCATGGAAAAGGCAAAGGTAGGAACGGACACCCACCTTGCTTCTTTGCCAGGTGGACACTTAACCATTTTTCTGTTTTGGACTCAGTGAAAATAAGCTGCTACCTGCACCCTCAGGCTCCAGTTCTGGGGAAGAAAGGAGAGCCTGGCAGTGTTCTCTGAAGGGCTGCCAAGCCCTGTGCTGCCAGCTCAGTTGTGTGTTTGAGACATGGATCTCCAAAGGTCTTTAAAGGTTGCTTTGAACTCTAGTGGTGCTGAATACAGCATCTTGCTGTGAAATTAATGGGATCCAGAAAAGCTCAGCTCTCTGAGAAAACAGTCTGCTTCAATCTATTCACATTAAATATATTCAAGGTTTTTTTTCTTGTACCAATTACTTAAGATGTTGAATCATCATCTTAGCATCAGGGATAGTAGACAATCTTCCGAAAGCGGTTCTACCTCTGTCTGCACTGAACCAGTCACCCTTTACATGAAGCGATTAGGGCATATAAACAGTAGAGACATGTTAAACTGATGCCATATAAACCTTATCTGCAAGGATAATCACAGTCAGCGTACACTGATACCGCTGTTGCTAGCTTACAAATGCAGCACTGGATATCTCAGAAGCTGTCGTTACCTTTTCACTGGATGATACAATGATTTTTATTCTTCCAAGAGAGATGTGTAACTTGCTAGCTGGATGCTCCTGTGGGTTTGGAAATACCCAGGAGTACCGGCAGCTGCTGAAGTGCGCTCAGGTTTTAGGGCTTCCTTCCTGACCTTTTACATTACCGAGCATGGCTTGATTTTTGTATGAAAAAAAGTCATATTAAAGAATAGTCTACATCCGCGTTTTGTAAGAGATGTGGCCAAGTATCAAGGTAATCTACATATTAAACTCTGTATTAAGGTTTCTGATGAGCTCCATTCCATGTTCTCATTTTAACCGTTATCTCCATTTCCTGACCCTGCACCTCCTACGCTATCTCCCAATATGAACTGCACTGGGTCTGATTGCATTTGCGCTCATTAAAGACAGAAACCGCCTTCTTACATATCTTAAAGACAGTTCTGAATTAAGAGCTATATATGATATTTCTCTCTGAAGGAATTTCTACTCGATGGATGTAAATCTTGATTAGGGTACATATATATGATGCAAGAGCAGTATCAAATATTCTTCACTGTGGCCTTTTACAGCATGATTTGACTACAATATGTCTTTGAATATTTGGTGTATTTAGAAAGCCTATTTAATGGTTATAATTTGGGCACATTTTAAACTGATGAGAGGATGATTTTTCCACAAACCAACAGCTTTTACTTATGTCTCAGCTGTTTTGGCATTGGGTATCATCATTTAGATTTTTGACTGTAAGTGACCCACAAAGAGGAAAAAAACCTTACGCTCCTTTTTGTTTCTTTGTTCAGTTTTCCTTTTTCAATAAACCTGCCTTCTTGCCTTTATCCCTTTCTGTTTAATTTGGCAGAGGAGGAAACGGGTAGCAGGCAGAGCAGGGAGACCCAAATTGCTGTCTGCCCCAGAGGGAAGGGCTGTGGGTCGAGCCCAGCCGTGCTACAGCGTGTGCCCTGCTACGGGGCTGGGCACCAAGGAGGAACCGGGGGCTGGAACTCCCCCTCCTTTACTCGGGTAGAAAGGCAGTGAAAAAGTGTGTCTCTCTCTCAAGCCCTCCAGCAGGGAAAGCCAAGTGTAACAATTCTGATATATACTTACCATATAAAAACAACCAGAGGAAAAACATTGTACGTTTTTCATCTTATATTGAAACAAAAAGGATATAAATCCAAGCCAAGCAAAAATCTCAGTAGTAATCTAGCTCATCATCCCACAATATTTACAACCACAGTTGAAAACAGTAGGTATTTACTCTGTCTCCCTAAAAAAAGTCAGAGTATTAAATATACTACCAATTACAGTTAGACTTATGTATGGATTATTTTAATGGTTTACTGACATGCTAGCAAACTAAGGACCCTGTTTTATTAGTATCATTTAAGTCCGTATTAGAAAAAACATTTAGGATTTCACTCCTCATAACAACAATAATCTAGATTTTTGAAGGAAAGGCAAAACAGTCTATCTGTCATTTCCATGATACAGCCACATAACAAGACACGATCCTAAAAGCGTGTGAAATTCTGAGTTGATAAAAGAACTGATAGCAGAGCAATTCAATGGTTTTTAAATGCCACTTTGTTCACAGTGGTAATTTACACTTCATGTGATATCCCTATAATAATCAATCATATCTTCATTGCACACATCATTTTTTCTGATGTATGCCTTTCCACAAGTTTATCCATTGTAATTGTGTCCCAGATGCTACCTTTTTCCTTAAATTGCACCATTTTTTAAGTAGTTTCCAATACAATAAAAAACCCCAACAGTCTATGAGCGGATACACTGTAATGTACAAAAAAAGGCTATTTCACTGAAGAGTATCCATTACATGCAATAACAGTGATTTGTTTTGCAACATCTATTTTATGTTTTCAAGCTACATAAAAAGCACTCTTGTCCTGCGGTAATTAAAACCAAGACAACACAGACAAGTGTTTTTCCTTCCCTTTCTCTAACAGAAACGAGCCTGAAGGGACAAAAGTTTGGTTCATCCTTTTACGTGCCTGGAAAAAATGACAGCTCAAATAATGGGGCAGGTGTTGGAGCCGTTTGGGTGTCACTAGGAAAGGGGGAACAGATACCACCAGATCTCAACATTAATATTATCTGGGAAGGTGAGTACATGGCGGTTCCTAGGAGCAGGAGCATTTGTCAGCCCTTGCTTGGCCCAAGCCGGAGAGCCAGCAGCTATCCTGGTGCAGAGCTCCACACCCATCACCAGCAGCTGCTCCTTCAACACCAGTCTGAGGAACTCAGGGCTGTCTGTCTCGGGCTTGCCGCCTGAAGGTCCTGGACTACTCAGCCATCGCAGCCCAGGCTGATCCCTCATTCAGGCTGAGCAGAAGGTTCAAAAAATCCTCCGGGGCTGGAGGTGCGCCCTGCCCAAGGCTGTGTGTCAGGGAGCAGTGGCTCTTCAGAAGCAAAGTCACAAGGACCACACGGTCCCCAGCCCGGTGGCACAAGGGGTCTGTGGGAGGCAGGGACTACAAGTGGCAGTGAAGACAAAGACATCTGGCTAAAGAACTGACTGAAAAATGAGGTTGGGAATTTGGGAGAAACAAAACTGCCCGTGAGTTGTTTCTGGTGTGTTCAGAAAACATGGTCTTTGCTAAATGAAAATATTACATGAAAGCATGTATCAAATTCATATAAGCTGTATTTTCATGCTGCAAATGCACTCAAGCAAGATATTGACTGACTGCTCCGGCTAAAGAGGTGATTATGTCCTCTTCCCTTACACCTGTGAAAGTGTCACATCAGGATTTTTTTCAGGTGGACGCCCAGAAAGCATTATAAAAAATCTGGGGTTACCTCACCTGTGCTGAATCAACATCACTGCTTGGGAAGAGGTGAAACTTTGGAAAAACTGGGAATCAAATGCTTTCCTGCAATACAAACTGGTTTGGTTTGGTTTGGTTTGGTTTGGTTTGGTTTGTTTTTTCCAGAGGAATTACATAGAGGAAACCTGAGGACACAATTTAACTCCAATGGGAAGAAATTTTTCTTACCAACAACAACAAAAGTGACAAAGCATCGGGACATTTAACAAACTGTCTGTGCAAAGAAGGTTGGCGAAAATTAAGAAATTACTTGAGTCTTTCCCCTGGGCAGAATTTAATCTGAATAAATTATTTCAAGAGCGTATGACACCAAGTCTTCTCTATTACAGACAGTCACACCAATTAAACTGGTGCAATCATTCCTATTTTGGATTTATGGGTTCTTTTACTTCATCTTAGTTTTGATTTGTTCCTAACTGATGCAAGCTAACTGATGTACCTCCAGTTTAATTTGAAATAAAAGTGTTTTAGATAAATTTTAATTAAAACTGCTTAGAAGCAGTCTGTAAGTTACTCCCGTGTGACTGGGAGACCTCAGATCAAAACAAAGGTGTTCATATACCAACTTGCACCAAAAATATCCAAAGGTTTGAATTTCAGCCCATCTCGTTATTTTGCTTCTCGTTATCACCCAGACAAACCCGTTGTCGTGTACTCAGACACTCTCAGTGGTTCGGCGCTATGTACATCTGATAACGTTGCAAGTCAAGGCAAGGGTTCTCCTGAAGTGAGGCAGGAGAGTTTTTTAAAGGTCAGTAAATAGATCAGTTAAAAATCAGCCCAAGAAACAGTAAAAAGAGAGCAAGAAAATAGAATGAAGCAAGATCAAAGTGTGTGACTGACAGATTGCTGGTTCTTGGGATGCAGTGTTGCCCTGCTTGGAGAATACCAAGCTCTCCTGCTTTCTCTGAAAGTCAAGGTTTAAATCACAGAAAGTGAAATGCTTTCCCTCTTAATTACACCGAAAGGGCATTTTTGCCAAATCTCAAGGACATTCTTCTTGAAAAAAGAAGGAAATACTGGAGGCATTTTAAAGCATAGAATTGTCTTCGTTTTTAAAAATTACAGAATAAAACAGAATAGACTATTTCAGTCAGAAGGGACTTACCACGAACGCCTAGTCCAACTGCCTGACCACTTCAGGGCTGACCAAAGTTAAAGCCTGGTATTAAGGGCATTGCCCAAAAGCCCCTTAAACACTGACAGGCTCGGGGCATCGACCACTTCCCTAGGAAGCCTGTTCCAGTGTGGGACCACCCTCTCAGTAAAGAAATGCTTCCTAAAGAAGAATTGCCTTCTTATATCGCTGAAGAAATGTTTATCATTAGATAAACACGTTATCTGTGGCATTCATGGCATTTCCTACCGAAACGCGCAAGTATTGCTAAATAACTGGCCCTCACAACACCTGATGAGGTAAGTAAATATTACCCTGTTTCTAGGTGGCTAGATGTTGCCCCATTCTCCGGATGACGATGACCCAGAGAAATTCAGTGATTTCTCTGTCAGGTCCAATGCCCTGGGAAGCCAATAGAACTTAGATGGGTGCCTGTACTTAACCCCATTCTCCGGATGACGAAAAAAGTCGTTTTAAACTTGGGAGCTGAAGTTTCCAGCTGTCAATCCTGACCTGAATTTCCTGGACTATTTAAAACACAAATGTAAAAGCTTGTCACTGGAAGTTAAACAGTATAGGGATGATTAATTTGAGCCGCTGACATGGGGTTGTAGGCCAGTGATGCTGTGTTTGCAAAGTTTCAGTCTTTTCTGGTAAGAATAGCTCCCAGGCCCAGAGAGAAAAGGGGGCAGGAAGCACTGTCTACCGTTATTAAAATGGTTCACTGATCTCATGCCTTTAAGGAGGCTCGGACTAATAAATAGTCAAACATTAACCTTTTTAGCTTAAAAAGGAAAGAAAAACGTCCACGCGCAATGAAAAGCAGCAATGCGGTGAGCTATCCTCTGTCTGTGGCTCTGACTGGTGCTGCCCCGCTGTTTGGGACCCCTCTGCTGCCTGATGTGACGGCTCACCGCGGTGCTCACCGTTGGGTGTGTTTATCCACGTCAGGGACACCCAGCACTGGTTTCTCATTTGAAGGATACATTTTAATTCATTAATTTGCTGCGTTAAGCAAGGCAAAGGCTAATTTAATGACTTGAGCATTTGCAGAAAGCACACAGGAATCAAAACAACTGCTGGTTAATCTTGTTTCCAGCATTGAATTCAACCTTCATCTAATCATTTAACAGAAAAAAAAAAGACACAAAATCACAAGTAAGAACTTCCTCTTCTGTGCTGCCTCAAGGTAGTGCTAAATCACACACATGAAATAAAAACTGGGGACGTGGCTTCATGTTGGAGTCAATGCCTGCAAAACCATGGTCATACACTGCCCCTGGTTTTGCACTCACAAACCAAGTAAGGAAATGGCATGCAAAGAAGAAAACTTTTGGGCCCTTTCCTTAATGGCTATGTAAACAGCAAACACTTGCCAATTCAGCCCTGGCAGGATTTTTTTTGCAAAGGGTCAGTAAGAACACTTTTTGTAGGGTAAAGTTTTAAAAGATGGTAGCAAGCTGGCTCTTTCAGGAAAAGTGTTTCTACAGAGAAGCTTCAGTACAATTCTCCGCAAATTTTCTCCTTGACTCAGCAAGCCTTAAAGGACTCCAGCCCATAGAGAAGCTGGTACTGTGAGCTTGAATAGAGAGAAATGCTAGAAGACATCCTTCAGAGCCTCACAGTAACAGTGGAAAGAAGAAGTGGGTCCTTCTGAGACTAAAACAAGGATGGGAGTTTCAGGACAGGATCAAATCAGAAGATTTTTCTCAAAAAACCCATCAGCTTCCCTATGGAGACAGCTCAGAGGTGAAGGCCTGGCCAGAAGGAGGCAAGGATCTTGGGACAACTAGGAGGAATATCGTGAGTGTTGACTTCCCAGAGAGCATCCTTGAATCCGCACTACGTATGCTGAAGGCTGACTGAATCGTGGAATTTTGGAATTTTTGGAATGAGGATCTGGATCCTGTTGAGCCAGCACCAAGGTGCAGAGACTAGACCATGATAAAGACCTAAGACTGAGTCTAAGTATTATTTATTTCTATTCAGCGGAGTTACATTCTTACATGGGTTGTGACACTGAAAGTGATGGTGATGGCAATAGTTTCTCGAAAGTCAAGTTACTGCCTCAGAAAAGAAAGGGCTTTCTAGCTTCCAGAAAGGTAGAAGAAATGTCTTTATGCAGTCAAATAGCGATCAGTAATTCTCATACATTTACTGCCATTGCTAATGGTAGATGCGAGATGTAAGATAGCATGCAGCTGGAGCAGATTGTAAAGATAATTACAACACAGCTCAATAGTTTAAATATTCTTCTCTTTGTAATAAAAAATCTTAGTAATTTTTGCTCATTTCCCAAAGAATTTCACATTTGTAAAGGACATTTCCTGTTACCTGCTTGAATCCATGAAAATATTAAGGCATGCCATGTTGTAGCAGAAAGTCTTAAGATGTTTTCCATGTATTAAAAGTTATTTTTGTACATTAACTGAGCATTGACCTTCTGCAATTTTAATGTTCTTTACAAAAGGTGAAGATGGGGATCACAGAGAGGCATATTAAGTGACAGAACGTTACTTATATTGCTTTTACAATGTGCCAACGGTTTTGAATGACATAATCTTAAAGCAACAATCTGATTTTTTTGTTGCTAGAAATATGATATAATGCATTAACTGGAAGGCAAGCTTTTAAATATTATTGGTTCCTTTTCCATACATGTACATTTTATTTAGAAAGACATTATAGGAAAACAGAAAATTGGAAAAGAATTTACTCCGGGAAATTTGCACTCAAATACTCAATTTCACATTTTAATTTCAATAGATTGAAAAATTTGCTAAATCTAGCTTAAGAATTTTCATTGAAGAAAAACTGCTGACTTTTCAGAAAACTGTAAGCATCACTAAAGTTTCAAACCTCGATGAAAGGGCGGACAACTGTTATTCCTGCAACACGCATGGTGCAGTGAGAGACTGGCTGTGCGTGTGCGCGTGAGTTGGCGTCTCGTAGTAGAATATTGGGACATCTCCTAACTTCAGCTGCCAGTTCCCTCCATTTCTCTGAGCTTGTGAAATGTGCTGTCAATTCCTACCTCAAATGCAGCAGTGGAGAGGAGCTTTTTCTTGTGTGTAAACAGGCTTTGCCAGACTGCAGGAGCCTAATGAACACTTCTGATGTGAGACTAATTTTCAAACCAAAGTTCATTTAAACTGTGCCAGTAAAGGCTTTTAATGAGATTTTTGCTTCTAATAGAAAGAAAATATGTATAAAAATTATTAAAATGCACAAAATACCACTGTAAAAAGATACTTTTAAATTGATAGTAATCAAATTGTTCCTCTACGAACAATGGAAATGCAAAGCGGAGAGAGAAATATCTAATATATTAAGGGAAATTACATTTCCCAAGGTTTCCTTTTCCTTCCTTTTCCTGTGTGGTACCTCACTTCTAGCCAAGAAAGTTCCCTCTTATGCATCTTAGCTCAAATCCAGTTTCTAATATGCCAAACTATGTGCAGGAGGAGCTCAGGCATGAATTTATGTTCCCTGCTGCCAGCTGTGTTACGAGGCCAGTAAGCTCTGGCACAGGATGAGGCAGGCAAGGAACTTCTCCGTTCCCCCATCACTAGAGCTCATCTGCAATGACGTTAAGGAAGAAAATGGCTGAAGGTCCTAGTTCCTCTCAGCTGTCCAGGATTTGCCCGAGGTGGGTCAGTCTGTCTACAGCCTTCATTTGACTTCCCTCGGATTCACTTTCATAAACCATAGTGAACTAAGAGAGGGATGTTTACACTATTTTAAGGTATTAAAGCAGAGAAACAGATGCCAAGATATGCAGTGATTTACCTCTGTCACATACCCACGGCAATTAAAGGGATCTAAGGTGTCTAAATAGCTTGGAGAAATGGGCCTCGGTGCTTGCCCGGGTAGCAGGACAGAGAATGAAAATCATACATGAGAAGTGCTGAGCAGCCCATCCTCTCCCTTCCCCTTCCCCTTCCCCTTGCCCTTGCCCTTCCCCTTCCCCTTCCCTTTCCCCTTCCCCCTCCCCTTCCCCTTCCCCTTCTCTTTCCCCTTTCTCTTCCCTTTCCTTTCCCTTCCCCTGGAGAGGAATTAGAAGATGAGAATGGCTTCAATTTTTAAGTGCTAAAAGAAATTAGAACCCAACTCGGAAATAATTATAGAACCATTTGCATGCCATTCGGAGGTGACTTGATTAATGCATCTAATTAATTATTTTCGGCTATTTGCGGTATGGCAGCAGGTAGCCAGCCAGCCATCCAGCCACATTTGTGGTAGATACTATAAAAGAATAATACATTTCACGACCTGCATATGAGACACGAGCAGACAGATGCAAATAGAGGGAAGTGAGAAGGGGAAAAAAATAAATTGAGTTCAACAGGAAAAAAAAAAGCAGTACATCTTCGCATACACAATGCCAGACAAGCGTGTTCATCCCATCCCACAGTAGGATTATTTCCTACAGCATATTCATGATTGCTTTGTCTACTCTGGTTTTAATGTTTCAAATTATGGGGATTCCACCATTTCCTTTGAGAGCCTCTTCTGCAGTCTAATCCTGCTCATCCCTTGGAAGCTTTCCCTGATACGTGTTTCGGCTCCCTTTCTTATTTCCATCCGATTATTCAAAGTTGTATCCTCTTCTCCCTGCTTTTTTTCCCCCTTCAACTTCCTCACTGCTTCCACCTTTCCGATAATCGTGGGCAGCTTTCTGGGCCATCCCTTGCTGTGGCTTCGCAAGCTGAGCAAGCACTCTTGTAATCTCCCCTTGTAACTCAGTCCCTCCAGGCAGCTGATTATTTTTGTTGTCTTTCTGTGAATGCCTCCTGCTTTTGACTTTTTTTTTTTTGCTACATTTGGCCAAATCCTGACTCCCCACTCCAACAGGCAGACGAGAAGCTAACCCGTTCATTCACAGACATGGTTGCTTTTACTATGGTGGCCAGAAGACAAACGCATCATTTAGGTGTTTTAGGTCAAGGTGACAGTGTCTACACAAGGGCTCTTTCTTTTTTCTAAATGTCTTTAGTGCCTTGCCCCCTTCCTGAAGTTATGATGCTGGGAATGTTTTCTAGTATAGATCTGGCTTTGGGCTAAATGTCTGCAAAACTGGTTTGCTGTGAGAGAGTTAGGAAAGAGAATTTGTATCTAGTCAGGGTCAATTCTATGTGGTCCTCCAGAGGTTTCACTCAGCTAACGACACCATAAGGTGATCTGTACAGAGTACAGTCTCCAGTAGGATTTGACCACTACAACAAGTATTGTTAAGTAAAAATACACTTTTGTTTTCTTTCTTCCATGAAGATATGGGTGTTCAAATGGGTCACTGCATGTAAATAATCCAAATCATTTCAATGAAAGCATTTGTGTACAAAGTCACTCGTAAGCTGTGTTGACCAGGGCTGCTGGTGGAAAGGCAGCGCTGACTGGTTTCTTCTCCTGAAAGCAGATGAAACCGTACGCCATGCAACTATCACTGTGCCTGCCACAAAGCATGGCTTGCTAGAAAAGCATTCTACAAATCCTGACCATGCTAATCAATCACTGCATCCAGAATACAAACAGCATCCTGTTTTCTTGGAGTCAGGAACATTTCTACCCCTCGTTCCAGGGGGTGATTAGGACGCAGCCTCTTACCTATAAATCTGAAAGGATCCATGAATTAAGACAAGCTGGGTCAAATCTCCTGACTTGCTTCTCTTTCGCTGGAATTCCAGCATTTCATCAAAATCATTGTACAAATTTATATGCTTGAGATTTCATCCCTGGAGCCTGGGCCCTGATACTGTGCGTAAGTACAAAATCTCTCCTCTTGAGATCAGCCCTAGGGGAACAAATGGGCTTTCCAAGGAAGACTGCAGTGGCCCTGCTTGTGTCCCCATGCTGGGGCTTGGCTGATGGAGCCCCAGGTCAAGGTTCCCACAGTGCTCACCCTTGTCTGCACCCAGCCTCAGGTGGTGGGATGGCCCTGCCTGCCCGGGGGGCCCCCGCAGCCCCCCAAACTCCCTCCACAGGAGCCACCACCAAGCACATTGCCCTGGCAGAGAGTTTGCTGAACCCAGCCATTTCCATTTCTGCCAGCTGAGTTCCAGCCCCAAGTGACTGCTCCTCCTTTAAAAGCACCCGATGCCTCAAACGCGGGGCTCGTCATGGAAGCAGCAAGAACATTTCAGACGCAACAATGTGAATGCTCAAATATTTCTCTTCAGGTCCCTTTTTGTAACTTCACAAAAGGAAAAATTTGGAAAGCAGGGTGAACACCACCAGTGCAGATTCTGGAATGATCGGATAACGAGTCAAATAATCAGCTCCTATCAATCAGATCTGGGGACGTAAAGGTGCAACTCAGAGATACGCATTAGCGAAGGAGGTTGGATCATCGCAAAGCCTTCCCTTGCCTCCCTCTTGGCTGCCTCCATCACACTTGAAAAAGCCACTCCTGCAGAAGGCTGGCACTTTCAGCCTGTTTTATCCCACATAACACAACAAACAAACAAAACTCGGATTCTCAGGTAGGAACCCTGGAGCATATTTGGATTGAATTGCTTTTCATTGTTTAGGTCTTGATGTAATGAGCAAGAAAGACCCGGATGACTTTTTGAATGTCTGTTTTTGAAACACACAGGGCTCAACAAAAGGTAAAAACCTTACCCCTGTGGTAAGGGAGAGGCGTTTGTTAGCCCTAAATGGCGTGCGTGTTGCCATGCTGCTAAAAGTAATGGTCCTGCTAAAGACACTAACCAGATGGCTCTCGTCTTGCAGTGCATTAACGAGTAGCCCAGGAGCGGTTACTAGAAATCAACATATATGACAATAGAAGAAATAGCAGCACCATAAAATGAAGGGACTTTGTGCGTTCAAGCCTTGCTTATGGCAGGCAACCTCGCCGAAGTATCCCAACCAGTTCTGCCGCTGGTGTGGCTGAAGTGGTGCTGGCATCGGCCACGATCTGGGTGTGAACAGCTCTCCTGCATCTGGGGCTGGTAACCAGCAAAAACGAGAAACCACCAGTCCTGCACGCGCTGCAGGAGTCGCTCCAGTGCTGAAGCCAGTTGAGCGCAGCTGGTAATGTGATGTAATTTGTTTTTGTTCCACAACGTATTAAAAAATTACATTGTTTAGTAGCAGCCTAAGCTTTATCTTTTGAAGAAACTCCTACATCCTGGCTTTCCTTCCACAGGCTGAGAGGGTGAGCTGGTGAGCCAATGTTGGCCTGGGGATGATTACGCCTTTTTCTTTCTGCCAACGTCGTGTCCCACTAAGACCCGTTCCACCACTGGGAGTCTCAAGGACTTTTGAAACGATAGGTACTGTGGTGTCTTGCTCCTTCCTTCTCGTGACAGATTTTAAAAAAAAACCCCAACCCAAAGCCAACCCAAACAAAAAAAAAAAAAAAAAGGAAGAAAATAGGTACGGGGAGAGAAAGACAGAAAGGAAGATGTTCCTTGTGAAGTGTATTTGTTGATGTGAAAGGGAGCTTTATTAAATGTTTTCAAAACAGTTCCTTCTTATGTTGGAGCACTGTAATTAAGAGTACTGCTGGGTCAGTCCTTTTTCACCACGTTCTCCAGATACGGGCTCAGCGTTGGTGGGTACATCCTGGTGCGGAGCGTGGACGCGCCACGGTCTCAGCTCTGGGTTGTTTTTTTTTAATTACATTAAGATTATGCTATTCCTTCATGGAAACGTGCACCCAGGGTTTAGTGAGATACGCACCAGAATTGCCACGGCTGAATGGATGGGAATGGAAGGGAATGGAATGGAAGGGAATGGAATGGAAGGGAAGGGAAGGGAAAGGAATGGAATGGAAGGGAAAGGAATGGAAGGGAACGGAATGGAAGGGAATGGAATGGAAGGGAATGGAAGGGAAGGGAAAGGAATGGAAGGGAAAGGAATGGAATGGAAGGGAACGGAATGGAAGGGAATGGAATGGAAGGGAA
>NW_009260080.1:3359422-3377605 GCF_000687185.1 Egretta garzetta
GGAAGGAGCGAGGGGCCGGCAGCCTTCGCGCCTGTCGGGACCCCCCGGCCACTGGGGATTCAGCGCCCAGAGTGCCATCGGTCCGGGGGACGATTTCAGCGGATGGGATGCAATCTGTTCCTCCCAGAAGAAGAGCGTGGGGAGTATCTCCGCGTGCTGATGCTAGGCTTGGCTCTTCCCTGAAATGCTATTAGCTACCCCCCATTTTTTCCATAAAACCCCCCAAATATCAGGGTGTGTTCACCACCGAGCGGCTACAGCACTTCAGAGGAAGGGGCAAATGACCCAGCGTGTCCCAAATTAGTTATTGGAAGCGGTCGATATATTGAGCCGTCTGTCTGTCTTTCTGTCTTTTTGTAACGGTTTGTAAGGGCTCCGAGCCAGAAAGTAAAATGCGCTCGAGCCAGTTTCATCAGCAGGGAGGAGCTGATGTTGACATTGTATTTTCCTTTTAACGCTTTGAGGGTGAAGAGGAGAAGGAGCTACCGGGATTGCTTGTGGCTCTCATTTCCGTGCCTCCCCCTCCCCGAGGGTGCCCTGAAAACCTGAAATGAGAGGAGTTAAATACGATATTGCCTTTCTGTGATGCACTGCCCGTCGATTGGCCCTTCTCCCTGGTAGTAAGGCTGGGAGGAAGGGCCGTTTGTATCCCGGTATAGGTAACGTTCTCGCTTTATGCAGAAAATGCTTCTCGGTGTGTATGGCATCGTTGTCTGCACACCAACAAGATACTAATGAAAACAGCTGTTACTAAATGCTTGCAGAAGACCAAAATCAAGCCGGCATAGATCCTGCGATAAGAAATACGCTAATTCAGTGTGCTAAAGTTGTAATGCAGTTTTACGGTGCCCTTTCTGTTGCTGTAAGCATAATCCTAGAAGGCTCTGAGGAAGCGGGATGTGGTTTGCAATTGGGCATCTGTATCTGCACTGCTGTAACTCCCCTGCAGCTAGAGCTGGAATGAGCTTAGCCCACTGACAATTATCTTTCCTTCTGTGCCACTGACGTGACACCCAGTAGATGGGACAGCTCGTGTTTTCTGACTGTGGCAGCCTAAACGAAGATCGGTTGGAATTGGGAGGCAGGTGGAGACAGGGTCAGTGTCCCGGTTTCAGTGTCTTCCCCAAAGCCGCTCTTGACGTGCTCTTAGTCAAGTACATGGCAGTGCTTAGTGCCTGAGAAAATGAAATAATCCATTGCTTAAAGCTCCTAGCTTCAGGCGTCCGTGTTGCTGCTCCTGGTCTGTTCCCAAAACTAACCCCCACATGTAGCGGGATCAGTAATTGGCACAGTTTGGTTGCGCTGTAGAAGGCTGGTCATGCTCTGGCCACGCTAACTCTTTGAGTTGAATGATTTGCGAGGCAACTTTGTGCACCTTTGCACCCTGAACGTGCAGCTCCTTACGTATGTGCTTAACTTGGCCATCGTGAGCCAGCCCCCTGGCTTCAGCAGAGTACGCTCACTGTGATGCGCTTGTGCACGTACATCGATATGCACAAGACTGAGATTTTAACGCGTGTTATGCTCATGATGTGTTAGGGTGTCTCTGCTGCCTTCGTGAAGCAGGAAACTGTTGAAGGCAATGGACAGGCAACTGCATGCTTAAACGTGTGTTTGGGTCTCACGGGTGACAGTGGGAGCTGAGTGACTGCCGCAAATTGTGCCCCTTTTTCAAGTGCTTCCCTGACTCAGACTTGCTAGGAAGATGTTTCAAATGCTGGATGCCTGAAACGGTTGCTGTATTGTTCACGAGCGTGAGTTTTTCAGTTCTGGTGCTGCCAAATGTGGTGGATTGTGAATTGCTGCTGCTTGTACCCAAGCAACCTGGTTGTCTGGTGCCAAAACCTGTTAGAGACAGTGCAGCCTCGGGAACAGCTTCTGAAAGAAAGCTGCTGCTTCGTGGAGAAGGGAGAGGAACACCGGCAGGGTTATGGCAAGGCCGTTTCTTGGCTGTGAGCTAAAGCTGTCTCCTTCCTAGTTCTTGGAAGTGTCTTGTGTGTTAACGCGGGTCCAACCCACGCAATGTATCTTGAAACCTAATGTAAAATAGCTGGTGGCCCTACGACCAGACGGCTAGTTACTGTGTCACTAGCACAGCGGGCACTGTGCAGATGTTGTAATTACAGTCTTCACTGGTAGCCACCATACATTTAAATTTGGCCATGGTATTTCCCCCCCCCCTCCTGCCTTTTAGCCAAATTCTGAGTTCCTTGTTCAGCTGTGCACCAGGCGTAGCCTCACTCGCGGCAGGGGTGCTGGCATGAGAACCTCAAGAAGTGGCTGCCAGACAGGTAGCACGTACTTTTTAGACGATAGGGCTAAGTGCCTTTTTAATGTGTGAGCGTTTGGGCAGTTCTGCACTGCTCCTTGGTCGGGAGGGAGGAGCAGTGTGTCAGGAAGGTGTTTACTTGGTGTTCTGCTAAGGTCCTCTCGGTGGCAATCCTAACCCCTTGGTTATTGTGGGCAAGCCGCATGCCTTCTACCTTCCCTTTGTTGTGGTCTGAATGGTTTTTTTTTTTGTTTTAAACATAGCTCTTTAAAAGGCACTATGGATGCAAATTAGGATAACCATTTGAGATTTTGGTAGTTTCATTATTAGGATTCAGAAGGTGTAGACCAGAGTCAGAAATGCTTACCGGCGTCCTCGTAGCCTGCCCCACAGCGGGAGTGGGCGACGGAGGTAGCCTGGCACGAGGATGAGTGCTGAGAATGATTTTCACATTGATGGGTTAACACGTTCATCTTAAGGCATCAATAGCACACTTCTTGACGGTGTTTTCACTTCGTTTTGGGAGTGGGAAAATTCTTCTGTGTCTCTGAGAACATAGGGGTGCAGCAGCAGTTTAAATTTTATGAGTATTAGAAGTTGTGGAATCATCCTTATTCCACCAGATGTTCCGAAGACGTTTGTTTTGCTGTGTTTGAGGGAATGCGCCTGATGCTGGCATGTTACATGTGTGTTCTTTGACACTCTGTAGTAGTTTCCACTGAGCGTACTAAAGCTTGCACTGCTCAAAACTGTAGCCCTTCTAGGCTGATGCAATCAACATGTCACTCTGCAGGAGTTGTTTTTTAGGGCTCCTTAGAATTTTACGAGGCTTTAGTTTTCTAGCGATGTATAAAATTGTACTGGGTGGAAATAGATGAATCATCTTGTTTTTTAGAATAGCTTGGGGGTTGTTAACTGAAGAACTGGTTTAATAAAACCAGGAGTCCTGAAATGTGCTGTCTTATTAAAAAGTAATACTATAACCCCTCCATTCTTAAAAATACTTAAGAAATTAAAGAAAAAGCCCCTCAAATACTTTTCTCATTTTCCCCTCAATTTAAGGGTGTACAGGGTTCTGCTGCCCTTCCAATTACTTCCTGAACCAAAATTAATTGGGAAAAGATGCTCTGTAGTTCTTCCAGTATTTTATCCACGTGTCAGATAACGTAGCAGAAACACAGAACCACAGGCGCCACATGGAAAATGTGAAAACCATCCTGTTCAGAAACTATTCTTCCTATATTCCATACTATACTTCCAGTCTTCTTCCATTTTAAACATATGAGGCATAGCAGGTTTGGGTTGTTTTTTTTTTTTTGAAAGTCTGAACTTTTCTCCAAAGAGCACTTTCAAAAAAGTGTCAGCAGATCTTTAATGACCGGTTCCTTATTCCCAAAGGCACTGGACACGCACTCAGCTAATTAATTTGGTCCTCAGCTTTTGTCGTGTCGACTGGCTCGATTATTTTCGTTAATACTGTTTGGGTTGATTTGGTCATTGTCTGGCCAGGTTAATTCTATTTTTAGTGATTATTATTAATGATATATGTTATAAAATATTTTTATTACTATTTCATTAGCTATAGGTTCTGTCTTTTGTTGTCTGCATGTAGTCACTGGGTTGGGGCCAGAGAGCTGTAGTTAGCTCCTCTAGTTATTATTTCTCCGTAACATTTGCCAGCTGACTCTTCACCTGTGGAGAGGTTTCAAAGTGTGAAAATTTCAATAACTACCACACCTCTGTGATTTGGGACACAAAGTCATCCTTTTAATTCACTCCTTGAGAGATAGTGCTGTGCTTAGCAAGTGGGTATCACCTGTGCAATGACAAAGTGTTAATACTTTCTGAGTTCAGGTGAGAAATGAACTAAGAAATTCAATACTCACATTTGCTTCTTGTTGGTTTTTTGGGCCGTGAGGGTGCAGTTGGCTCATGTTTTCAGATCTTGTTCTGGCAAAGAGAGAACTAATTTCCTCAAAATACATAAAGCTGAAATTTTCACATAAGTTACGTACAAGATCTAAGGCTTTCAGAGAATATAGCAAATACCATGGGAATTATGGTAAAATTCAGAGCGCTGGCAAGAGAAACTTTTTTTTTTCTTTGTGAGCTGAAGCTCCTCTCATCAGCTGTTTTGTTTCTTGGATGGTGCTCAGGTTGGAGAGGGACAGTAACTCGATTATTTTAAAAACAGGTTAAATTAGCTCATGAGTTCATAACAGTTTGCATTTTAAGGCGCTGGAATTTGGTGATTTTTTTTTTTTTTTTTAATACCTACCTACTTCACTTTATTGTGATATTTAGACTTAAGGGCTTTTAATGGGTGGTGGCGTGTGGAAAGGATTCTCTGTCAGCCAAAGTGCATTGTAATGCCTTGTAAAATAGACTATGCAAATCTCCAGGATGTTCCCAGAACAGCTGTCCCGAAGGCATGCTGTAAATATACCTTTATTGCCAGCTGATGTTGAGGCAGCATTGATGCCCAAGGGTTGCACTTAACAGATCATTCAGATAATCTTTACTGTATTACACAACAGACATACTCGAAAAACTTTTCCCAAGGACGTGTGAAAATTGCCAGTGGGATGTCAGTTTTATAGGCAAAACAGGCAGTAAGCGATGTATTTTATAAGGAGAACACGTGTTGTTGGGAGCTGCAGCTTCAGGGGACGTCTGCCTGATTCCGCTTCCCCCCGCCAAACCAACAGTGCGACGGACACCTATGGTTGTGAGTCGACCTCCTGCTTTTCTCTAGAAGGGTATTGACCTGCCTTTGTTATTCCATTATAAGGGGAATGCTGTCATTTGGATTCGAATAGTCTTTATTCTAGCAACCCAAATATCCTTCGGTATGGAAGGAATTCAGATTTAGCTCACCTCTTTGCTTTGTGTTTAATTTTTCTCAGGGAAAAATATTTTCATGCTGTATAAAAGGCAGTTATAATAAACTAATTTCTGATGCAGGGTTTGGATTGGGAGCAGCAGAGAGATCGATGTTTCTCTGAAGGGACATCAATAGACTCCTTTAGGTTTTCATAGCTCAGAATGGATGTTTGTGGTGCGGTATAGAGAATCCTAAATGTACCATAGCTCTTCTATACTTAAAAATGCATTGACTGCATTTTAATTTTTTAAGAGGCTATTTGTATAACGTGTCAAGCAGGACATATAATTTTTTAAAAATAACTGCGTTAATTCCCCGGCAACTGTCAGACAAGATGACTCACTGCAGTATAAAAATTCACCACAGCACATCACAGATTTGACACAAACTCTTAATCCATGTAAAATTATGCATGTATATTCCCCTACCTTCCCAGTGGGTGAGCTTCATTTTTCCCAGCTCCCAATGATCCCATTTTGCCTTCTCTCTTCCCCTGCCTCCTTTTTTTTCCCTTCTTGAGAACCTCTGCGCAGTCCATAGCCCTGGCCACGGGGTCTGGATGCAGAAGTCTCTTCCTGGCTTGTTAAGGGCCTTTCCTGATCATTACCACCGACCCCTGGTTCTCTCCTTGGCTATGGTGGTGTGGGGGGCATTTCCAAAACATGATTGCCCTCCACAGGGTTATTTCTGATCTTTCCTTGCATTACTAGGGTAAACATACACTAAAAAACTGGAATTGGCTTCATTGAACTCCTCTTGGCAGAATGCATCAGGGAATTGCTCATTTTAGGCCTGTGTAAATCAATCAAGTTTTTTTTTCCAATAATCTTAGCTAGGGCTTCTAATTGCTAGCCAGTGCTATTTATTGCTAGGATTAAGTATAACTTTAAAACCTGTATAAAACATATTGGGGACATCATGATCTTCTGCAATAAAAAAGTTAATACAGGAACAGGAATATTTGGAGCAATTTGGCTTGAGATAGGTGCTGGGAAGACCGTGGCCACGACTTTGGCTGGAGCCTCTGGCCGCAGAAGGGGAGGCTTCTGCCCTAAAGCCTTGTGGAGTCCTGCCAGAGCATGAACTGTGCATGGCTCTCGGGGGGTGGACGAAGGCATGCCAGGGTGCTTCTTGCAGTTCTTGGGAGATGGATGAAGGCATGCCAGGGTGCTTCTTGCAGTCCCGTTTCTGAGAGCAGTCAGTTCTTGGCAGTTTGATAGGCATAGTCTGTTTGACACATAACCTGCAGTGCTTAGAGCAGCATTAAGTGCTGGAGTGTGGATAATTGTCACATTATTTTACAGCAGATGCTAACATTGAAAAGTATATGATGTCTGGTCTCAATGACCTCTTTTTAAGAGTATCGTGTTAAATGCTTGGATGGCTAGAGAAAGAAAGAATTCTTATAAAATATCTTGATAACTTGGACGGGAAGGAGGTGTTTCCTATGACTTTTGAAGGGGCTGTTTGATTTCCAGAGACTGAACTGGACCATTAATAGGCCATCTTCTAGGGTGCTTGAGATGGTGTTTACCTTTATGTGTACTGCTGGGTCCACAGAATCGTGGCGGTTGAGGAAAGAAGGGATTCTTCAAATGTCTGCTTATTATGGAAATAAAAATGGATATTGGGACCCATGTTTGGCCCTCTTGCTCTCTGGATCCAGAAATCATACCCCCATACTAACCGTGACATATGCAGTTTCTTCATTCAAATCTTGGCTTGATCTGTATGTCAGATTAAAATATCAAAAAATGATTTTACTAAGTCTGGTCTGGTAGGAGCTGTTCAGAAGCCAGGAAAATGTTTCTTAACGAACTCTGTGACAAATACTGAAGTGTAAGTAATGGAGCCTGCTGTTTTGCTGGTAGGCTGGTGGTTGAAAGTCTGCCTAGACTAGCAAAAGTTTAGAGAATTTTGGTTGGCTTAGAGACCCAAATGAAGTATGCTGACACTTTTTCCTAGTGTGTGGATGTCCATGTGTCCATAAACAGCCTGGCAAAATAAAAGAGGCCCTAGCAACAGTCTCTTCACAGAAAGCAGGCCTGGACTATCCCTTCTGCATGGCCCCTCCAGATAGAGTTTTGCGGTATTAGCAGGATGATTACAAGGCTATTGCATCTATTACCACTTATTTTTTTAATAGACCAAACTGGTCTTTGGGATTCTAGTATCTCAGTATGAAACGGTTCTGAAATTGTACAGAATGTTTCCTTCCGAAATCCATATATTCCATAATTACAGTCTTCCACAGCTACATGCTTCAAGGTCATAGCGAATAATGAAACTTCACCTTTTTTTTTTGAGGGGATACCCTTAGTCATATTAACTCATGTTTTTCACTGTTATAATTGCAAGGAGGATGAGCAAAATCTAGAATTTTGCATGCCATGCCTCTCTTGTCCTTATTGAAAGAAATGTTGTTCAAATAACAGAATAGTATTTTTGATGAATGCCTGAACAAATAAAATGATGGCATTTGTGGTGACATGCAAACCATTCAACTTTGGTAAAGAATCTTAAAATGGAAATTGCATTTCAAATGCTAGACTTCTTTGACAGATGCCTGAGGACAAACAAACAACAGTTATCTTGTGAAACAACAAAATGCAGAAACGTCCCTGTTCTTTCCTGAATGATGACTGCCCCTCTGCTGAATTCGCTGGAAGAGCCCAGTTTAATCTGCCATGTTTTTAGTCTAAAACCAATGAATACAATGTTTAGAAGACAGTGTAAGCTTTTCGAAGTGTTGTGAAGTGAGGGGTTAACTTTTTCGAGGAAAAAATGAAAAAATACTCTTGGACTGTGCGGTGATTTTTATTTCTAAGAGGGAAAATAGCAGATTGGCAATGTTTGTAATTGGCTCTACTTTTAATCAGCTTCATGTTGCAATGGAGAAAGTTGGTTTGTTGTGTTGAGCAACAACAGTGGGACTAGCAGGAATTAAATTTAATGTTTCTTTTTTTTATGATGATGAAAAAAAGTCTTGCATTTTATGTTTATAAATTTTATGCTGCTAAAGCATTTGACACATTCCAGTCACAAAGTTTTTTAATCGGTGTCTTACAAACTCTTACTTTAGTCATGCGAGTCGTACACAGACTCGGGAAAATTTGACAAAACAGTTCAGAAGAGATCTTGAAGAGTAACGCAGAGTAGAGAGCCATGGACACTGGGGATTAAATCAGTCCTAATAAACATTGTTAACCAGGAGAAAGTTGAGGGAGTTTATTTTGATTATTTGACAAACCTTGTGTTGGGGAAGGAGGAATACATGATCGTAGTGCAAAGGTAGTGCCATGTCAGCTGTCAAAAACACGGGAAGATCCAACTCCTAGAAATGGAAAATAGACAGATTCAGATTGGAGGTAAGACAGGAAATACTAATAAGGCTGGATAAACACTGAAACACTTGCACTGAGCAACCTGATTGAGTTAGCGGTGTCCCTGCTCACTGCAGGGGGGTTGGACTAGATGACCTCTAGGAGTCCCTTCCAACCCCAAACATTCTATAGTTCTATGATTCTATAGAAAAGAGGACTCAACAGCTTTCTAAAAAAATCTACCCACTAGTAGACTTGACAGAAGGCTTCTTTCTAATAAATACTGAATGTAAGAAGTTTATGTAGATAGATACTGAATTCATCCTTGACCAGAAATATACTGGTTTAAGTGCAATAAGTACTTTTGTAGTGGCATTTTATAGGTGCTTTAGCCCAGCATTATGGTACATATTTTCCTGGTAACTTCCAAAACCATTGCAACAGTTGAGAATTTCAGGTTTAGTATGTTTTCAGTAGTTTACTAGTGATGACTTGACATTTACTTGCAGTAGTAATTTGTTTTAAATCAATATTGAACACTGTAAGGCTGTGCATACATTACAGTTTGAGAGGATATCAAGTGCAGCCGCTCTGATAATACTTGCTTAAATACTGACTACATATATATTTACCTGTAGCTCAGGGGACTTCTGTATAACCATGAAGTGGCAGAACAATAACATTTGTAAAAGCTCCCTTAAAATTTATTATATGGAGCTTGATCATTGGCTTTTACATAAAAGTATTGTCCTTTTTAATCATTTGGATAAAGAATAAGAAAGCACTCAGTCCTTCTAAAGAATAATCCTTCCTGCTTCCTATTCCCTGGTACTTCAGGGAGGCGAGGTCTATACTCAACAAGGAAATGAGCCACAGTAAGACAGCTAGTGCATTCCCTTGTAGCTTTCATACAGTAGATGTATATCCTGGTGTATATTTTTAGTTACAGATGTGTGAATATTTCTTTCCTTCCCCTTTAGTGTTTCTTGAATTTTTTTATTATTATTTGCAATTCCGTATGTGATTTTAATGCACTTTGAATCCATGCTTTTTCAGCATACTAAGTTGCAGCTGATGAGAAGCCCCTTTCTACTTGGAAGGCAGAGCCAGTTCTCGTTGGAAGGTCTTGTCAGGATGGCTGCTTTTTGCTCTGATGTCTGTGCTTTTGCCTCACTGGCCAGTCATGGTAACTTGGATTTGCTCTCTGCGTCGTGGTGGTAGGTGAAGGGTATAGGAGAAGTAAAAGTGTCTCTGTGCTTTGGTGCTGCCCTCGGAAGGTCTGTGAAAACTGTTTTGTTTATTGGGAGTTTCGCAAAGCTGCTATCTTTGACCTCCAGGGGAAACTACTTCTGGAGCACAGTGAAACATAGAATATATTCTGTTGTCTGCAGTGGGAAAAGTAAGGTATTTCCCTTTGCTTAGCCCAGACACTGTTTTTCTTCATGAGCACAATGATGCCTTGGCTGGTATTGTCTGCTGATGGTACTTCTGAGGAAGAATAGGGCTCCCGGCAAATCCAATATTTCTTCTTCAGCTTTGAAGGTCAGGCTCCTATCTGTTTTTTGTTCCACAAAGGATGCTGTGCGGCTGAACGAGGTGACTGGGGTCACCTTGTGGAAAAGTGAAGAAGCTGTCTGTGGGATGCCTTGAGCCAGAAATAGGGACAGTGATGTTAAATTTCATCTTTGACTGCTGGACCTTTTAGGGACATTTGGTAACTTTGGGTAACCTGGTCCATAACAGTTCTGTTCCCCCTTTCCCCCCGCCCATAAAGCATTCTTTTGGAACAACAGATATAGGAAGCCTGGGCTCTTTCTCGTCAGTGCCAGTTTCTCTCTCCTTCTGGTAGAAATCTAGGCTGGTTCATGCACCAGCTCTCTGTACTGTTCAAGCAATATGCCAGGCTCTTTTCTGTCCCAAAGATCATGCAAAGACCGCTGCATCTCTGATGCTTAAGGTATTTAAATTTGGAGTCCTCTTGTTGTATAATGCTGTTTGTCATTCTGAGGGGGTGGTCTGGCTTTGGGTGACCTGCACAATGCTTTTCTGTATATTTTGATAGGAAGATACCACCTGCAGTGTTAGGTCTATTACACGTAATTCAAAATGTCAAATTGCATATGTATGTTGCTTCAGATGGACTTTGGCTGTTCATGATTGTAATTGGTTACTTCTGGTAAATAATAAATGTAGTTTCAGGTTTAACCTCCTTTATGAGCCATTCTGCTTCAGGATATACTAGAAATAACTCCAGGCCTCACATGCCAACTTGTTCCTCTGTACTTTTTTAGGACTGAAGCAAATTGAGTATCTAGGACTATGTTAGACTGAAATTGGGAAGAAAGAAGCCAACTATTCTGTAGAGTTGGCTTTTTTTAACATGAGCAGCTTCGTGATCTGAATTTTACACAGTCTTTTTACTTCTGTCATAAATTTACTCTTAACTCAGACGCCCAAAGAAGTCTCCCCTGACTTCTCCCTAGATACACGGTTGTTTTGGTAGTGGGGGCCTTGTGAGAAGTAATAGCTTGAAAATGGTAGCTGATAGATGTCTTATTTACGTAATAATAAAGCATGTTATGTATGCTTTTTCATCAAAAATTGCTCATGTGGGTATGGTAGGGTAAAGAGAGAGAGAGAATAAAGCATCTAAGTAACCATATCCTTCTGAAATACTGTGACATCTGTTTTTCTCCAGGCTCCTTTTGAAAATATTGTACGACTGTTGTCACGGACTGGGTCACCCCCTCATCGGTTTCTGCATTCCACCCCAGAGCCCAGCAAGGACGATAAAGCAGTCGCACCTCCCAGAGCTGGGCTCCTATGAGGGCGCAGTAGGAGTTACAATAAAATTATGATAGGAATTACAGTCAAGGGGGTGATTGAAGTCTCCCCAAAATAGAAGTATGGGAGTACTCTCAATGTAAAAGCTGAAGCTTCATTTCCACAGGCTTAAATAAGGAGGGAGTGTAAGTTTGGCCAGAATATATTCTTGTATTTATTTTTTCACTCAGAATGAAGTCCAGTTCACCTAAAAATAAATGGCAAAAACTGTGTTGGCACCAGGACTGCACTACTGGGTGTACTTTCACTTAAACCTATGTCTGTGAACAGTCAGAAACAATCTGTGATATTTAAAGATCTATGTGTATGGTAGAAAGAAACAGATATTTTTTCTTCTCCTCTTTGTGTCCGCTGAGGAAGACATGGTTGGTATCACCTTTTCCTATGTGACAGAAAAAGAGAAAGCCAGCGTATATTCCTTTTGTTTTAATTTTTTCCTTCTCCTCACCTCTCTGTCTGTTTTTTCCTATTGTTTCATTGTAAACGCTGACCTTGGTGGCTTCTCTCCACAGGCATCTGGCCCTGGTATGGCAGGTCAGGGTCAGTCCGCCGTCGTGCCCCATGTATTTCTGTTCCTTGGTTATCTGTCTTTCCACCAGTCCTCTTTAACAGCAGACTCACGTGCAGGATCACAGTGTAGATAATTCATGTGGTGCCTCCTTTTGCGATAGCTTCTTTTTTTTCACATGTGAAAGAGCGCTCACGAGACATGTCAGGACCAACGTGCTGAAAATGGAAATCTTTTATTCTTAAGTTGATTTAAAACAAATACTTGCCTTGGAGTAACTAATTTGTTAACTACTGAAACTCAAAGGCTGTAGAGACACTAGCTGAGGTATACGTGTTCTGCTAATCGTGCTTGATGTTTGCTTTTTTGGTTATTGCTTTTTAGTTCGTCTTTATCATGCTTGCTTAGAGCCAGATTAGGATATTCTCCATGCAGTGTGAGGCATATATGGAGAAATATGCATCTTAAATTTCTTGAAATCTGATCTGGAGATAACTCATGACATTTATTTTCCATCTAAAAATGCATTTGTCTTAATAATACCCCCATTCAGTGAGGTTTTTTTTTTTTAATTTAAATTCACACAAAACCCACACTAAACAAAAATACAGCTTATAGACCCTAAAATTATGAAGGAACTACTTGCAAAGTGCTGGCAATGCTGTCTGCATGATGAAAGCCATTTAAATTGTTCAGGCATAAAGCACAGATTAGAAACTGTATCTTCAAATCATCTTTGCATATTTATGAGTACACCTGTTATACAAGCAGTGCGAAGTGCTGAGATTCATCCTGCCCCGTGCCACGGGTAGCAGGGTGAGGAAAAACAAGATCGTTTGTCAGTTCATGTCTTTTAAATCCAAGGTGGAGCCTTATCTGCCAGTATCATGTGACTGGCAGTGGCTGAATTACTGCTCCCAGTTCTATATAAAGATTCCTGCTCCCACCCTGCCCCTCCCCAGCGCTGTCATCTCGCGCAATGTGCAGCATGCAGCGTGGCTGTAAAACATCCCTGAAATACTGAAGTGGCTCTCCTTTCACACTTGCATATGGAAAAAAAGAAACAAATCAAGGGCCGCCTTCTCAGCTTATAGGATCTTCCTAGCTCTGCTGGGTTCAGCGCCAGCTGAGGCCGAGTCGTATTACTTGCACATATTTTCGGGCATGGCCTATATTCAGGGGAAGAGTTGTGGGGTTGTATGATTAGCTGTATCCTGCACCTCTTCTCTGCTCAGTGCGTTATGCTCAGTTTAGACTTTGGTGTTAATTTGAGCAACCCACAAAATACAACTCCCCGGGGAGCCCAACTTGCAACAACAGTACCGAGGGTGCTACATGACGTGGGAGGAAGCTGGCTTTTCAAAGTCCTATCCAGTGTCCCTCCTGCCATGCTGCTGTTTGCAGGTGGGTCATGGTTCCAGTGATGCCTAGGTTCACAAACAAAAAAACAAACCCAAAAGAAACAAGAAGAGGAAGAAAATCTTGTGGGTTGTTTTTTCTTTTCCCCTGAGGAAATTTCTTTTTGTAGCTTTATAAAGTTGGATCAATTGAGCAATTTGCTACATTTTGCAGCTTTGTAAATAACTGCACCCTACTGAGAACAGGGATCTGAACAGCATGGATGGAGGAAAAAATGGATGCATTGGGAAGGGATGTGTGTATGGAAACATTTTCAGCTGTTTTTGCTGCTGAATAAAATACTTCATATAACTACACGCCTGAATATAAGGAAAAACTTTTTTTTACTGTGAGGCACCCGCACAGGTTGCCCAGGGAGGCTTTGGACTCATATATATTTGGCGATACTCAAAAGTTGTCTGGACATGGTTCTGGGTGACCTGTTCTAGGTGGCCCTGCCTGAGAAGAGGGGCTGGACAAGCTGTCTTCTAGAGGCTCCTCCCAGCCTTAACCATTCTGTGATACATCTTTAAATTTCCACCCTTTCACTGATACATAATTTTGCACGTCCTGGTACATTTCTCCTGGATGTCACACTGTATTTGGTTCTTGGAATGGTGTGCTCAGCCTCTCCTGCAGTACGTTCATACCTGCTGTCAGTGGCTTCCCAGCTGAGATCTTCTGTAACACCAAGTTTTTAAATTTCAGTTGTAATTATGCCACGTGCACGTTCATGATAGTCAACAAAAATATGCAACATGGGAAGTGAAGCATAATGCATTAAACAGATATTTGGTTTTGAAACCATTTCACTTAAAATAATGTTGCTGGTTTTGGTATGCAAAACTTGATAATGGCAGTAAATTTACATCTTATGCAAATGATCTAGAATTCAAGCGTGGGTAAGGTTGCTTGTGATGATTTTAATACTGTCATTATGATAATCACTCAGGTATATGACTGTCAATTAAACAATTCTTAGGTTTTTTTTTCCTGTATGATAGAAGCATATGCCTGTTTATATTTGTGGAAAAGTAATTGCTTTAGTTCTGTCAGGAGTGGGGAAATGAGCAGAACTGAATGGCTTTGAAAACCAGTCTGTTCGATTACTTATTAACATCAGTTTTAGATATGAAAATATCTTGAATGTTGATGAGATCTTTTATTATTTTTATTGAAACCCGTTTTGGGAGTTGCATGCAGCTGTAATCATGGACTTAAATATTGCATATTTTTTCAAAGTTTCATGCCAGTAATACAATAACAAATCCTCCTGACTGAGCTGGAAAGCAGTCACCAGATACCTTGGTACGTTACCCACAGTAAGATGACCTTAGGAAAGCTGTTTGGTGGCTGTGGTCCTCAGCTGAATGCCTCATGCTATTAATTCTTTCCTAGCTACCAGGCTTTCTCTTCCTCTCTATAAAAAGGGAAGTCCAAAGAGCTGGACTGTTTTTTTTTTTTGGGTTTGTTTTTATTGGGGTATGAACACAGCTTTCAAATATGGAAGAACTTCCATATCCACATTGTCTCCTGACTATTCAGTGAGCAGCTGGACATAGCTTTTACAAGAGAAAGATATGTAGAGTATGGTCCCAATTCAGCAAAGCATTTTAAGCATGTGCTTCAGTCTCATTGATACTGCTGGTTTAACTTAAACCAAATTGTCACATGGAATGAGCATACCTGTCTCCTGCATGCAAAACCCAACCTTTGGCATTGGCATTGCTTGCTTAAAAAAGGATCAGTATTAATCAAGGGATCAACAGTCTTTCTTTCAGATTATGGTTTGAAAGGTTAGGGATCTTAAAAGCATATTTTTTTAAACGATGCTCTACTATGTATTTAACATTGTCAGGTCATTCAATGAAAAACAGCAGAACTGCCCAAACCTAGTTCTCATTTTGTGTGCTTCCTTTGTACTTTGTTGAATTTGTAGATTTAAAAGATTTTGGGTGATGACGTTCTTCATTTCTGTAGTATGAGGTTGGAGGTCCTTAAACTTAGCTTGTTTCTGTACCACAGCCTCAGAAACAGAATTATATCACCCATGTTCTGGCTAAGAAGTGTCTTTGGTTGCCTTCAGGGTAAAGACAGCGATTGCAGGTGTCAGGACGGCAATACTGGATTCCGAGACCTGAAATGAGACTGATGGAAGTCAGTCAAAACCCCACGCTGCAGGGCACAGTGGTAACCCCAGCTCTCAGATGGGCAGGAGAGGAAAGTGTGAAGCCTTGTGATATTTGAGAATCTGCTTTAAAAATCAGACTAACCAGATAACAAGGAGAGAATCTACTTTTATTTCCGTGAGATAGTACATGTCAGCAGAAGAATATAATACAGTAAATGTTTTGGTGAAGGATCTGTTCGATGTGCTTGCGGTGAGTTGTCAGAAGCCACGTGTCACGAAGAGGGGTCTCCTCTCTGCAGCCGTGTGAGTGCAATCACCTTAAAAGCCCAGGGCAGGTCTGTGTCTTCAATATACCTGGTGCTTTTGAGTGACAGTGAGGAAATGAGGGATTACAGCAATTGCCTTCCCTCCTAAATACGAGGAGATCTTGGCACCCATTTTGTGGAACATGTTTTGAGTCTGTTTCTCTTTACCTTTTGCTGCAAGGCAGGAAGAGGGGAGAAGCTAGGAAGAAAGAGCAAGGCTGGAGCCGTTTTCTTGTTTTTTTTTTTTTTGTTTTTTTTTTTTCTAGTATTGCCTTAACAAAAGTGGTTCATAGGCCAATTACTGTCACCACCAGCCAAAGATAAAAATGCCTATCTCCTGTTTTCCAGGGCTGAGTTTGCAACTCAGGCATGCGGAAAATCTAGATCCAACTGGATAGTTTTCCAAAGACTGCATTCAAGCCATTTTTTTTATGGGAAAAAGAGGCAGTTGATGGGCAAGAAGATTTTTTTTTCTTTTCTTTTCTGAATTTTCAAATGTCAGAAGAAGAGTGGGAGAGACCAAGTGATAGGTATGTCTTTCCTTTGACACTGTATGGCAAAGGCATAAATTGCATCAGTTTTAGGAATTTGATAGTGTATTACTGTGATCAAGACATGGAAGAAAAGATTCTGTTCAGGATCATTGAATACGATTATGACTTGTTTTGCATTTTTATTTTCGTCTTCCCTCTACCATCCGTCATGGTGTTTTCCTCGGTGTATTTGTGGTTTACTGAGCTTGATCTGAAGGATTGCTGTTGTCCCACAGAGTTTGTTTTGCTTGATTAAACTGTTATGAAAATGTAGTGGCTGCAAGGAGCTTGGTCCTCTTGCAGTATTTTGCATTTATGATGGTTTAGTCCTCTGTTACTGTGTTTCATAAGATCTGAATAATGAAATAAACTTTTTGATTATTTGTGCAGTAAAAGAAATGGTCTACAAAGCCTAGTACCTGCTGCTGTGGGGTGAGGAGGGTAAGAAGTTACTCTGTCACTGTGATGGAATAACTAAAATTTAGGCATAAAACTGTATTTGGACAAGGACTGTGTATGCCATTAAAGGCTAAATGTGACACGTTGGAGAACGTAAGAATTTAGCTGTGGAAACATCTCTTGAGGCAATGCTTTCTTTTAGATTATATTGAAGGAAGTAGCTTTTTAAATTGTAAAACTCAGTACAGAGACGTCACTGTTTTTACATGCTCTGTGTGTGTGTAGGCATATTTAAAGATGTAAAGGAATATACATGCAGAGAAGATGGGGAAGCAACCTCACACACTGACTCCTCGAATGAACAAATCTTCCCACTTAAGGGAATGTTTTGGGAAGCAGCATAACTTGGCGTGCGCAAGTTACCCCCATTCTGAGTCATGGATTTTTCCTCAGCTTTGTGGCTCAGATGTGCAAGCCCCTTCCCCACCACGTTCCCAATTCCTTAAGCTGCGGTCAAGAAGGACGGGGGATAGCTCACTGTCATTAGGAGGCCACCTAAATCACACCGGGTTGTGGGGGCTTTCTCGATGCTCAGTCTCAACTGTCTGTTACAAGAAGATAATTTTAATCCTATTTTATTTATCACTTCTCAGTAGTGTTTTGGCTTTTATACTGACTCACACCCTTTCTAATGAGTCACCAATGCTTTTGTTGTGAAACGGACTTAACAAATATCTTTATTCTAGTTAGTTTTGTGATGTGTATGTTTCTGCTCGGTCACATGAAATGAATTACACGCTGCTGTTGCTTACAACCATGTCTTTTAGCTTGAAACAATTAACGATAATAACCCTTGGTACCTCAAAATTCACAGTGAATAAAGTAAAACTCTATTGTATATATCTTGAGGCTTATTTTAACACATTGCGCCTTTCCAATTGCAGTATCTGGTGATCTCTGTAGGGGCATTTTGTTACAAAATGCTCTGGCTCCCACTGAACCAAATTTAAAATTGGAGCAAATTCAGACCCGTATAATTGGTTGGGAAAATAATGAGAGAGGGAAGATCAGTTTGGCAGACGGGGACACAGACATGCAGAAAGTCTTTGGACAGAAGCAAAAGAGCTTTGAAATCCAAAGCTGGCTCAAAGACTTCTCTAGCAGCATTAGGCAGAACTGAACCGTAGGAGAGGTGAATGCAGCTTCTGAACAAGAGCCCGTCCTCCGTCCTTGCGGTGGTGGCTTGGCGTACAGGCTCAAACCCCCCTGTCAGTGGCAGAAGCAGTGCTTGCTTCTCAGAGCCTTCGCGTAGGCAGAGCAGGCAGCCAGGCTGCAGTGGTTTCACCATCTGAAATAGTGGCTGCACCAGCAGCAGCTTAATTTGCCGATGTCCCGGACCGGTTCTCCTGACATGTCTCTAGATGAGCATGTGCCCTTAAAGTTATGTCTCCCACCAACATGTCAGTAAGTGCTCCAGCATATATAATGACATATCAGGAGCTCAAGACATGAGCAGTGATTGTTTTTTTTTTTTTTTTTTTTTTTTTTTTTTTTTCCTTTTTAATTTCTGGGGGAATCAAAGATTAGAC